>NW_021620687.1:1115494-1322519 GCF_004785775.1 Grammomys surdaster
CCGGGTGGAGGGCGAGGCCGGCGGGGACGGCGGGAGCCGCCCGCCCGACCGCGAGCCCCTGAGTCGGTAGATGGGGCTGCGCGGCGCCCGCGGCTGAAGAGAGGAGCGGCGGCGCGGAGGCGGCCGAGGTGCGAGCCGGTGAGTGGCGGCTCCACGCGGTGCGGTAAACGGCCGGCTCGGGCGCCACAGCCCGGCGGCGCCACGCGGGCCCCGCCCCTGCCACCTGGGCGCGGGAGCCGCGGCGTGTCCCTCGCGCGCCCCTCGTCCCCACGCGTCCCCCGCGGGCCGCCCCTTCCGGGCGGGGCCGGCCGCCTCCCTCTGCAGTGTGGGTGCCTCGGCGTGGACCGGAGCGGGCGAGCGGGCGGGCTGGCGTCTGGGACTGACACCTTTGGGGGCTCTGGAGATCCCGGGGAGGCGGCTTGCTGCAACTCCTGCTGCCACTTCCGAGCCACGAGGTTCCAGTTGTTTGGCTAAAGTGGCCGTGGGCGAGCACACGCCTCTGCGGGGGCGGTCGTTGCTCAGCGCGTGCTCTCGGAGCCAGGACACGTTTGTCTGAAAGCAGAAAGGTGCCTGCCTTCTCTCTTCCCTTCTATTTTGGCCAGACGGCAGGCCGGAGAGGAGTAGATGGAAGATCGGACAGCGCGGTGACAGCTTGTGGATTGGTTGGGGTGTATTTGGTTATTTTTCTTGCGGGGGGACTCTTATTTTTTTTTAACACTTTACTGAGAGTTTATCCACAAGGTACCAGTTCCTGGGATCGCAGCTCGAGATAACGTTCATTAAACTCCCCTTTTCTGGGGTGAGTATTTGTGTAGGTGGGGAGGAGGAGGGTGAGAAAGAGACAGTAGGCAAGGCTCAGAAAATTCTCCGCATTACTCAAAAAGCAGCCGGTTAAGGTCAGGCTAGCCATGCTTTTACTCTTTTTTCCTACGCCTCTGGGAATTCTTGGAATTTTACTTTATCCCTCCTGAATGGGGTTCCTTGTAATATAGCTGACAGCATTTGGGATGCGTTAAATTGGTCTGCACTTGGAATATGGTTTAGCAGCCATTTCTTCCCTTGTAGTGTTTCACATCATTATTTCTTTTTTGGAAACTTACATACGTCTCATGTACTAGGTGAGGTAATTCACCCTTACCAAGGCTGAGATAGTTTTGGTACACTGGTCAAACAAGGCACCAGACATTGGCTGAGTAGTTATGATAAAGTACTAGGCCTGGTTATAGTTTTGTGGTGAGAGGCCTTATTGCCATGTAAACAAAAAACTTTGGGGGATTGTTTCACTTTGAGGTCATTTGTTTCTTAGAGCTTTCATATATTTAAATTATTAAATTATTGTTTAAATACATAAGTTGCTCTATAAGGCTCATGTTTCTTTGCTTCCAAATTAGGGTTACATAATACACAAATGGTAACACTTTGAGTTGCTCTATTTTGTCCTGTAGAGAATACAGGCTAGGTAGGACCACAGCGATCGTGTGTGTGTGTGTGTGTGTGTGTGTGTGTGTGTGTCGTAAATTATTCCAGTGAATCTCATTTCCACCTTGGAATATCGAAATACACACACACATGCACACACACACAAAGTTTTGAGGTAAAAATATCAAGCTGTTGGAGTTAAGTTTGATAGCCCTATATAAGACAATGCTTTTTTTCCTCTTCTGGAAAACTGTTGGATTTTATAGTTTTTTTCTTTTTTTAAATATTTGAGGGAGCAATTTGCTTTTTTTCCTGAAGCTCATTTTTTCTTGAAGCTGAAATTGTGTCAGAAGTCTGCCCAAGCTGCTTCTCTCTCCTTTTCCTTTAAACTCGAGATTAAAAACACAAAAAGAGCAAGAAAGTCACGAGACCCTGGGTAGCTAGCTGTTTTATAATGCTTTAAAATCGTGTTGCTTGTTTGAGTATTTACCATGCCTATATAGACTTTCGCACTGAATGACGGATGGTTTTTCGTTAAATGCTCTGCACATTTTGGGCATCTGAGCTTTCTCAACAGTAGGTAGTATCAGCCAGTCATTGCTGAGAGAGCTGCAGACAGTGTAGGTCTCAAGTTAGTCCAAGACTCAGACAGTTAGTGCACTAAGAAAATAAAGACAGAGGAAGGTAGGGAGAGTCGTTTGTATTGCTTATGTCATTTACAGTCAGGCCAGATCACTAGTAACTTAAAGGGGACTTTTGTAAATTGTAAGTCAGGTATGTAGTGACTCTGATAAATTCTCGTCTTCAATGTATTTCGTTTGATATGTACCTAAATTTGTATCAGAACTTATCTTCAAGTAAATGTAGTTATTCACAAAGGATATGCTGATATTTAGGGATAGTCAAACAGATTTGAAAAGTACTCGTCTATTTGAGAGCTATCATCCCTAGACAAATCTATACAGAAAAATAATTGTAGTTTTGTTTTACAGTTAGTTTTTCCCTTCCAAAATAGTTCTCTGTTCACAGATTTGGAATCTTAAATCAGGAGGATCTCTCTACCTTCCGGTGTGGTACTAGTGTTTGATTACATTTTTCTCTAATTATAGGCATCAGCTTTACTTAGATTATTTTTGGTTGGAGTCAAAGCAGCGGCAGTGATTAGCCCAGACTTGGCTGTTATTTATCCGTGACCACTTGGGGGAGCCTTTGCATTTGATCTCAACAGGATCCCTGCTCTGCGTGTTCAGGCTGCTAATCACCCTGGGCACTTTGCCAGACTGCTGGAGCCTGTGCTGAGGAGGAAGCACTGAGTCTCGATCTCAGTGTGTGATGACTTCTCCTTTACCTCACACTCCGCTGACAGACTGTCTCTCCTCATAGACTCACTAACAGTGTACTTCTTGGACTACTGTTGGCTACATGGGCTGACTAACCATGACACCTTGGATTCGTGAGTGCAGTTTAGAGCTTTCAGAGATCCGATTTTACTGGTATTAATCTTAGAAACAATGCAGGTTTTATTACTTGCTTAATGTACACAGATACTAGTTGTATTGAAGGATCTGGGATGATTACCACTCTTATATGAAGTATACTAATTCCAAACGTCTTTAAAGCAGATTGGTCTCCTTTTAAAAGCTTTTAGAGGAGGAGCTATCAAAGCATCCCTTGTAGTTAAATCCGTGTTCATTTTCCAGCAGAGAAAAGGTAGTCTTCTGCTAAAAATCAATATACTCTTTGACCATTAAATTATGATTATTCTTATCTAGTATAATAAAGTCAGATTTATACATTCTCTTTTCTGACAATATTTAACCTTGTTATGGCCATTCCAGAAAGTAAACTCAGTTAAACAAAGTAAAATGCATTTTTCAATAGGTCAGAGAGAAGTTAACTTTTATGACCTTCCTTAATAATGATAGAATAACTCAAAGACCTTTATCAAATCGTTTTCATGGTACATTCATTCACATAATGACTAACAATTTGGAGTAGTTCCCATCTTTCAAATTGCTGCTTTTTTCCTTTAAGATGATTTTGCTTTTGTCCTGAAATTCATTTTTCCTTTCCTTTAAAAAAAATATTTATTTATGTTGTATTTGTGTGGGTGTGTCTGAGTGTATGGCTGTGTACCACATACACGTGTTGCCTGTAGCTGTTAGGAGAAGCCATTAGATCCATTGAACGTGTGTTTACCGGTGGTTGAGAGATGCCCCCCCCCACGGGCGGTGAGACTTGCACCCCAGTCCTGGAAGAGAAGTGAGCGCTTTTAACTGCCCAGCCTGTCTTTCAGTGTAACATACCAGAAAAGACATAGTCTGTTTATTGAAAAATGTTCATTTGTTCCTAGCTTCCACTGACACGTGAGTGTTTATAAATACTTGGGGATGGTAATTTCAAAAGGCCTTCCCTTTGAAGTTATTACAGATTTAAGGTAGAATGAAAATTGAAATAGAAGACGATACAGTGAGTAGGCTTTTTGTTTGTTTTGTGGTTTTTGTTTAACTTTTTAGCTGATTTTCAGATTTTTCCCCACTGTTTGCTCTCTTCTGCATGTGACCTGTCTCTTACTCAGCTTGCCGTGTATTCCACCTTTTCTTTCAGGCTCCCGAGTACTTGCTAGGTTCCCTACCCTCCCTCCTGCAGCTCCTGCTGCTGTGCTTCTCTGGCTACAGAGGAGCACTTTGGTTCCTCCTAGTAGAAGTATGCCCACCATCAGCTTCTGTATTTTTACAGTACCTGCTCAGACAACTAGAGACAGCACTCAATACTGATTTCCTTTTTCTTCCGTTTGGCAGACTAGCTTACATTGCCAGAACTTGGCTGTACTTATGTAACCATGTACAATCCCAGTAGACACCCTATGGTAAGATCTGTGTGAGCATTCCAAAAGCAGTTTTATCTTTACTTTTTAATTTGATCTTTAGTTCTAAATATCTAAAAAGCATTCCACTAGGGATATACAAAAGAATTACACTTTTTTTTTTTTTGGTTTTTGGAGACAGGGTTTCTCTGTATAGTCCTGGCTGTCCTGGAACTCACTCTATAGACCAGGCTGGCCTCAAACTCTTGAACTCAGAAATCCACCTGCCTCTGCCTCCCAAGTGCTGGGATTAAAGGCATGCGCCACCACCGCCCGGCAAGAATTACACTTAATGAGAAGAATTTACAATTTGTTTAAGAACGATATATGTGTGAAAGAATCAGTATATCATGAAATAATAAAAATGATGATAATGAAGAAACTGGGGAAATATTTGGGATTTCTACCAAAGACAAAAGACTTCCTTAATATGTAAAGGATATTTACTAACCAACAAACAAAAACTTAATCCCAAGTAGGCAAAGGTCATGGGTAGAATCTGAAAACAAGAAATCCAAATTATTTTATGCATATGTTAAGACTTTAAAATTCATATATAATACAAATATAAATTAAAACTGAGTATTGGGTGTGGCAAGACATTCTGTAAATTTAGCACTCAGAAAACCGAGGCAACAAAAGCTATATGGTGAGACCCTGCTTAAAAAACTAACCAAACCAAAACAAAAAATCCTATTATGTACCATTTTAGATTCACAGATCAGAGAAGTTCTGCTAATGGTTCTAAAGAGGATGGAACTTAGCACGTTTTCTCACATTGTTATGGAAGTACATAGTACTAAAATTAGATGCAGTTGAAATTCTAAAAAACATTAAGGTGACCGCTGGAAGTTAAATTAAGGAAAGGCTAGAAATAAGCACAAATCGACATAGAGGCTAAAGAGCTAACATGCAAGTTATTTATCTGAACACTGACTTGTAATGCTGCTTTCTGACTTAACTCGTGCAACTAAAGAAACTGACCTCTTCTACTCTTCAAAACACAGATCGTAATCTTTTGTCCTGATGCCTGGAAGACTCAGTGGAAGGAACTAAACTTACTATCTTTATAAAAAACAGAAAGTAATTTTGTTCCTTTGAGAGAAATCTTATACAAACTTTTTGTCACTTGAAAATTTACTTAAGACATTTTGGGCAGTGATGGTGTATGCCTTAAATGAGGCAGAGGCAAGCAGATCTCTGAGTTTGAGGCCAGCCTGTTCTGTAGAGTGAGTTCCAGGACATACAGAGCTACACAAAGAAACCCTCCCTCAAAAACCAAAACCACAGTAAAACCAAAAACAACAACAGAAGACAAGTGAGCAACCAAACAGTTTGAAGAAACTACGTTTCTGTTCGTTTCTGGTCGTTACATTGTGTGCGAGATTGTGTGCGAGTTGGATGTTTTGCGCTGACTTTGTTCTGTGGCACGTGGATGTTAGCTCAACAGCAGAGGTGTTACTAAAGGTGGATGGACAGCTGGAGATGCGGAAACTATTTAGGAAGTTGGAGTGTGAGGAGAATGACACTATGGGTTATCAATGACACTAACTCGGTTATGGGCTATCTGCTTAGGGAAAGAAGTGAGGAGGACAGGCTTAGAGACATGGAGAGTTCAGAGGGCCTTCAGCTTGGGAGGAGAACTGGCTTTGGGAAGTATAAGTAAATTTAGTTAAATGTTTAGAGAGTATTTTTGCTTTTTGAGGTTTTATAGGTGCTTTTGCTGTAGAGTGACTGGCACAGTGTGCTCTCTGTGTAAGTACCTGTCGTTTGTAGTTAGCCTATGGTAAAGGGTTTGAACTCTAGCTTATCCACATTGATAAAAGCCCCTAGGACTCACAGCTTGAGTATAAATTAGTACATCCTGTGGAATACTCCGTTTACTACCAAAGCATGAGGAGTTTTTGGAGGCTCCGAGTTGTTGAGATTGTTCACCATTGCACTGGGTCTGCCCTCTCTTCCATTGGCAGGTCCACACTGCAGCAGGTGCCTGACTGACTGGCCCACAGGGCAGCAGGTGTCTGTCTGACTGGCCCCTTGCTTGGCTCGTGATCATTTCTTTTTCTCAGTCTCTAATGATAAGGGTTAAGGCTTTTCTTCAAGAAACTGTCATTGGTTGACCTCATCCACCATTTTTTCTTTTTATTCAAGACAGATTATAACACATACATAACCTGTGTAACGTTCATTATGTGAATGATGGTTTATGGATTTTCATTCTTAGGAACCGTGAATCTTCTCCTCCCCTCACCCCACTTGCTTAGTAGGGTTCAGGAACTAAGCTAAATGTTCACTATACATGATTTCATTTACTAACTGCAGATTTAACATCAGATTTTAAAAATCTAAATAAAATCCTCCCAGAGTCTCTTAGTTTGTTTTATCTGTTGCAACAAATTGCCACATTTACTGACTTGAACAAAAATCAGTAAATTTCTCCCAGTCCTGAAAGCCAGATGCCTGACGTCAATAGTATTGGGCCCAGATTTGGCTCTCACAAGGCTGCCTGTTGGGGGACCTAGAGAGTTGTTTAGTAGCTTCTTCCATGGCTTCTCCTGTGCATGCCTTAGCTTGTGGCTGCGTTATTCTCACCTGAAGGCCACCTTTCTAGCCTCTCAGCTCTGTCCTCCCCATTTCTGTACCCTTTCTGTCCCCCACCTTCATCTTCCCTCAAAAGATCCTTATTTAACACGAGCACAGTTTTAAATGTTTTCTTGCTAAGGTAGTGTTCAGTTTCCAGAGGTTAGGACAGATTCCTTTGGGGAGACCTTTGTGTAGCCTCTCAGAAGAATATTTATATTTAGTTTGTTTAGAAAAAGGAGAATGGCTAAGAAATGTCTTTCTACCCCATTCTCATTCTGTAAAGTAGTTTTTCTTATCAAGGGATAATTTTTGTGACACTCTATCTTCAGGAGTATTTCATTGTCACAGATGAGAGGTGTTGCTATTGGTGACTGGATTCTAAGTGAGGGGTGCTGCAAAGAGTGCCCAGGACAGTCCTGGAAAGAAAGCAACAGTCACCCATAATGTCAGTAGCACTGGGGTTGATAAACATGGGATGACAGATACCTGGAATTTCAGTACTGACGATGCAGCAGCAGGAAACCGACAGGTTGGAGGCTTGCTAAGCTATATAACAATTAGTCCAGCCAGGGCTATTTAGTGATATACCGTGTGTGTGTGTGTGTGTGTGTGTGTGTGTGTGTGTGTGTTTTCATTGATTTGAGTTACTAAAAATGATTCATCAGTAACATAACTAATAAGTAACTGTTGGTACTTAAAACATACATTTATGTTAATGATTATAGTAGTTAATCTTGTTTTGTCCATTAGTGTCTTTGGGTCATTCCAAATCATTGAACTTGGTACCTGTAGTACCATAGTGCGTATCAAAATAGGAAATACATAAGGTAGTGTGTTTTGAGATCTTATTTTCAGATACCACCTATTTTCATAGCTCTTAACCAAGTGAGATGACTATGGCTGGTGCCATACTTCTTTAGACATTCTTGGTGTTTCAGGAAATTTTGTTTAATCTTGTCCTAATTGGCTTTCTATTGCTGCAATAAACAATATGGCCAAAAGCAATTTGGGAAGGGAAGGGTTCATTTTAGGCTTGTAGTTTATATTCCATCATCAAACATAGTTCAGTAGGAGCTCGAAGCAGAAACCAGGGAGGGGAGCAGCTGACGCCACATGTTCCCTTTGGCTTGCTCAACTAGCTTTCTTAGGCTGGACTTAACTGCCTAGAGATGGGTAGGCCAGGCCTTCCTGCATCAGTTAATAGTTAAGAAAAAGACATGCAGCCAGGGCACAGTACAATCTAATCTAGTCTTCAGTTGTGGTGCCACCTTCTACATAGGTGACTGTAAGTTTGTGTAAGTAGACAACTGACTCTAACTATAACAATACTACAATGACAGAATTTATAAATTATAGAATATCACTATGATTTATCACCTACTATGATTTATTAACATCTGCTTCATACTTCAATTTTTTCCTAAAAACATTTATTTTTATTAAACATAAATATTATTTAAATTTTTAAAAATAAATTTATTTTTTAATTTAAATTTTTAATTTTTAAAGTTTCTAATTTTAATTTAAAATTAATAAAAAAAATATTATTTAAAAAATATTTTCTCCTTTCTTTTCACATATTCTTTCTCAACACGGTAAGGGAGTTCATTCTGAGTCTAGCCTCAGCGTTTCTGTTGCTCTTTTATAGTGTTCAGATTATGGAGCTCTCTTCAGTCAGAACGATACATTTGCTGTGAGGAAAAAAGCGTCCTTTGGAGAAAGGGTCTTTCTCTGTAACCCCAAACTGGTGTTGACTTTGTGATCATCCTGCCTCAGCTTGGATGCTTGGATTATAGGTGTGCACTGCCATACTGGCTGTGATTTTAGTTAGTTAATACACATAAACTATAACATCCTAGGAGTTCAGTAAATATAATTCAGGAACTTTTTTCTCTTATTGTATGGTGTATGGTGTGGTATGCACAGAATCTAATACCTGATAGATTTTTAAGTTAAGCTCCCTTTGCTTGATTTATAGTTTTTTTCCCCTCCTACAATATAAGTTTAAGTAAATACTTTGAAAATAATTTTTATTTTAAATTATGATCTGTTGACTAGTTACTCCCTATTTTCATCTGACCTTTCAGTGTGTTTACAAAGATCAATCAGGTATTGACTGAGAAGGTGGAATAGCTGAACTGAGTTTCTTTGAACCTGAAGGTTTCATAACACTGACACAGTCCCCATGTTCTATAGCAATGACACAGTCCCCATGGTTTTTCTTATATTTTTCTGCTAAAAGTCTGTGGAGTACAAGCAGTATTCAATGAGGTGTCATCTTGTTTTGAATAAAGCAATATATATACTTGTAATAGATCCATAGTAATTCATTATCATATAATAGGTACTTTAGCAAAAAAAGGAGTATGAGCATCTTCAAATGAATTTATTATGTCTGGCCACACGCACATATTATTTTGTCAACATTTCAACTTTTTTTTAAAAGGAAAATTGTTCATCTTTTAGTATTCTAGCTGGCATTTTAGTCTAAGGATCTTAGGGTAATTGAGTAAAGTTTAAAACATTGAAGTTACCTATTTTGGAAATAAATGATCATCCTTATTTTTATACTAATATATTTAAATAGCTTTTATTTTCTGTTTTAAACCAGTACTCTTTTGAAATGAGAATAAATGAAAAACAAATTAAACCGTTTAAGCTGGTTGAACTATTTTGGGCAACCTAGTTTTAACACACCTTCACAAATCGTCAGCTTTGAGTTCTTGAAAACCTCAAAACAGATTCTTTATTTTTTTTTTTATGATGGAATTTGACTTTGTAGGATAAATAAGGTTAAGGAGACTGAAGTTGTGAATGAACTCATAAAAGTCCTTACTACATTCTGATGGTCTCCCAATGAGAGTATTAATAGAACATGTTCTCAACAGTTTGTGCTACTTAATTTGGAAAGTCAAGATAATATACAACTAATTGCTTAAGCACGTAGCCATTGCCTACTTGAGAGAAACTGTTGAGCTATGTGGAAATTTTCTTATTTTCTCTTAAAAGTCACTGACTTAATCTACTGTTTCACAGATAGAACATGGAATGTTTGAGGCAGGGCAAGCTTTTAGCAACTTTTTCTCGTGTCCAGCTTGCTGTAGCCTAGCAGGTATTCGTGTTATGCTTCCACTCACAGTTTCTGGCCAGTGTCAGTTCATTCTTTTTCATCTGTCTGCGGTCTTTGCTTCCGTATCTCCTAAGAGCATGCGCTCCAGTGTTTTCTCTTCCTACTCCGCTATTAATATTTCTTATCTCTTATCTAAATCTGTGCTAGAATCGATTTATACTCTGTTACTTTTCAGTAGAAATTTTCACCGAAAATAAATCTGAAGATGAATATTATGGAAACTTCAAATATATATAATACAAGATTCTAGTATGTACTTTGAGGAAATAAACTTTGTTTTCTCCAGCCAAGCATGGTTCCATGATTATTATGATTCTATGCTTATAATTTCTTTTTTTTTTTCTTATAAGGGACAACATTTAATTGAGGCTGGCTTATAGGTTCAGAGGTTTAATCCATTATCATCATGACAGGAAGCGTGGCAGCATCCAGGCAGACATGGTGCTGGAGGAGCACCTGAGAGTTCCACATCTCCATCTGATGGCAGCCAGGAGAAGACTCATAATACCTAAAAAATATATTAGGGAAGTTTAGCAAATAAGTAGCATTGTTACTAGGAATAACATTGTAAGTTACAGAATGATTCAAGGGGACAGTATGGTTGTTTTTCTGTCAACTTGGCAGAAGTTGGAATCGTCTAGGAAGAGGGAACCTAAACTGCAGAGCTGCCTCCATCAGATTGGCCTGTGCTCAAGTCAGTGAGGCTTTTTCTTGATTAGTGATTGATGTGGGAGGAGGGCCCAGCCCACTGGGAGTGGTGCTGCTCTTGGGCAAGCCTTGGAAAGCGAGCAGCTTATCAGCATTCTTTCACAGCTTCAGTTACCTCAACTTCCCTTAGTGATGGATTGTGACCTGGAAGTTGTAAAATGAAATAAATCTTTCTTCCTCAAGTTAATTTTGGCCAGTTTTTTATTACCACAGCAGGAAGTCAGTCCTCTAAGCCTGACGATCCCTGAGACCCACAAGGTGGAGGGAAAGAGCTGACTCTAATAAGTTGTCCTCTGACATCCATATATCCAGCCCTAATAAATAAATAAAATACTAATTATTTAAAAATAATGTTTAAAAAAATTTTTTCCCTATGGGTAGAAACTTGCCCTCTGTTTGGTTGCATTAATTTTGAGATAAGTTTGAAGACTATAAAACTGATTGCATCCAATTAGGAGGTGACCATAAATTGGTTAGAAATTGATAACGGAGGGAAAAAGGCCTTCCATGGAATGAGTAACAAGAGTGCATTTAGGAATGAGGTGTACAGTTGTGCAGATAGGATGAAAAAGGTCACGGAGGTTAGAACAGCTCTGTATGTTGGGTTGCATAGAGAAAAGGCTAGGTTATCAGAAGGAAATGTAAACATCTCCAAAGACAGAAAAGCAGAGGTTTCCTCCAGCAGCAGGACCATTAAACTGCTTCCAAGTGAGCTGTGCGGTAGCCTTCTCGCAGTCAGGAAGAAGCTGCCAGTTGCGAGTTAAAGGTGAACTCAAGAGGCTGAAAGACAGTGCTGTCAGAGTCAGGGGTAAGGAATACATTCAGGGATGCTGGGAACCCACCATAACTAACCAAATGGCTTAGGGTACACATTTTGAACTTTTCCAGGGATTCCTATGTAGTCAGTCTCTGAGCATTCAGGTTTGAGATCTCCCCAAGAACTTGTCTTTTTCTTCAGCGAAGCCCTGCTCTGTTTTATAGTTATTTTAGGTTGTGTGTATACATTGGGGGAACAGATACAGGGCCTCACACGTGCTGGATGTATTGTCCACACTGATTTACACCCACTGCCCTTGCCCTCTTTTAAAAAAATAAATCCTTATTATCCCTGAGTTTTAGTATGCTTAACTATATGATTGTTTAATTAAAAATGAAAATATGTGTTTGAGACCATAGGTATAAAGTGCTAAGTAGGATTTCATTTGTCTCTGCGTGACACACTGCTAATCTCAGTGAAGGGATGGTAATTGCGATACATGAGCTGTATGGGTTCTGTCACGGAAGGTACAGAAAGAAGAACTACAGAAATTACAAACATTAGAAACTTAGCGTACCACGCTGATCTTGTTGAGTTATATCTATAATCCTGGCTGTCAGGAGGGAGAAGCAGGAGCATTGCAAGTTTTATTCTGTCCTGAGAATAGAGAATTCCAGGGTAGCCTGTGCTACAGAAAGAGGCCCTGCTTCAGTCCCTCTGTCTTTCTCCCCACTAATCCCCCCCAAAATAAAAATATTAATGGTAGTAAGGATATGATAATATTGATCACAGAATATTAAAAACAAAATTTAAAAGCCATGGAAATGATGTGTATTCCAGTATTTGATATTAAGGGGTTTCTAACATTGATCAGCTTTGACATCTTTTTCTTGATTGGATAAAAGAACAACATAGCATATGTCTTTTACAGTCATATTGTCTTTAATGCCAGATTATTGTCAGGTATTTACTAAGTGAACAAGACATTTCATTTTTAGATTAAAGAATCACTAATGCTTGTTATCTCAATGTGTGTTTGCCTTTCTGCCCCTAGGACAGGGCCAGCGGGTGTGGCCCTCTGCCTATGTAGAGGGTGCTGTGGGTGTAAGGCTTGTTTGTGTAGCAATGCACGTATTTTACTTCCTCTTTTAAGGAATGCCCTCCCTTTTAATGTAATGACTCCATGAGAATCAGAGACAGCCGGAGTCTGAGAGGTGAAATTGTTACAAAATGATAAATGCTGGGACCTTCAGGACAGCCCTTAAGGCTGTGGAAAAGAACTCTGAAAACATGGGGCCAAAGTACATAATTTCTCAACTCTGTAAAATATAAGGATGCAATTATGAGGGGCTTCACAAATCTAAAGGATCAAAAGCAGCTGCACACTGTGCCAACTTGTCAGAAAGACAGCAAGGAAGAGATTTAGGGAGAGGTGATCGCTGGAGATCCCCACCCAGCCAAGTTTCTTTTGTTTATACTTACAAAGGCAGACAGACCTGAGTTCTGGGTCAGCCTCAGACAGAGCATGTTAGCCCCCAGGTGTGGTAGAAAACGTAATTTCTGGATGGAGGGGGGATTACCCAGCTAGTTTATCAATGTCTGTGTTCAACAGAGGCAGACAGAGTCTGAATTCGTTTGCAATGTTAAAAGAAAAGGTGTGCTTGCTGTTTCCTAAGAATTAAGGAGCTGGGGTCAAGGATGCTGATTCATAGGATAATCAAAAGGAAGCCTGGAGTAAATGACTGGATTGATGTGTAAAATAAAAGACTGGGCTTGTGATTGGCTAGAGCTGAGCTATCCAGATAATGTTTTAGAGTAGCAAAAGAGAACTGCGTGGAGAACTGTCTAGATAGAGAAAGGGCTGCCTGGTGATCTCCAGAGAAAGCAGAAGAGAGATGGAAAGCTGTCTCTAGCAAGACATAGGCCACCAATTTGGACTCAAGGTTTGACCTCAAGTCCTTTGTTCCCAGACACCCCTTCTTAAGAACCCCTTTCCAGGGTTCTTGGACTGGTTCTTGGCAAGTATGAATTTGTTGTTCAGACGCATGCGTACTCAGGTTAAGCGGATGTTGGCTCTCACTAGCCATTTCCTGTCTGCTTATGTGCTTTGGTTATATATCTTCCATTTTCATCCAGGGAAGGTCGGCCTCTTATCAAATCTAAACCATATGATTCCTTGCTAAGCCTGTCAGTAACTGAGGCTTTGCTGATTTATTCAGTGTTATTCCTCAGACCATCCCAGTGTGTTCTGCAAACTCTGGTGGTTATTGTTTGACTCTTGACACCTCCCAAGGGCTTTCTTAAGCTGTGAGTAACATTGATGTGACAGCCACTGCTTCTCATCAGCAGCATCTTACCTTACTGCGTGAGCACACGGAGAACATTTGCAAACCTCTTTTAATGCCTGAGATATTTTAGCTAAAATATTTGAAGACACTGCTTTTAGGAGCCCAATAATTTCCAGGGTAATTGATTGGGTTGCTCGGACCCTGGTGCTTTGAACAACCCAACATATTTTGAGGGAGGGAGTTAACCAGTCCCAGTCCCATTACTTATTTATTTACTTAGATTTTTTGAGACAGAGTCTTACTTTGTGGGTTCTGGCTTGCTGCAAACTCACCATGTAGACAGGACTGGCCTTGAACTCACAGAGACTTGCCAGCCTCTGCCTCCTGAGTGTAGAGATTAAAGGTATGCCCCACCAAACCCAGACTCATTACTTATTTATAAAACATTTACTTCAAATGAAAATTTAAAAGAAATAGTTACTTGAATAGTTTGAGTGAGAATGGCCCCCCATAGGCGTATATATTTGAGCAGCTTAGTCACCAAGGAGAGGACCTGTTTGAGAAGGCTTAGGAGGTATGACCTTATTGGAGCAGATATGACCTTGTTGGGGAAAAAAATCTGTCTCTGGAGGTGGGCTTTGAGGTTTCAGAAGCCCATGGCAGGCAGACACCCAGTGTCTGTCTTTCCCTGCCTGCTTCCAGCAGGTCAGGATGCAAAGCTCAGCTCAGCTATTTCTCCAGTACTACATCTGCCTTCCACAAAGTCCCCACCATGATGGTCATGGATCAATCCTCGGAAACTGTGAGCATGCCTCCAATGAAATGTTTTCTTCTGGAAGTTGCCTTGGCTATGGTGTCTCCTCATAGCATTAGAACAGTTAACTAAGACATATGATAGACAATGACAAGTTTTTAATCCCAGTATTCCGAAGGCAGAAGCAGGTGGATATCTCAGTTTGAGGCCAGCCTGAGCTAAAAGTTTGTCTCCCTAGTCTTTTTTCATAAGGTTAATCTCTGCTACAGTTTCAGAGTTCTTACACTAGTGATGTTTCCCGGCAGTCAGTGACTAGCAGTTTTGCTCAGATCCTTGGTGCAGAATCACCCACCCTTAATCCTACGTTGGTCCTTGGCACAGACTAATGCTCAGCGTATTTCCAAGTGCGCTCTCAGTAGAGGAGTAGGACTGTTATGTTTAAAAATAAACCGTATGTCTTAGAAAACACCTATGTTTTCAACATTTCACAGCAGGTATTGACTGCCTGTCCTATAAAGGAAAAATATTAGTTTTTACACATTCTCAAGGGAGGCCCAGAGAAAATCTTGGGACAAGCTGTGTGCACCTCTTGAGGTCTGCAGTGCAAGATTACTCAGTGTTACCTGCTTTCATCTTTAGCAGCCTTCCTTTCTGTTGTGTTTACAGTTACTTCTTTTTTCCCCTAAGTGTTTAGGCATTTTGAACTGTGTGCTCTTGCTTAGCTGGGTTTTTACTCAAGGTAATTAGTTCTATGTAGCCTGATTAGGGACACATTCCTCCAGATATTTACTAAGGCTTTTTACTGTAACTTTTCTGCTCAGTTTCTGAACCAGGTGGTTGTGCTTGATCTTTGCCTCCTTTAGAGGACACTGTGAGTAAATCCCTGTAAGGAAGAATAAGAGAGGGAGTTTGGACTGGGAGGTTGAATAGGATGTTAGGACAGAACACAGAAAGAAAGTGGGTTTTGTACTTGATGGTGAGCTAGTAAAACAGTGGTCGTCCCAGGGGAGAAGCATATTTGTGTTCCGGAAAGCTCATTTAAAGGGTAATACTAAAGATTGCCTTATTCATTTTAAGGTTAGTAGTAACAGTATCATAGACGAGATAAATTAAGGGAAAGATGGTTATTTGGCTCATAGTTCTGGAAGGTTTAATGGCCACATCTGTCGGTGGCCTTGTTGTTGGTAGGGTGTCAGGAAGTTTAGTTCCCTCCCTCTTGTAAGATTTGAATTCTGATACACTCCAAAGCCCTAGCCTATCAGTACTTCAGTCAGGTTACATTTCCTTCTTTTTATCTCTCTATTAGAGATTAAACACCAACATGAGTTTCAGATGAGAGAAACAGTACTCAAATCATAGCAAGATGTGGTGGTTACTGTTAGTTATCCACTTGGCCGGAGCTAGAGTCACCTGCGAGACCTAGGGAGTGCCTGCTTGTGGGTATTTTGGTTTCATTAGTTGAAGCGAGCCTGCATACTGAGTGTCACCATTTCCTGGCTGGAATCTTGGCCTATGTAAGTGGGGAAGGGAGCTAAGTAATAGCATACATTCATTGTTTCTTCCTCCTTGACCTCCCTTCCTTGACAGACTGTACCTTTGAACTGTGAGCCAGAGCAAACCTCCTGTAAGTTGCTTTTGTCAGGGTGTTTTACCACAGCAACACAAAAATAAACTAAGCTGCAAGATAGGTAAAGTAAATTGGTTTTAGATTTTGATATGAGAGGTAATAAGTTATAAACTAAAGTGACAGTGGAATAACGAAAGGGGGTGTGATTGAGAAATATGCAGAATTCTGAATTTTGAAGGTCTTTGTGATGGAGGCTTAAGTGAGTCTGCATAGTTACACTTCCTAGCATTAAGTAAGAGGGAATACAGGGGAGGGAGATGGCACAGAACAGATTTAGGTGTTAGCATGGTGAGGTTTGCAAACTTGGTGCCCTTGGAACATTTTATGGGAAATACCGAGCAAAAAGCCTAGAAGATACAGCTTTCAGAGACACTAGATGCTGAGAAGTACCCGAGTGCCAGCTGTGTATCAAGGCAGTGTCTTGAGTACCAGAGGGAACAGGGCTGTGAGTGAGTGATTCTGAGCTGACACAGACATGAGCAAAGGTAGGTCTCTGTGAGTGTGGCGATGATGAGAGTGACAGGTTGGGCGCTCAGGGTAGAGGGAGTATTTGGGTTTATTTCCTGAGGAGCAGTCAACTACACTAAGTGATTGAAGAAAATAAGATTAATGGGATTGCTGGGCAGTGTTGGTGCACGCTGTTAATCCCAGTGCTCCAGGCAGAGCCGGTGGATCTCTGTCTGAGACCAGCTTGGTCTACAGAGCAAATTGCAAGACAGCCAAAGCTACACAGAGAAATCCTGTGTTTAAAAGGAAAGAAGGAAGGGAGGAAGGAAGGGAGGGAGGGAGATTCAGAGAATCTCCAGGAGGGCCATTTCAAATGGGATAGTAGGAAGTGGAGAAGACGGTAAGTGAAAGGCAGGAAATGGACGGAGCACATTTCTGGGAGCGGAGGTTAGCAGACACGGGGCAAGGAGATCTAGGAAATGAACTCAGGTTCGAGCAGGTGCTGTGGCAGCCTGTGGGCCTGGTTGGCCAGTAAAGGCATTTTAGAGAAGAGAAAACATGAGGGTTTTTTGATTATTTGTTTATTTATTTATTTTCCTTGAGTGCATGGATTTGTCTGTGCCCATGGAGGCCAGAAGAGAATGTCAGATCCTCTGGAACTGGAGTTATAGACAGTTGTGACTAGCCATGCGGGTGCTGGGAATTGAAGAGTAGACAGTGCTCTTAACTGCTGAGCCATCTCTCCAGCCCAAGAGTCAAGTTATAAAGAGAATGGACAGATAGTGACATCATAATATGTATATGAAAGGTTGGCTCTATAGTAGGAGGACTCGGCTTGATAAGGTGGGTGAACAGTTTAAAAATGATAACCGTCTTTGTGACTCCCAGGTGGAGTACATTAAGAGGCAGTTGGAGAGTCCGTCCTGTAACTGGGGTTTGGAAGTCAGCAGATTGATGCTACTTGAAACCCCACAAGTAAATAAGGTCTCTTGAGAAGAATGAAATTGTTAGGGACACTGGCAGCAGTGTCTTAGTTAGGTTTCTACTGCTGTGATAAAATACCATGACCATAGTGACGTGTGGAGGCAAGGTGTCCTGGGCAAGTAGGTTACAGACTATGGTCGGGGGAGCCAGGGCTTCTGGGGCTTCCTACTGTTTTGCTCTTCCTAGCCTGCTCATCCTGCTTTCTTCTGTGCTCGGGCCCACCTGCCCAGGAATGGCACTGCACAGAAAGGGTGCCACCATATCAATTATCAGTCACGAAAATGTGCCACAGGCTTGTCAAGAGGCTGATCTTAAGAGGCATTTTCTCAGTTGAGGTTCCTTCTTCCCAGATATGTCTAGGGTATGTCAAGTTGACAAGCACAGCATAGGCACTGATGGCCTGTGCTTTCAATCGAGTGATTAGTTTGTCAGGCTGTTCCTGATTTCATTGAAGAAATGTGAAGAGAGCAGTAGCAGAGTGAAGGACTGAAGAGACAGTGCCCAGTGCAGGCTCATTTCCAGAGGCTGCACAGGCTGGAGCAAGGTGATGAAGAATATTTAAAAGGGAAAGGAGATTCAAATTAGAAAATTTAAAAAGTAGTTATTTGTGGCTGAGGAAAGCTTTTATGCATGTAGAAGTATAAAACAAAGAGGAAATATGGAGTTATACATGAGAAATAACCGAGGGGTCATGGTCCCATAGTGGACAGGCTGGTATAATCACTGCACAGAAAGCAGCCTTGTGAAGCAAGAAGGGTGTGTTTCTCATGATATTTGAAGAGAATAGGTAAGAAATGCTGAGACATCTCATTCCATAGGTGGAGATAAATGTCAGGGAAACATAAGCAGTTAACTTCTTTCCCTTCACCTTTTTCCTTTCACAAAAGTAAGTCTTTTACATAGGAATATGAAATTGGGCAGCAACGGTTACAGTCTACAGAGCCCATTGAGAATATTGAAAAGCTTGTGTATAGGAAGGAGGGGGCGGTTAAAGGGAGGAAAGGCTGCTGACAGAAGTGGGGAGCAAGACACTCGCCGCCTCGCGATTTGGTCGGATATTGGATGTGTGCATGCAGACTGGTCATGTCACCTGGTCAGTGTAAGGTGCTGTCCTGGAAGTCCATGTTTGTGGAGGAAGCTCTGTTAGAACAGAATGCCGCTTTAGAAACAAACTGCTG
The DNA here is from genome assembly GCF_004785775.1 of Grammomys surdaster. Taxonomy (NCBI): domain Eukaryota; kingdom Metazoa; phylum Chordata; class Mammalia; order Rodentia; family Muridae; genus Grammomys; species Grammomys surdaster. The sequence goes on from NW_021620687.1 coordinate 1,134,236, forward strand.
AAACAGCTGCAGTATTTGAAAAATTATATGTAAGCTTTTAAAATTTATGAAAGCCACAAATTGTATTTTTACTTTATGTTGTTCTAAGTATTTTTGAAAGGATGACACCCCAGTCAAGATCTCAAGATCTCTAGCTTGTTACTGCTAGAGATGAAGGCTGGCAAGGACATGCAGTTGTCTGCATAGGAAAACGTGCAACAAGGAGAGAAACACTCTATCGTTGAGTTGTTAGTGTGCGCTCTCGCTGCTTTGACCAGATTGCTTAAGTTCTTAGAACCAGAGACTCAGGAGAAACCTGAGATCTAAAAACCTAAAAGAATCTGTTTATTTTGAATTTGATATAATCCGAGTTTTTGCCAACATATGAACTCTTTGACTCCTTATATTTCCAAACCTTGTTAAATATTTAGTGAAGCTATTATTTATTATGTGTGAGATTTCACCTGGAGACATAGAATAAAAGGTTTTCTGTTTGCCTGTTTGTTTTAATATTTAGCTGTTGTCATGTTCATGTGGGGATTCTCTGTGTTCTGGCCGTAGGTCTTACTGAGCAGCTGTGCTCAGAAGAGGTGGTTAAGTAACATGGGAATTTTAGGGAAAATAATTTGTTTCCCAGTGTTTAATGGAGCACTTCATATTTACTCTTTTGCAATGCTGTTTTTAGGGAGTGGTATAAGCAAAAGTTGAGGGCAGAGTAGAATGTTCTTAAGTTTATGGGCTTATTCTGCTATCTTATAAAATCTGTCATTTTTGTATAGCATAATATCATACCCACCTGTCAGTTGTTTTTTATTGTAGGCCAGTGATTTCTGAGATTCAGTTCCTTATTAGGTACTGCCAGTATGTCAGTTACAGAAAATGATTTCAATCGACACTAGATAAATGCAGCTATAAGCACAAATAGTTTTATGAGGGCTTAAATGAAGAAAGTGGAGTGGAAAATTTCTACTTGTGTTAACTTTTGATATTTACAAATGTTGAGAATGGTCATAGCTTTTAAAAGTTGGGAATATTTTTTATGGCATGGGTTTTAAAAAATATTTTATATGTTACATTTTAGTTGAATGTTTTACTAAAATATACTTCATGCTATAGACCTAAAGAGTGCTTTAATGAAATAGGAAATAAAGATAACTTTGTCTTTAGGTTTTCTTTAAAAAAGAAAAGTTGCTTTTTGTCATCATTATTGTTTTAGACAGTGTTGGGATGTAACCAAGGCCTCATACTGCTAAATAAACACCTACCAGCAGGCTACATCATCAGATCAACAGCTAACTTTTTAGTTGTAGAAGTTGATTGTAATTAAACTGGTTGTTGTTTACACATGATAGCTATACTTGGTTTGCTGTTGTTGTTTTTAGCTTTTACTTAAAACTATTGATACACGTGTGAATCAAAAATAATCCTGCTCCTCAACTTCTGTTTTTGCTGAGTTTGAACTTTTTTTTTTTTTTTAAAGCAGAGTCTTTTCAGTTTTATTTCTATTATCAGGTAGATGGAGTGGTTTACATTACTGATGCCTGGCTTTTTAAAAATTCTAATCATGCGAGAGATGACAGCTTTGCCCTTTTCCCTTCTGCCCTTCATCATACTTTATACCCAGTATACACTTCCACCCCAGCATACACTTCCACCCCAGTATCACTGTGTTGGAAAGTTTGCTCAGATTGATCGTTATTAGCATATGCATATAGACACTAACTTACATATAAGTATATATACTAATATATATAAGTATATATGCTATATATGCTTATATATACACACATATCTTAATATATATATTGATAAAGTGTATTCATAAACTATAGTTAGCATTTCCCTTTCCTGTGTTTTAATTTTCTTGGCATTAATAATTATTTGCTTAGTTTTCCAAATACTTAACTACTGTTCAACATTGAAATCCTTGCTAATTTTCTCCATCAAGTTTTAAGGTACTTATTTAAACCTGTCAACTTTACTTTCTTACAGATGTCCCTCCTGACCCTCTTGCTTGGCCAGCGCATACCCAAGTTCTCTGGGCCTGGCTGTCCCTTCTCGGACATTATTACCCTTACCTTCTGTGCTGAGCTTTTAGGGCCTGGATTACATACCTTTCTCTTTTGTTCTTTGTCTCATGCTCAGAGTGGCAGTATGACTTTTTATAATCTTAGGAAACACTTGCAGTAGGTTGAATTTGTGAAACTTTATATCAGCAAGGCATAAAATTACATAACTACCTTACACTTGATAAGGCAAAGAATTTTCAGCTGTAAATTTTTAAAGGGATTATTCTTCATCTCCTGTCTTTAGATGTGGTCAGTGAGCAATTCTGATTACTAAATCTTGACATGTACTTCTCTTCTCCCTCTCTGTTTTGTTCCAGTGCCCAGAAATTTCACAAGTATATTAGTTGTTTTGCTAGGTGCTCAGTGTTGCATTTTTTTCAGCAACTTCACAGTTGTCAGTTGTAGAAAATACCCAGATACTCATTGTTTCCTCTGCCCGTTTTGTGTTCTCTCTCTCTATCTAGAACTCCGTCTTGTTTAGATGCCCACGCACTAGTCAGACCCCCACATTTCTGTGGTCCTACCACTGTGAATTTCTACCTAGTGTGTGAATTTTATAGAATTTTAGGCTAGAACAAAATTAGATACATTCAGTTTGTCAAATTCAAACACAACAAAATTGAGGAGCTTCTACTACAGAACTCTTCCTGTTAAGTTTAATTATACTTTGGGTAAAGGCATCTTTGAAGTGTTTCCTCTACCTTCTTGCAAATGCTGATACTATTATGAACTGATACTAATCCCAAAGAGACATTATATTTTCTAGCTTTGATATGTGTCAGTTGGTTATCTGATAATTTGTTTTCAAGTAGAGCTTATAGCTAGTAATGAAATGTAAAAATAATGCGTAGTAAGTACTAATAATCTTTCATGGCATCGTGCATGTATTCAATAATAATTTGTTGATTATCTGTGCTACGTAAGACACTATATGAGAATTTGTAAGAGTGTAAACTCTTGTTCTTTGAGAGATGTAACATGAAGGAGGAAAACAGAATCTTTAGGAAACTGCTACAGTAGTGCCCATTATCCATCTGGTTTCATTCTAAGCCCCTAGTAGATGCTCAGACCTCAAGTTCTAGAATCCTTTATAAAAAACAACTATATGTACAGTCTTATTAATGCCTTTCCATCCTAAGCATTTATCATGCATTGTAATTGTTACTCTTATAATTACTTTCAGAAAACTATTACATATTTCTTTGTTCTTACCATAGATCTTAGCAACCTTATCACAGAGTGCTTTGCTTTCCTTGGGAAACCAAAATGATCACTTTTTCAAGTAAAATACATCATAGCTTCTCTTTGGTACTTCTATCATTTTTCCTGCCATTTGGGACCATTATTACATTAAAGAAAGATTGAACACATGCATATTTGGCCTCTCTCTCTCTCTCTCTCTCTCTCTCTCTCTCTCTCTCTCTTTCTCTCTCTTTCTTTCTCTCTCTCTCCTCTCTCTCTCTTTCTCTGTCTCTCTCTGTCTCTGTCTCTCTCTCTCTCTCTCTCTCTCTCTCTCTCTCTCTCTCTCTCTCTCTCTGTGTGTGTGTGTGTGTGTGTGTGTGTGTAGCCATCTAGGAAGTATATATAGTTGGGTACAGTAAACAGACACTTTATGTCTCTGATAGAACTGAACAGAATGGTGCAAGAATTCAGTACTCAATGCAAACAGTGTCAGTTTTATTTTGAAGGCATTTTTTTCCCTGAGGATTTTCCATTTGGTATCTTCAGCACAGTTGACTATAGGGAACTAAAACCACAAATAAAGAGGAGTGCTGTAGTAAGTGATGAAAACCATACGTTCTCTTTGTCTGTTCAGGTATTTTTATTTAAAACAGTTGGGGAAACCGGAAATCTATTTCACTATATGCATTCAGTGTGGATGGATCATGACTTCATTTAGTAATCATTATTATGGACTAAACATGGCTCTCTGTAGCTCAAATGTTGAAGTGCTAACCCAAAGGTGGTCTGTTAAGGAAATAAACCCTGTGGGTATGGAGCTTCGTGAATACAATTAGTGCCTTTATGAAGATGACCCAAGATGGCTCTCAGCCCCATTGTATACTATGAGAGCAATGAGAAATCAGCAGACTGCAACTTCAATAAGATGCTTCCTCTAAACCACGTTGGTACCCTTATGTTATCACTCCACCCCTAACTGTAGGAAACAAACAAAAGGCTATGGTATAGAAGCTCCCTTTTATCAGCAGTTGACTATTCTGTGGTTTCAGTTACTTGGAATCAACTGCCATCTGAAAATAGCATAGTCGAATGACAGATGACATTTTGTTGTGTTATTAATCACTCTCAATCTGTGGCTGTGCCTAGTTTATAAGCTTCATCATAGACGTGTATTTGTAGAAGTTATAGATCTCAGTCCTGTCTGGTTGTGAGCCTATGCTAGGCGTCTTGCAATGTACGCCCTGTGGAAAAGGAGGCTCCTGTACTTTTTGTTACAGCAGTTTAAGCTGGGGAAACAATTATTATAATAGATGGTTTTTGAGTTGTGTGATAAACAGCTACCTGCAAGTTGGGGGTGGCTTAAAGCATCCTACGAAGTAGTTATGAGGAATACAAAACCTATTACTTTGCTGCTGAAAGTGGTGAATTTGCTGGGAGATACAGAGAAAACCTACTGCTTTGTTAGCTTAAGGTTAGAGATTTGGTTTTTTGTGAACAGAAATTTAATTGATAAATCCTAGAAAGGAGGGCTGAGGTATGCGTTCTACACAGGGAAAGCCAAGAGGGTTTGGCAAAAGGGAAAGCTAAGGGACTTGGATTTCCAAACCTACATACACACAGACAGGCTCAAGGTGTGTGAGTATGACCTTTGTCCATGTCATTGTCTGATCATTAAGCTGCAGAGACCTCTGCAGAGTCCCAAGGCTAAACTAGACTGACACATGTCCTGCCTGTCTCCCATTGAAGGGTTTAGATTTAGGCAGATTAAGACAGATTACTGGAAAAAGAAACTAAACCCCATTTACCACAATATATTAAGAGTTTGGTGCTCCTGCAAAACTGCCATAATGAGTGCAAAACAAACAATAACCTAGAATAATCTAAGTTATAATCCGTAAAACAGTCAATAGGATTTAACTAGGCATGGTGTTAGGTCTGACAGGAACATTAAATTGGCTACTTTAATATACTGAAAGAAAGTAAAGACTCAACAAAGAGAGGCTATAAGAACCAAATGCAAAGTTTAGATTGGAAAAGTACTATATCTTAAATGGCAGGAGAATTGATTAGGTTCAGTAGTCAATGTAAGGAGACAGAATAAACACGAAGGTCAGTAAAATTTCTTTATTCCTGTAGAGAAGATAAAATGGCTAAGAGAAAGAGCTTCAGAAGCTCATGGGACAGTGTTAACATTCCAGTTTGACATGAGATAGAAATTCCAGAGATGGAAAGGGCCAGAAAAAAGTATTTGAGGAAGTGTTGCACTAGTATTTTGGTCAAGGAATTCACAGAGGGTTTCTGTAAAATAAATGGAGCACAGTGGACCCTGTTTTTTCCATATCGAGCAATCTATAAAACCAGGACAGAATCCGTGGCACAGCTGTTTGCAGACTCTCAGAGATAACTAGAAAGGCACTAAATGAGTGCTGACTTAAGCTGTTCCCCTGTGTTCGGAGGTGGGGTTAACATTCCCTGAACTCAGAACAGCTCAAAATCAAGCCAGGTGATCATCATTGGAATGCCTGAAGAAGATACTTAAGCTCTAACTTGAAAAACAGGGAGGGGATTGATAGGACTTTAATCAGAACTGTCCCTCGAATGACTCTGTGTTGAAGCATTGGCATGGAACAGTGCCTTATCAGGAGGCACTGTTTTAGGAGGTTCTGGATTCTTTAGGAGGTAGGGTGTGGTTGGAGGTCATTGGAGGGTATGTCTTTGAAGGTTTTGCCTGCTCTTCAATCCTTTGAGTGTCTCTGGAGTTTTTCTGCCGTGAGTCAAACATCCTCCTTTTGCTTTGGTGGTCACAGTTACTTTAAGGCCAAAAGTAATTAATCCAACAGACTAACTGAACCCTCTGAAACTGTGAAGCCAAATAAGTGGTTCCTTTCAGGAACTGTTCCCTTATTTATTTTGGTCACAGCTAAATTTTCCAAGATAACTTAAACAGGAAATTAGTACCAGAGAGGTTAGGTTGTCAGTGTCATCATCTTATTCCTTAAGAACTGTTTTAGGGGAGAAAGTCAGTTTAGAGACAGTCTAGAATGCTATCATCTGAACATTGTGGGCAATATTGGGTAGAGCTCAGAAGCCAGAGTGCAGATAACAATACAGATAAAGGCTGCTTCAGAAGATTACAGTAATGGGGACACTACCAAGAATTGAGGCAGAACCTATTCTTATTACTTGCTGAAACAAATACTTTGTATTTTATCCATGTTCTAAGACTTTGAAGTAGGATTTAAAAGTGATAGACTAATTAAAATGTGGAGGAAATTTCAGGACAAAGTAGTAGTCTGTTGTGTGGTGATTTCTGGCTTCTTTTACTGACCTTATAGTGAGAATTGAAGCAGGAAGCACAGCTCAAAGATCAGAAACTCAGGTTTGGCAGAAAAGCCATTGAAAAGTTAGGGCTGAGGAAGTCATCATTTCTTAAGCCATTAGCTTAAAAGGAAGTTACACAATTGAACAATGTCTAAAAAAGCCTTGTGTTTCTCAGGAACTGGCCGGATCTTATTCCTTAAATGATTAGGGTGTGAAGACCTCAAGCGCTCATACAGGGTCACCTGGGGAGGAGCTTTTGTGGGTTTAGCTGCCCAGGCATTGCAAACCTGATGCAGTCCTTGTCCAAAGGCACCCAGCTACTGGGCAGGCTGGCAACAGACCTTGATATTGTTCACGTGATGCTGGTTTACTCAGTGTAGACTGCGTGAGTTACAGGAGGCTTCCATCCAGACTTCAGAGGAAGACCTGGGAGAGGCAGCCCAAAGAGGGCGGGCAGTATGTGAAGTTGTAGAGATGGTGTTTAAGCTGCAGTGGAGTTCTCAAGATGTTTTAGATTCTGAAACATGGAACTTCTGGCAAAAGCCTCGGATAACAAGTGTCACCAGCCAGAAGAGAGGTGGTGTGGACTGCAAGCAAGCGCAGCCATAGAGCCTGGGCCTCCCATGCAGCTCAGAGCTCATGCGTGATGCTGGACACAGATTCCATAAGTCTGCCTGCTGAACTTTAGTCTTCTTTGGTCTGATCATACCCAGCTCTTCTCCCAGTCTCCCTTCGTGTAGTGGGAGCTCACAGTTCAGGGTCTGTCTGGAGTCTCAGGAGACTTCAGCAGACATTTCAGCGTTGTGTGAACTGTTGAGACGTTGAGAGACTTGGTGATGAACTAAATGCACTTTGCATCCTGAGACGGAAAGCCAAGAGTAGAGTGCTGTGCTGTGAGTATGAAGTGCCTCCCTTGGGCTCATGTGTTTGAAAGCTTGTTCCTCTGTTGGTGGTAGTGTATAAAAATTTAGTATAAATTTTAGGAGGTTGGAACTAGCTAGAGGAAGTAGGTCACTGGGGGTCTGCTTTTGAAGGTAGTGCCTGCTCTTGGGTCCTTCTAGTCTGTTTCTGTCCCTCAGGAGGACATGAGATAGATAGATACCTCTTCTGCCACATGCAACAATGGGCCCTCTTAGACCATGAATACAATTAATCCTTCCCTTTAAACTATTTTCCCCAGGGATTTTTGTTATATCTTTGCAAAAGGAACTAGATAGCTTTTATTCTAATCCTCAGCAGCAGTGTAAGATTCTCTCTTATGTGTCCTTCTCTCCCTGCTTCTTTCCCTCCCATCTTTACTTCCTCCCCCACTTCTTCACATTCTCACCTTTCCTCCTCTCCACCACCTTTTGGTGATGTCTTGTTCTCCAGTCCTCAGGGAACCTTTAGCAATGATGTTAACATGGTTATACAATTCCTAAAGCTTAAAACTCCACAAAGGAAAGAAGGGTCTTTTGTCTTCATTTGGAGAAACTCTTTCCTAGAGGATGGGGCAAACCTCATTAAATTTTGTTTTTCTGTGTTGTCTCACTGCTTGAACATGAGTCTGGTTATAGGAAATACATGTCACAATGGAAGGAATAAAGCTTTACCTTTTGTCTTTTTTTTTTTTTTTTTTTTTTGGTTTTTCGAGACAGGGTTTCTCTGTGTAGCCCTGGATGTCCTGGAACTCACTCTGTAGACCAGGCTGGCCTCGAACTCAGAAATCCACCTGCCTCTGCCTCCCAAGTGCTGGGATTAAAGGCGTGCGCCACCACCGCCCGGCCAGCTTTACCTTTTGGCTTGAGGTTTAGAAAGGGAGATCTGGAACGAATCCTTTAAAGTCGACCAAACACATACATTCTAAGATGCTGTGTACTGAAATACATACAGGTGGACCACTCAAGTCCTTTCCTGGCCAGTGGGTAGCAGATTTGTAGTATAGATCTAGATGGCATTGTGAACATTTTGAAGAACTGAGTAATTTCTCATGATGCAAAACCTAGCAGTGTTACTCCTTCATTATTTACTTGGCAGACACACAGCTCATGTTCACAAGCAGAAGTATAAATAAACATGAAAAGTTAGAAACAAAAATGAGAGAAGAGTCAGAGAAAAATAAGAGCTCGTTGTATAGATGGGTGTTAATGGTTGTTATTTAAAGGTCCTGGTAACCAATACAGTAAATAGCTTAAAGGAAAAAAGTAAGGGCATATGTGGGAAGATCTATTATAAAAGTAAATACCAGGGCACAGTCACAGACTCCTAAATACAGGGAGCTTTAGTAAACAAGCAGGAATACGTCTTAGAAGAAACTGTCATAAATATCACAAAACACAACAATAATAATTATAGATCTGAATGGAATTAGTAAGTTTTTGAAAGAAATATTTTCAATTTATCAATAAGAACAAAAATCTTACTACATAAAGTATGTTGTATGCAATAGAGCTTATCTAAAACAATTACCTGGGGCAGTTAAAGGTAAAGAGCTACCAAAAGGAACCAGGTAAGGTATGTAGAGGCAGAGGGTGGGATAGGGCACTGATATTGGGCGAAGTAAAACACTGAGTTCCTAAGATCAGGAATGGAAAAGGAAGTGCTGGGTGCGATGCCACACGCTTGTGATCCCAGCACTCAGAGGCCGAGGAATCAAGTGTTGAAGACCATCCTTGGGTAGATAGCAATTTTCAGGTTACAATTATTTAAAATAAACAAAAAGCACCCCGTAAACCTATCCCCCACCCAAAAAGAGAAAATGAAAAGGGGCATCTTTTCATACGAGATAACATACTAAGTGACGTATCAACCACCTTTATGAAACAATTATAGGAGACGCAAGGAAATGACATCAAATGTACAGTAATAGCAAGGGGCTTTAGTAAACCATGTGGAATACAAAGTAGACCAGCTGGGCAGGTGAGGGGCTAGAAGACTAAACTTAATCACTAGATAGATCATATTAGATATATGGTGGGTTGTGAATCCTTATAATTAGTGAGTATTCATGGTTGAGTACTAGAATATATCGGAATTTTAAAGGAAGCAAACTTGTAAATAGTGTCCAGCAGTGGAGGCTTATGTACACTGGGAAAGAGATGCAAGGGGTCGAGGCAGGGGGATCATAAAGGGGTCATCCTTCTGTTTTGTCTGAAAGATAAATATTTTACTATCTTAATAATTGTATAGTCTTGCAATATATATACATAATATAAACTCTATCAGAGTATATACTTTGTATATGTAGTGCACTTAAAATTTAGAGACCTTTAAAAGATAAATGACTGCAAAAGCATATTGTAAGTTGGTATTATTTCTCGAAAATACAAGTTTATAACCATACTGATAAAAATAGTCTCTGGTATAGAAATCCCATTTTATCTATGGAATACTCATAAAACCACATAACAATCATAATAACACAAATTGGTTAAATGGTATGTTAGATAATCATCATATTAAAGCATTATTTCTTCACGCATGCAAAAGTATAAAAATGAAGCGGCTGTATAAAAATGAAGTATAGGGGCTGAAGAAGTAGCCTATTGTTTCAGAGCACCAGTTGCTCTTGCAGAGGAATGAATTCCCAGCACCTACCTGGTGGCTCCCAACTATCCATAACTCTCAATTCTAAGGATCCATTGCTGCCTTCCAGCCTCAGCAGGCACCAGGCACTTACCGGGTACCCATATATCCACAGAGGAAGACACTGATACAGATACAATAAATAAATCTTTTCAAAAATGAAGTATATGTGTTGCTACTTAAGACCTGTAGGATCCCCGGTGACTAGTGAAGTGCGTGCAGAGATGCTGCACCTCAAGTGCTATGCTGCACATAGAGAAGCATACATGCTGTGGCAGAGAGACTGACCTTTGTGTTCTTAGAGAGAAGTACCTGAAAGGAAGAGTCAGCCCACAATTCCAAATGGCCGCATAAGGCTACGCTTTATTACTTACTACTGGCAAAACTTACTTGAGTTGACATGAGGATTTTTTTGTTTGTTTTGTTTTTCAATCTTTATCCACTTAATTGTGAATATTCTTAATTTTTGCTAGTTAATTTAATGTACTATCATGTTTTCTTATATAAAGAATAATTAATGATTGACCATATCTACAAGGAAAAACTATTACTACACTAAATATATTGTTAAGTCTGACTAAAATAGTTAAATGATGAAAATTAGAGATGGTGATATCTAGATGTTTCCACTCAGTTGATATGTAAGAATTTATTTATCGAATAAAAATAATTCTATGCCAGTACAACTTAAAAAATTCCCTAAATGAACACAAAGTTGTTAAGCTTTTACAAGGAAGAAAATTATTGCTATGTCTTGAAGAGAAAGTAAATCTTCAATTCAAAATTGTTCCATAAAGCTACATACTTGGTTGGCATCACTGGTAGAAGATAACCATTATGTTCTGGTGCATGTAGACAATCCAGCTGTATCTTAAGGCATTAACATCAGTAAAAGAATTAAGATTGCTGCACTAATCAGTCAGAACTAAAATTTAGGAAATCTTTTTTACAATAGTACAAGGCACATAAACATTCAGGAAGAAGTCTATGAAAAGATCTCAAGACCTTCACACAAAACTACTAAGTTAGTGAGAGATTAAACACAATACCTTGAGGGGTCCGTGGAACGGGAAACATGATGACTGCCATGAGATTTATACTGTGCAAGACTGTGTGGCTGCCGCATCTTTGTCTCTCTTTAGAGAAAATGCAGAATTTGTCTTTAATAACAAAATATTTATAGAAGATAGCAGAAGGGCTGAAGGTATTCAAAGTGAATTTAAATTCAGTCTTTACATTTGGGGCTTCTGATGTTATATTTTAGTGTTTCTAATCATTCAGAACAGAACCTTCCATTGTCATTTATTATTCTGCTGTTTGTCATAGGCAGGAGTGCGGGATGGAGGTCGGCAATGATGTTTCTGAAGCAATGTCTTACTCTGTAGCCAGTGCTGACCTGGAATTCTCTATGTAGCCTAGGCTGACCTCAGGATCTTGATCTTAACTGGCTTAGCCCACCAAGTGCTAGAGTTACCAACAAGTGCCATTGTGTCTGGTTGGAATATATTCATGTAAAATGTTCTTGTATGAAATCTGTTTCTTTCTGTTTGAGAGGACAGCTTTCTGAATACATGGTGTATCCTAGAATTGTATCTAAGAGCAAGATTGAAGTTGGGGGTGCTGGCATTTGTGTATAATCCCAGAACGTAGGGGGAGGCAGGGAAGATCAGACTTTGAAGGTCAGTCTAGACTCCATGAAACTATGTCTTTTTTGTTTGTTTGTTTGTTTTTTGCTTGTTTTGTTTGTTTTTTGAGACAGAGTTTCCCTGTAGCCCTGGCTGTCCTGGAACACTGTAGACCAGGCTGGCCTAGAACTCAGAAATCTACCTGCCTCTGCCTCCCAAGTGCTGAGATTAAAGGCGTGCGCCACCACTGCCCAGCTGAAACTATGTCTTTAAAGAGAAGTGCCAGGAAGTTATACTACTAGTCTCTGTGAAAAGGTGGTTGGTCTATAGTGGTCGATTGAATAGGTCATTAAGAAACGGAGCATGCTCTTTCTAAATTTTTCATCAGCAGAGAACCCACTGCTCAAGTTATTTTTAGAAAGTATATTCTTTAAAGTTGCAGAGACCTTGGAAGTAAATTGCTATGCTTCACATTAGTTTTTTTTCCTTTTAATTTTTTTCCTGTAGGTGTGGAACACATGTGTGTGCTTTTCTAGATATCAAAGTTCAATCTTAGGAGACTTTTTTGAGGAACCGTCTACCTTTTTTGTTTTTTTTTTTTTTGATGGAATCTTTAGTGGACTCAATAACAGTTTGTGTAATAGCCTGGGCTGATTGTCTAGCAAGCCCCAGAAAGCTTCCTGTCGCTGCCTCCTTGACATTGGGATTGGGATTACAATTACCATTTAGCAATGGCAACCTCTGGCCCTCCATATTTAACAGATAGAAGAAACAGGCTTGGGAAGGCTAAGTCATGTACCCAGGTTTTTTAGAATTAGAGAAATTGCTGAGTAGAGGCTTGTAGCTATTTCACAATACTGTTCACTTAAATTTCTGCATATGGCACACATATTTTTACTGACTTGAATGTCTATTTTTTTAATCTAACCATATGATAGGCATGTATAAAGGTTTGAGTAGATGCTGAAAATACACTGTGCATATTTAAATGTCTACTTTTTATCCCTTTGGTTCAATACAGTTAAATGAGAATCTCACTGAGAGCTGGGATCTTAGCAGTATATTGTCATTTTATAAAATGTTGTTTGTCTTTTCATTGACTTCACCAATATTTTGTGACCATAGCTCTCAAGATCTGAACTAGACCAGCAGTTCTTTCTGGTTTTATGTTGGCAGTCAGAGTGGAAGACAGGGGATGAAAGAAAGAATGCAGTCAAAGGCTGGGGTCAGGAGGGCTAAAAGGCTGATGATCCAAGGCAGCAGGTTTATCAGAGTGTTAGCTCTTTATACATTCCTCGGGTGGGAAAGCAGAACCAGCCAGGAGAGAGCATCAGAGAGAGTTACAGGAGCTCAAGTCCCTCTAGTAAGCAGAGCACTTAGGTCACACCTCAGCTTCTGGGATACTTGACCACAACTTTACCTGGAAACTGTCAAGCCCAAGGCCCTGGCCTCAGGCCTCCTGGAGCCCCGGTGGTAGATCATTGCTAGCCTTGCCAGGCATGACCCTGGCAGGGGACAAGAGCACAGCATTCCTTTGTTGCACACTCAGGACCTTTGGCCCTACCTACCCCGTAATGATCAACATTCTTTCAAATTTTGATCTTAAGGAAATGTCCCAATTGAGTTCTTTTTGTTATTCTTGGAATTATGTTTCATGAAAGAATTTTGCTGTTCTGTTACAGGCACATGAAAATTATCTAAATGACTTTTGGATACTTTTTCCAAATAAGTACTGAGATTTTTATATGGCATTTCATGGATTTTATAAATTAGGCAAGAAGTATCAAGTATGTGGTTATTTAATGTTTAAAATATAAATTAATAACTTTAGCATCTTGATTTAATGTATAAGGTGTCATATTTTCTTTTAGGAAAGTCAGTTTGTTGAATTAAATGGGTGTGAACATAGCATCAAATGTGGTAACAAAAGAAATTTAAATATTAAGTTGTAATCTAGTCCCAATTGAATACTTAGAATAGTTTACCTGATTGATTATAGCTCTAAAACTGAGTAGAAATACTTCTGTATGACCGTTCTGTTGTGAAACTTTTAGAAAAGAATATAGGTGGGTAAGTACCATGCATGTTATTAAAGTTGTTTTACATGGTGTTATAGAACACTTAGAAAATATTGCTGTACAAACTATTCTACTTCAGCAGTCTAAACAGTTAAACACATCACTTCTTTCATAACCTTGTAAAATAATTCATGGAAGTAAATATATAGTTTGAAAACTATGGTTGTTAAGATACATTGAAATGCTATTTTTTTTTTTACTGAAAATATATTACTAAGACTCTTTGATATAACAGACTGCATCTTAATTCTTTGGGATTCAGCTCAGAGCAAGACAGGTGTGATGTCTGCACTTCTCAGGATTTGACAGGAGACTGCTTTGAATAAAATGACAGTATTATATGTGTTTGGCAGAATTATAAAGTATTATGTATGTATGTATGTATGTATGTGAAATATGTGTGTGTGTATATACACATATGTGCATATATATACATATATACATATATATATATTAGAGAGAGAAATTCTAATTGATCAGCCAGTGTGGTTGAAAATTTGCTTCTGAAAGATGAGTATGAATTAGCTGTACAAAGGTGATCAAGGTGTTCTTATATACATGATGGTAAAGTGGAGAGGATTTGTCTCAAGGCTAGGAAAGGATTGGGTGCTTAAAGCTACAAAGGTTGGTGTAGATTGGATCCAGCAATGTATTAAAAGGCTTAAAAGCCTTAAAGTTTACACTTAAATTACTTCCTTATGGGCCATTGCCATAGTTTGGATCTGGAATGCCCCTCCCAAAAGTTCCCAACACATGATGCTGTTGGGAAGTGGCAAAACCTTTAAGGAGTAGGGCCACAGAGGATACTTTTATTGAGGGCTTGGGCTCAAAAGTTCTGGTAGGTACCTTGGTCTCTTTCTGTCTTGTCCTGGCTATGAAGTAAACAGCTCTGCCGTGTCATGGGCTTCTGCTATGGTGTGCCCATTTCTGTCCTAAAGCAATAAGTCAATCAGTCTGATATGAAAACCTCAAAACAGTGAGCCAAATAACCATTTTTTCTTTTAAGTGGCTTGTCTTAAGTATTTGTGACAGTAAGAGGAAGCTAACAGTTATAGATAGGCTGCAGTGATAGTCTGGTCAAGATATTACTATAGCTAGGACTTACTGCCAGATAGAAGAGAAAGAATGGATAGATTACTGACATAACTGAGGGGTGGAATTGGCTCGTTCTTTTGTCTAAGTTTCTGCTTCTGCCACTTCCAAGCTTATATGTGTTTATGTTAGTCCCATGCTTTCTCCCTAGCCTTTTCCTCTTCCTCCTCCTCCTGATCTTCTTCTTCTTCCTCCTCCTCCTCTTCCTCCTCCTCCTTTTCCTCCTCCTCCTCCTCCTCCTCCTCTTCCTCCTCCTCTTCCTCCTCCTCCTCTTCCTCCTCCTCCCCTCCTCCTCCTCCTCCCCTCCTCCTCCTTTTAAACTCAGACACTTTGGTGGTATTCTAATAGGAATCTTAAAAGGAGTAAGAACAGTAATAAAGTTAAGTAATCAGTCTGCTGTGCTCTGTCATCTTTTTGTGTATTGGATTTCATTTAGGAACATAGTTTAAATACTTTTATGTTGCTGTAATGGTGCTACATACTTTCTAGTGTTTTGTGGTTGACAGCTCAGGAAACACCATATATTTTTAAAATGTACCTTTTAGTTTTCTACATTTTCTATTTTAGTAAATTTTATAACTGAATTTTTTTTTATATTTTTTAAAGTCTTTATATTAGTGATTCTTAGTACAAAATTTGTCCTCAATATATTTGAAATGACTTATATAGTATAATTTTATAATTCCTTCATATCTGAACATCTTATTTTACCTTTAAGTGGATATTAGTACTATTTAGGGAAAGTATTGATTATTCTCTATTGCTCTGATGTATAGTCACTCTGGAAATTCTCATAATGAAGTAGCTATTTATTGGCATATTTTAGTTGTAGTATAATTGCTTGATTTCTATTTGAGTTTTCCTTTATTTATATATTCACTAATTTCTTATCTGGCTTTTATCTCATCAGAAATGCAGCAAGTTTTGGAAAACCTTACAGAGCTGCCCTCATCTACAGGAGCAGAAGAAATAGACCTAATTTTCCTCAAGGGGATTATGGAGAATCCTATTGTGAAATCACTTGCTAAGGTATACTAGTTTATGCATAAGATTACTGAACGACTTTGAAAATTGTTTTTATGGAAATCTTTTTAGTGGTCACCGTTTTGGAATTTAGTTGATGTACACCTTTCTGCGTAGTTAGCAAATGACACTTGTCTCCTGTTATGCAAAGATGAGGTTTGCTGCCTGTGGAGACAAATGGCCCTTAGCCTTTGTCCCAGTACCTTAAACTTTACATTTTTCTTGCAGAACCTTGATATTTTAGATGTATTTTCTTAATCAACTCTGGAGCAAACTTACTAACTCACTTAATATGCACCTTTTTACAACCATATTTGTGGTTTTGTGTGGGACTGTGTAAGGGTATCCTGGATCATGGTGGAGCAGGTGTCTAGAACCCTAAGACTGTAGATTCTGGGCGAGATTCTACATGAGAACCAGCAGGAGTTCGACGCCCCCCAGAACCCAGGATCCTGAAAAAGCGTCACGGTCTCCATAGAATTACTACATAGGCCAGGCTATAGGCCTCAGGCCCTAGGAATTTACATACTAATGAAGGCCAGAGGGCAGAGCAAATTAAACATGCCTCCCGTAGATCCTCCCCCAATCCTCCCCCTTTCTCCCTCCCTATATAACTCGGGACTGCCCTGAGTTTTTGGGGGTACGCCTAGATCCATCTATCATCCGCCATGACAATAAACCTTTTTGGAACCAAGGACTTCCTCGTGTTATTGGGGCCTGCCGCCGCCAAGGCCTCTAGGCCACTGGAACCATAGAGTTCTCCCCGAATGTGGGACCCGCCACAGTGGTGGAAGCCTCCCCCCACCCCCGGGGCACTGTGGCGGCCTTTTTAAATTTTCCCCACAGTTTTGTTTTATTTCACTTACAATTTCTTGGTAATGTTTGCTTTGCACACAGAGGAAGCTCAGTGTACTTATTGCCTGTTGCACAGCTGCTGGCCCGTGCTCAGAGTTGCTCTCGGTGCTTGTTGCTTCCAGAAAACCATTCTGTGGTCCCCAGGCGCTCTGTTCTCTGCATCCACCTCCTTCTCCTTTTTGCTTTGTACTGCTAGAAGGCTGGTCTCTCCTATGTGGGTTTGTTTGTGTTTGCTTTCTTTTTCATCTCTTTTTGCATTTTAAGGATTCTAAAACCATACCGTTTCTACTGGTAAAAATGAATTAATGTGACTCATTCTTCACATGATGGGATCATGTGGTAGAAAGCATTTTCATAATGTATATACTTGTGTTTTGAAGACACACAGGATATGAGTATGTACTTTGACATTCCAACTTGCCCTTACTGTGTTGAGGTACAGCTGAGGGCCTACTGAAGTAAGGAGGGGTATTTAAGCCCATCTATAAAGGGCTTACCGTGGGCTCCTGTTACAGCGGTCCTTTTACTCTTTCCTTGATCTTACACTGTCGATTGCTACTTTTTATTGTCCCTGATCTCATGTTTAAAGCTTTTAGGTAGATTTCAAAAATTTAATAACATGTAAGACATTTTACAGCATGCTTGTAGTTTCCAAAAGTCTTTAGCATACACTAGAGTAAATGACAGAGGTAAGGGTTAGGGCAGGTATTCTAACCTTATCTTTTAACTTTTCTGCTCTATTTATGTTAACATAGGGTGCTAGAATTGTGAGGGAAAAATGAGTTGGTTTGTGTCACCTATGATGGGCTTTCAGAGGATCACCATAACACTACTCTTAGCAGTTGAAATGGTTAGTTTACTTAGGAACACATAAGGAACAACTGTACTCTCTTTGATTAAAAATAAAGACTGGGCAGATAACTCAAGAGGGTGAAGTGTCATGCCAGTGTGAGAACCTGAATTCAAATCCTCAGAACCCACCTAAAGCGTGTGTGTGTGTGTGTGTGTGTGTGTGTGTGTGTGTGTGTGTGTTCCCAGTGCTTCTGTGGAGAGATAGGCAATAAAGACATAAATCCTCAACGCTTTTTGGCCTATGATCCTGGCATAAGAAGCAGCAAAAACTGGAGAGCCTCTGTTTCAAGTAAGGTGAAAGGCCAGGATTGATACCTTAGGTGGTTTCTACACTTGCTCTATGGCATAGTGTGTGTCTCTGTCTTTCTTGTGTATTTTTTCTCTCTTTCACACATAGTATAGGTACACAAAAGATGAAAAACAGAATCAATAGTATCCAACATTCAAGCATATTTTTAATAAATAAAAAAGCAGTGGTAAATACTCTTACAGCATAAAGAAATTGCCAGGTGAGGAAGGAACTTCTAAGTAGGTAAGTTACAGCAATCTGGTACTATCATAACAAGTAACACATTGAAAAGAAAAGCAAATCTAATTGACCTTTTAACACTCAAATACAAAATTTGAAATTGACTTATTTGATAGGTAAAAGTATTAGATACAGAAGGAGAGAATTGCCAATTTTGAAAATTGAACAGAAAAATATGAGATATACACAAGATCTAATATGTGTATGCTTTTTATCCCAGACAAAGAGAGGGAAAAAGTAGAAATGGTTTTAATGTGCTAACAAGTACTTGAAAATAGATAAGTGTTAGGTAAAACCCAGGATAATTGGGTTACTGAGGTGCCTGTTTAACACAGCAAAGTATATTCTGGCTACCAGGTTGTCCCAGCATCTCAGCATCACAGGTATGTGTTACAGAATTATTCCAGCTGGCGTACCTTGCCACCTACCCTAAGCCTCTGCAGCCCCCAGGCTTCCCTTTTCTTCTGCCTGCTTTTCTTCTATATAACTCAGCCATTTTGGCTACATGGGCTCTGGGTCTCTTTGTCTCCTGGTCTCCTACCTCTCTTAGCTGCTGGTCCCCTCTCTTGTCCTTACTCTTTCTTCTCTTCCTCTCTCGCTCTCCCCACCCCAGGTCCTCATCTCATGGCTTAGTTCAGTCTGCTGGCGCAGTTCAGTCTGCACCCTTCCAGGTGCTGTGGCTGTTTTCTCCTTCATATCTACACAATATACCTTTTCCTCAGCTATACCTTGGAGCAGTCCTGTCCTTGTTTTCATTGAATGGCATAAACCGACAAATTCAAGAGGCTAGGTGAGAAATAAGAAGAAAACATATCTAAGTCTTGAAATTTAAATGCAAAGTAAGATCTTTAAAGCAAACAGAGGAGGGGAAAAAGACAGTAAGAAAAAAGTGGGTAATAATAAAACAAGATTTCTGAAATTCCTAATGAGGATTTGGGATTACGTTTTCAGGTAACAAAAGGAAACATTGGCAACTTTGCATTCCTTTTAGAAAAAAACAACTTGGAAATACTAAATAAGATATTTTTTCCAGACGCTCCCCCCCCCCAAAAAAAAACTTCATTTAGTCTAAAAAATGTTTAAGAGAAAGTTCTACTGACAGGATGACAAAGGAAAGGGACTGTTTGTGAATAAACATAAAATGAGCTTCTAAGATGATGTGCTGTCATAAGCATTTATACCGTACTGCACATGTGTGGGGCAATATAATGGCTCCCAAGTACTGGTAGACTTAGGTGGACTGGCCCACACCTGGAAACCAGAGTCAAAGTCAGCTTCAGGAAAATCCCCACATAGTTAGAAATTAGATACCATGCCTTAGTTGGGGTTTCTATTGCTGCAATAAAACACTGACGAAAAGTGATTGGGGAGGAAAGGGTTTATTTCATCTTCAACTTCAGGCAACAGTCCATCTCTGAAGGAACTCAGGATAGGAACCTGGAGGCAAGAACTGAAGCAGAAGAAGAAGGGGGACTGCTTTGCAGGTTTGTTCTTCCTATCTTTCTCAGCCTTCTTTCTTAACCCAGGACCTCTTACCAAGATGTGGGCTAGGCCCTTCCCTATAATTAGTCAAGGAAATGCCCCACAAGCTTGCCTCCTGGCCAGTCTTATGAAGGCATTTTTCAGTTGAGGTTCCTTACTCCAAGATGACTCTAGTTTGTGCCAAATTGACAATAAACTAATAAGGACAGCTAGTAAGTAACGAACCGTGAGTGAAGGAAGGAACCACAGAGTAGTTTGAACTGAGTGAAGACATGAGAATGCATGAGGAAACGTGCTGCAAGGCAGAACCTCAAGGCATGCCGGGCTTAGAGAATAGCAGTACCCAAGTGAGCACAAAATATACAAAAATGTCAGTAAAAATGTGGTGTAAAAAGATGAAGAAAAATAATACACTGTATAATGATATATTGATGCAGTCAGAATACCTCCAACTAGATACAAATTACTGCCTGAGTGGAGAGGGAAGACACCACATCAAAGCCACAGACATCATTGCAAAGATAATAAAAAATGTATGATCCAAGGCTGGAAAGATGACTCAATTGTTAAGAGCATTGACTGCTCTTCTAAAAGACCTGGAATTGATTCCAGGCATGTAGTTTGTGGCTTACAGCATTCTGTAACTCCAGTTGCAGGGGATCTGATGCTCTCTTCTGACCTCCCCGGACATGAGACATGCATATGGGACATGGACAAAATACATACAGACAAAATTACCCATAGATATAAAGTAAACATTTTTTTAAAAATTGTGAACAATTTGGTGACAATGACTATAACAACTTAAATTAAACTTATTTGTTAAAGGAGAAGCCTCATATAAGTATATAAGTAGCTCTGTCTAGTTGCAAGTTAAAACTGTTGTACAAAAGAAGCTCCAGATCTCTTTACCATAAATTCTACCAAACACTTAATGAAGAAATAATACAAATTTTACATAATTTCATCCAGAAAAAGGGAAAGGAAGAAAACACTAGTGTTATGATATTTTGATAAAGCTACAGAGTTGTATTCCTGACAAACATAGGTTTAGAATTCCTTTTGTTTTAAAATTTATTGTGTTGTATATATAGGAGTGCTTTGTCTGTGCATCATGTGTATGCCTCATGCCCAAGGAGAGCAGAAGAGGGTATTGGATCCCCTGGAAGTGGAGTTCTAGACAGTTGTGAGTTGCTGTATGGGTGCTAGGAATTGAACCTAGGTCCTCTGGAAAAGCAGACAGTGACAAGCCATCTCTTTTGTCCAACTTTTAAAATTCTTAAGACAATATTAGTGGTAATAACAGACAAAAACAGTAGTAACTCATTATCTAACAGTCTTAGTTTTTTAAAAGTCAAGATTATTCACTTTATACTTTGCTGATTGCTGTGGTTACTGCATGTTATACATTCACATCTGAGGGTTTGGAGCTGAGAACCACAGATATGAAAGAAAGAGCATGCAGCATTTGCCTTAGTGGGTCTGGGTTACTTTGGGCAGTAATTGAAGGATGCAAACCTCATCTGTTCTCATTCTAGCTCTCAAGTAATTGATATAAGACCAATTAACTTTATTAACCAGCTTTAAGCACTATGACTGGGCAGATATCCATCTATTCTAACCCTCTAGGCTATCTGCTTCCTAGCAGCAGGTCCTTTACCTTCAATTGAGTCTTTCCCTGGCTTGCTGTCTTATCACAGTCTCACGGTGAATCTCTTGGTCATCTGCTCATCATGATCTTCCTGGACCCTCTGCCTCATGGTCTCTCTCCATGAAGTCTCTCTACCTCTTTGCTTGTGGTCCTTCTTCTCTTTGCCTGGGATCTCCTGGCCCTGGGATTGGAAGTCCTGACTTCTCTGCCCAGTCATAGGCTGATCAGCTTTTTATTAACTAATCAGAGATAATTGCAGTGCATTCTTTATGCAACATCGATACAGGAGATGGTTCAATAATCAAGACAGTGGTAGTGTTGACTGTAATCAGGTCTCTGGGCACAGAAATCAGCAACTATTGAATATACAGTGCACAGACCAACCCCCAACAGGTTAATTTACTCAATGTAATTTTTTTCTAGCAAATTTTATGATTTTATTTTTGTGTTGTATAGTATTCCATTATATGTGTGTACCAAATTTTCATTATCCAGTCCTCTGTTGAAGGACATTTAGGTTGTTTTCCTTTTCCGGATGTTATGAATAGGGCAGCAATAAACACGGCTAAGCAAGTATTGGGAGTAGGATGATGAGTCCTTTAGGCAAGTGCCACGGTATTAGAGTTGGCTAATATGGTAGATTCCTTTTTAGTCTTTTGAGGTTTCTCCATATTGATTTCCAGAGTGGCTGCACCAGTTGGCAGTTCTACCAGGAGTGAATGATGGTTACTCCTACAATCTTCAGGATGTGTTGTCAGCTCTTTTGTTGTTCCTTGCCATTCTGAGACTGTGCTGAGATGAAATCGCAATGTTTCAATTTGTATTTCCCTAATTGCTAAGGACGATGAACACAAATATTTCTTAGGCATTTTTGGTTTTTTCTATTAAGAACTCTGTTTAGATTCCTAGCCCATTTATATTGGGCTATTTGTTTCCTTGATTCTTTGTTGTTGTTTTTGTTGTTGTTTTGTTGTTGTTGTTTGTATAGTCTGAATATTAATTCTCTCTCCTATATATAGCTGGCAAGTATTTTCTCCCATACTATGGGTTTTCTTGTTCATTCAATTGATTGTTTCCTTAGCACTGTTTAGTTAACGAGATCCCAGTTGCTGATTGTTGGCCTTTACTCCTGGGCAAGTGGAAACCTGTTCAGAAAGGTCTTTCCTACAGCTAGATTTTATAGGGTACTGTCTATTTTCCTATAGGATTTTGTGTTTCCGGTTTCAACTTGAGGTCTTGGATCTACTTTTTTATGAGGTAATGCTAGAGTTCTTTCTTTGGTTGGCATTCGGGCACTTGGCTTCCCCAGCAGTGTTTGGTGAAGAGGCTGTCTGTTTTCCATTGATGTTTTCCATTCCATTCCGATCTTACTGTCAAATATCAGATGGCTGTAGTGATGAGAGCTCATGTTGGTTTTCTCTGTTATCCCAGGGCTCTACATGGATGTTGTGTGCCAGTACCATGTAGTTGTATTGCTGTAGCTCTACCCTGTATCTGGAGTAGCAATCCCTCCAGCATTCCTGTTGCTCAGGACAACTTTGGCTATATGGGGTACTTTGTGATGTCATGCGAGTTTTAGTTAAGTTTTTTTTTTTCCTGTTTCTGTGAAGACTTATTTTAGGTGTTTATTGCATTGAATCTGTTAGTGGGTTTTGGTAGAATGCTTATTTTCATAACATTAATTCTTCCCTTCCATGAGCATGGGTTCTCTTTCCATCTTCTTGTGTCTTTCTTCAGAGATGTGAAGTTTACATTATAGAGGCTATTAACCTTCCTGGTTAGATTTATTCCTGGGTATTTTACTGGTTTTGCTGAGATTGTAAATGGGAGTGTATCTATGGAGTGTATCTATGATCTCCTCTTCAATGTGTCTGGTTTTGGTGTAGGAAAGCTACTGGTTTTTTTTAAGTTTACTTTTACCCTGCCATATTGCTGAAATTGTTAATTGTTGACAGAAGTTTTCTGGTGGAATTTTGGGCATTTGTTATGTGTAGTGTCATTCATATGCAAATAGGATAATTTGGCTTCTTATTTTCATATTTGTAGCCCTTTAATTTCCTTCTCTTATGTTTTTGCCCTGGCTGTTGCTTCAGGCACTATATATTGAGAAGGAATGGGGATAATGTTTGCTGAAGGCTTGTCATAGAGAGATTTTATTATGCTGAGGCCTTACTCTCCTCCAGCTTTACTCTCTAGGTTTTTTTTATCATTAAAGCATCTTGGACTTTGTCAAAGGCCTTTTCTCATTCTATTGAGATGATCCTTTGTCAGAGCTTCTGTTAGAGGTCTATTGGTCTCTTTGATTTAACTTTGGTATTTTGGATAAATCAAGGAATTCCAGTTTTTAAGAACAGATTTTTTCAACTTAATGGAGTACAGGTTTTTAGCATACTCCCATATGATATTCTATGTGTGTCTGGGTGAATGTTGTAGTGAGTCTATTAATTGTTGATGTTGTTAATTTAGATCATTTCCTCCTTTGCTTTGGTTAGCTGGGGCGGGGTCTCTGTTGATCATGATTATTTTCTCTAGGAATCAGCTCTTGAATTAGTTGATTCTTTGTTTACTTCTATTTCATTAATTTCTGCTTTAATTTTTATTATTTCTTATAATACGTGGAGTTTGAGCTTGGTTTGAATTTCTTTCTTGATTTCTTCTTTGACTCATTCATCATTCAGTAAGTGACTTCATCTCCATCTGTTTATATACGGACAGGAATGTTGTTTGTTGTCAGTTTTAAGTTTAATTTCATAATGGTTGGATAAGATATGTGGAATTATTTTTATTTTTTCTGCTTGTTAAGGGTTTTGTTTGTTTGTTTGTTTGTTTAATGCCCCAGCACATGGTCTGTTTCAGAGCTTCCATGTGCCCCTGAGTAGATTGTATGTTTGGAATTTAGATGGAACATCCTGTAGATAGCTGTTGGGCTCATTTGATGTAAGGTATTTAAATCTAAGGTTCCTCTTTATTTTTTATTCAGTTATTGGGTTTACGTTAATCTGCATCTTTAATTCCATAGGTGTGCTTTTTATGAAATCAGGTGTGCCAGAGTTTGTTGCGTGTCTGCTGGGCATTGCGATATTTGAAGTAATGATCCATTGATTAGAATTCAGTACCTTTTTTTCCTGCTTAGTTGTAGTTTGAAATCTTATTTTGTCAAATATTAGGATGGCAGCGCTTGCTTGCTTCTTGATTTCATTTATTTGGAACAACTTTTTCTGTCCACATTAAGGTGGTGCCTTGTCTTTAAAGCTAAGTTTTCTATAGATAATATGTAAAGTTATTTTTGAAATGTGTTTGTTAATTGGGGTCATCATGTTGCTGGTTTGTTTGCTTATTTTGATGTTAAAGGACTAACAAGTTTGATAAGAGACACTGTCTTGGTTTTTGTTGTTGTTGTTTGTTTGTTTTATTTGATCTGGGAATATGGACTTCTCTCTTTGGTTATGTGTTTGGTGTGATAATCTCATTGTCCTTAAATTGGGTCAGTGCTAGAAATGCAAAGTTAAGCTGTTGGATGAGCTGTTTATTTGGACCAGGGAAAGATGGCTCCCAAAGCACAGGATTGGAGCTAGGCTTGTGACTGCAGAGATGGCAGCAGCAGGCAGAAGGAAGGATTGGAGAGGAAAGAAGCAGCTCTCCAGTCAGAGGTGGCTCGAAGAAAGCAGGTTTGAAGGCCACAGATCTAGAAGTAAGACTCTGAGTGTAGAAATGGCTACAGGTAGTGAGGTAGGAAAGTTCAGGAGATGAGAAAGGGAGGAAATGAGTTCTCTAGCAGAGGTGGCTCAGGAACAGTGACGGTTCCTGCGCAGTAGTCTGCAGTGGGACTTGTGGGGTGCCAGGCTATGGTAGGTTGGGGAAGGGCAGAGAAAGGGAAGTAGGGACTAACCCATGCCTATTAGTTACTTTTCTGTTGCCTTGAAGACACTATGACCAAGGCAACTTACAGAAGAGAGAGTAGATTGGGATTTATAGTTATGAGGGTGAATCTGTGGCCATCATGGTAGAGAGCATGGCAGCGGGCAGACAGATGTGGTACTGAAGCAGCAGCCTGAGAGCTTACATCTGATCCACAAACAGCAGACAGGCAGACAGGCAGGCAGGCAGGCAGGCAGGGAAGGGAGAAAGGGTGCTAACTGGGAATGGGATCGACTTTTGAAACCTCAAAGTTCACCCACAGTGATGCACCTCTTCTAACAAGGCCATACCTTCTCTAATCCTTCCAAAACAGTTCTTCCAACTGGGAACCAAACATTTAAATATATGAATGCATATATTTATGCATTCTGATGCAGACCACCACACCAGGACAGGTAGTTCCTGAACAAAAAGGGTTATTGGATTCCTGGGAATAAAACTAGCCTTGTGGCATATACACCCTCTCAGGCTAACTGCTCCATGCGCGCACAGAGATTTCTAGTTTCCATCTCCCATCTCCCATAGAGTGCTAGGATTATAAACTTGTGCAACATCCAAGTGAGATGTGGATAGTGTGTAAAGAAAGTGCCCACTATACCTTTATCTCAAGATGTTCATCAGCTGAGCACTGATCCCCTGCAGAGTCAGCTCCTACTGAGATTAGCCAACCCCGCCTCCTTAACTCAGCTGTACACCATAGACTCTGCCTCCCTTTTCAACAGGAGAGCAAACCATGACTCAGGATGTGCGTTCAAAGAAAGCCCGTCCCTCTACAAGTTTCTTTTGGTCATGGTGTTTCATCACAGCAATGTTAATTAATCTTAACTAATACACCATCTACTGATGTTAAAACTTGTAATCTGATTTACATTTATTTGAATCCTTTAGTTTCTTTTAAAAATGTTTTACAGATTTATAAGTTTTCTGTTTTTTGAAATTTATTCAAATGTTTTACTTCTGATGCTTTTACGAATGTTTCCTTAAATTTCATTTTCAGATTTCTTTCCTAGCATATAGAAACAGTGATCTAACCTGCAACCTTGTTAAACTTGTTGGTTTAATAGTTTTCACTGTACTCCCTTGGGATTTTCTAACTATGAGACCATGACATATGTGAACAAAAATAGCTTTGGCTCTTTCCCCCCTCCATTCTGAATATCTTGTATTTCTTGACTTCACTGACTATAACACCCCAGTACAGTACTCTGAACGGAAGAGCGCTACCACTTTGCTGGGTCTCAGTGAGCAGAATCTAGTCTAATTAACAGATATAACAGAATTGTAAGCCTGTGTTGTGTATGATTCTGTAGCACAACCTCAAGACACCTGTATTCTGTGTAAAGTTAATGTCATGTTTGTCTGCGTGAATATACCATAGGATTTTTCTAAGTCAGGTTTCTGGTAGATTTTGTTTATATGACCATTGTGTTATAAATTATGCTATTATGTGTATAATCCCACTGTGTCTCATACATATTTATATATCTTTAGGACAAATTTTTAGAAAAATCCTTTAATTTTGTAGGAGTTGATTAAATCCTACAAAATTTGCCCACATGTATGTTTTGACTAGAAAACTGTGTGAGCGTGCCTTTTCCCTATGTGCTCACCAGCTTGGTCTAGTACCAGAAATGCTGAAAAGAAAAGAATTATTTTTACATAGTTTTAGTTTGTACTTCTCTTATGCATGTAATTATCTATCCTTTCATTTCTCTAGAAGAAGGGAAATTTTAATTTCCCTTCCTGTGAATTATTTTGTTCATATTCTTTGTTGATCAGTTAGTTTGTAAAAAGCCTTTCTATAAAGAAAAATTAGCCTTTTACCAGTAAAATGCTTGTGTATTGACTCTAAATTGTCTGTCTTGACATTGCTGATTCTTAACGAGAAGTGCTTTAATGTTTAGTTACATAAAATTTGACATTTTTGCATGTGACTTGAAGCTCCTTGATTTTGTGTCATGTAGAAAGTTATTTCCAATTCTAACATAAGATACCTATGTGGTTTTCCTTGAATACCAACGTTTTTAAAGCAACCTTGCTTCTCTTAAAAAGAAAAAATGAACCCAAACACCTATGGTCACTTAATCTTTGACAAAGGAGCTAAAACCATTCGGTGGAAAAAAGACAGCATTTTCAACAAATGGTGCTGTTTCAACTGGAAGTCAGCATGTAGAAGAATGAAAATCGATCCATAATTATCTCTTTGTACAAAGCTTAAGTCCAAGTGGATCAGGGACGTCCACATAAAACCAGATACACTGAAACTTAGAGGAAGTGAGGAAGAGCCTCGAACACATGGGCACAGGGGGAAAGTTCCTGAACAGAACACCAATGGCTTATGCTCTAAGATCAAGAATTGACAAATGGAACCTCATAAAATTGCAAAGCTTCTGTAAAGCAAAGGACCACGGTCAATAGGACAAAATGCCAGCCAACAGATTGAGAAAAGATCTTTACCAATCCTACATCTGATAGAGGGCTCATATCCAATGTATACAAAGAACTCAAGAATTTAGACTCCAGACAACCAAATAACCCTATTAAAAAATGGGGAACAGAGCTAAACAAAGAATTCTCAACTGAGGAAACTCGAGGCCGAGAAGCACCTAAAGAATAGTTCAAAATCCTTAGTTATCAGGGAGATGCAAATCAAAACAACCCCAAGATTCCACCTCACACCAGTCAGAATGGTTAAGATAAAAAACTCAGGTGATAGCAGAGGCTGGCTAGGATGTGGAGAAAGAGAACACTCCTCCATTGTTGGTGGGATTGTAAGCTGGTACAGCCACTCTGGAAATCAGTCTGGTGGTTCCTCAGAAAATTGGACATAATATTACCTGAGGACCCAGCTATACCACTCCTGGGCATATACCCAAAAGATACTCTAACATATAACAAGGACACACTGTGTTCATAGCAGCCTTATTTATAATAGCCAGAAGCTGGAAAAAACCCAGATGTCCTTCAACAGAGGAATGGATACCGCAAATGTGGTACATTTGCACAATGAAGTTCTACTCAGCTATTAAAAACAATGACTTCATGAAATTCTTAGGCAAATGAATGGAACTAGAAAATATCATTCTGAGTGAGGTAATCCAATCACAAAAGAACACACATGGTATGCACTCACTGATAAGTGGATATTAGCCTCAAAGCTCAGAATACCCAAGATACAATTCATAGACCACATGAAGCTCAAGAAGGAAGACCAAAGTATGGGTGTTTCGGTCTTTCTTAGGAGTAACAAAATACTCAAGGGAGCAAATACAAAGGGTGGAGTAGAGACTGGAGGAGGGGCCGTCTAGAGACTGCCCTACATGTGCAGTCAACAAACGCAGACACTGTTGTGGATGCTAGGAAGTGCATGCTGACAAGAGCCTGATAAACCTGTCTCCTGAGAGGCTCTGTCAGAATCTGGCATATACAGAGGCAGATACTGGAAGCTAACCATTGAGCTGATCATGGAGTCCCAAGTGGAGGAGTTAGACAGAAGACTGAAGGAGCTGAAGGGGTTTGTGGCCCCATGGGAAGAGCAACAATACCAACCAACCAGAGCTCCCAGGGTCTAAACCACCAGGGAACAAGCATGGAGGGACACAGGGCTCCAACTGTATATGTAGGGGAGGAGGGCCTTATCAGGCTTTGGTGGGAGTGGAAGTCCTTGGTCCTGTGAAGGGGGGATGCCCCAGTGTGGGGGAATTCCAGAGTGGTGGTGGGGGAATGGGGGAATGGGTGGGACACACCCTCATAGAATCAGTGGGAGGGGGGACAGGATAGCAAATTCCTGAGGGGGGGAGGGGATAACATTTGAAATGTAAATAAGTAGACTATCCAATAAAAAAAGAAGGAAAGAAAGGAAGGAAAAAAGAAAAGAGAAAAAGAAAGGAAGGAAGGAAGGAAAGAAGGAAGGAAGGAAGGAAAATTGTCAATACCTTTTTGTGGTGAGTGGCATCCGTGCGGCCCTGATTCTGTAGCTCCCTTAATAGTGGCACTGGGATGCTCTGGGATGCAGCTCACCTAATGAAATTTGAGCTCCATCTGGATAGCTAGATGGTTTCTGAAAAGTCCTCTTTTCCTTAGGGGTTTGCATTCTAGCTGGTCTGCTCCTCCTTGGTTTGGATCAGGCTCTTGTTTGCTGTCAGACACAAAGCAGGAGAGGAACGGAGCTCTCTACCTGCCGTGTTCCACTCTCATTCCAGGTCTTCTCCCCGGGTCTTGGTAGAATTTATACCCCAGTGTAATATCAGCTAGAACAAGACACATCGGCAGTATTACTTTAATCCCCTCTTGTCTTCTCAGGCTCACGAGAGACTTGAAGATTCAAAATTAGAAGCTGTCAGTGACAATAACTTGGAATTAGTGAATGAAATTCTTGAAGATATCACTCCTCTGATAAGTGTGGATGAAAATGTGGCAGAACTAGTTGGTATACTCAAGGAGCCTCACTTCCAGGTAACCGTCCATGCCCCCTTCCCACAGCTTTCTCCGTGAGAAGCTAACTTGCACATTAAAGTCCTTCAGTGCTATTTAGGGCCTGGTTTAGAGGTCCGTAAGTTCTAGTTTAGGTATTCTAATATTCTGAGGTTAAAGGAATAGAAACACACATACATGGCTATACACAGCACAGAAATATACAGTATTTGCCACAGAAAGAAGTAACGTTGGCTTTTCCTTTGTGCCATCTGTTAACCCTGACTGATCATCAAGACCACATCCTAGGAGAAGTTCTCCTCACTCTGATAGTCTGCCCACCACTGCCTGGGTTTGTTTGGCTTTTTTTTTTTATTATTATTATTATTACTGGGTGAGGGGCATACACCATGCACCATGGCAGATATATGGAAGGCAAAGACACCTGGGAGTCTGTTCTCTCCTTTTACCATATGGATCCCTGAGATTGAACTCCAGTCATCAGGGTTTGTGACAAGAGCCTTTACCCTCTGAACCATCTTGATGGCCATTTTTTTCATTAATATCACTGTTTCTCATTTCTCCTTTGGCCTAGTATGGAACATTTTTAAAATTGTTTCAAGATCAAGGTGAATTCAATGATACCCATGATGAAAGGATGACAGGAAAGATTTGTCTAGGGATAGGGACTGTTACATAGTGTACTTCATTCTACAGATTCAAAAAAACAACTGACCTGTGAGTTAAACGGTTTCACAAAGAAAAATTCACTTCAGAACAGAAACAATGGGGAATTTTTATTTTAAATCTGTAATAAGAGTGTGTGGTATTAGAGAAGAAGAGAAAAGTAACAAGTGAATAGACTCCCCAGAAAGACATCCAGCTGTGTGTGCTCACTCACTGGATGACAGAGACATTGCATTTTAGCAGAAAAAGACTTGCCATTCTAGAAGAAGAAAGTGACACTGTTTTTCCTGCAGTCTTTGTCCTCAAAATTAGATAGTAACACTCATTTGCTTTCTTAAACCACTTTATGAGAGGCTGAGTAAGGCAGTGTGAAGTATTTGACTTTTATCTTGAGGGTGCTAGGAAACCTTGGGGCCAGGATACTACACACACGAATGAACAGTCTGTGGGATCCCCGTTGCCATCCTATGTGTAGTGCGGAGTTGAAGAGACCAAGCCCAGGGTCCCACTTCCTGGTTTTATCTGGTTGATTTCCTGATGTGTTATTTACTTTTAGAAGTTCTTCTTAAAGGATTAATGACTCAGTTCTCAAACACACTACTTTGAACTTGAATGCATCTTAAATGATGATGCAAAATGAATATCAAAAGATATAGAATACCCAATTCTCTATCAGAGTTGGTACTGAAACTGGTACCCTGATTACAGGCTGCGACATCTTTTCTTTGAAATCCTCTCCACTGGGTGGTAATCTAGTGTATTGTTATTAGTTAGTTAGTTAGTTAGTTAGTTAGTTAGTTATACAGATGTTTTCTTATGGAGAAAGTTGTTACTTGTTTCTTTGCTGGGATAGGTATGGTTACATAGCATAAGCTGGCCTCTTTCACTATTCTTCTCCCCTACCTCAGCCTCCAGAGGGCAAGCATTCTAAGCATGTGTCACCATAGCAGGCCAACATTACACTAGTGTTAATTTTCTCACAACTAGCTACCTCTAGATCAATGGTTCTCAACCTTGGGGTCTTGACCCCTTTACAGGCTTAATGACCCTTTCCAGGCTCTCCTACAACCACCAGGGAAAAACAACAGCAACATGTATTTATGTTTTAAACACTAGCAAAATTACACTTATGGTGTATCAACAAAAATAATTATATGGTTGGGATCACCACAACATGAGGAACTGTATTAAAGGGTCACAGCATTAGGAAAGTTGAGAACTACTGCTGTACATAAACACAAATTAATAAACCTTGCCTAAATCAATATTTTCATTAGAGATTACAAAATAGCATTTTCCAAATTGTCTCATTTTCTGTATGTGAGCTGGCATTGTTCTGTGGACCCAGAGTTTATCTTCAGCTGGCCTTCTGTCCTGTAACACTTCCTGCTGGAAAAGGTAGCAAAATGATGAGTACTATTCTTTACCAATTTTTAAAGTAAGAGTTGTTTAAAATACCATTCTCAGTTGGTAACAAATGAACTTTTTAGTCCTTTTCATGTTTGCATATGTGTTTCACCTGTGTTCATATATGCAAAGTCTAATGGGCAAAGTCTGATGTATGTTTTCCTCAGTTACTCCCCTCTCTCCTTCTCTCCATCCCTTCTTCCCTCCCTCCTACCCTCCCTCCATCCCTCCCTCCTTCTCATTGTTTCTTTTTTGAGACAGTTTATCACCTGTTAGCCAGCAAGGGCCAGAGCAATCCTCCTGTTCCCACTTCTCAGAGCCGGGACACAGACGTGGACTACTTACCCAACTTTGTATGTGCGTGTTACGAATCTCACGCAGTACTCAGGCTTGCGGTCAAGCACTTGTCTTCTCAGCTGTCTTTCTAACGCTGTTTTTACATTTATTTTCCAGTAGCTTTGTAAACGATTTTATGAAATTACTAGAAATTGCCAGTTAAGCTAAACCCCAGATTGACTGTTTCTTGAATGTGCTGGTACTTGCCATCCTCTTCTATTTTGATTTGTCATGTTTAATGTGTATTCTGCGTACTCAGAAACTTTTTAACTTAGTGTTATTGCAAGTAGTGAATTAAAACAACTGCTTTAGGATAGGGAATTTTTAAAGTATTTACTATAAAAAAATGAAATTCCTGGACAACTACCTCAAAAATCAACCATAATAGCATACACATAATAAACATAGAAAGCAAAATGGACATTATATCCAGAACCATTTCTGATTCTTTTTTCCTTCCTTTAGTCTCTTTTATAGACTAAAACCTTAATTGGTGATACGCAAATTCCTTCTAGTCATGGAAGTTGCTGATATTTATTTTCTCTTAGGTATTTTTAGCATACCTTTTGTACATGTCCAAAGTCTATCATATTAATATGTCAGCATAATAAAAATTAGAGTCTTTATCACTCTTTTTTTTTTTTTTGTACCTTATAGATAGGGATTAGTGGTAAAGACTGAAGAGGATGCTGACCCTGCTGGTAGGAAATTTGTCACCTCCCTCTGCCTGGTTTGGAAACCCAGGTTTGGTTTCCAGTGAACATGACACTTTAAAATAAAAATATGTGACAAAATTCTACCAGTCTCTTCAGATCTGAAAACCTGAATATAATATTGTTTGTGATAATAAAATGATCTCGTTTTATTCTTTTAAAAAAGATTATATATGTATTTGACATAATTCATGTTGGGAATTTAATAATGTGTCCTTAGAAACTTTTAGTACTCTACAGTGATAATGAACTAATAAATTATTTTTAGCAACTTATTCCATCAGTAGCTAATAACCACAGGCTGTGTTGACTCCTTACAGTCGCTCCTGGAGGCCCATGATATTGTGGCATCGAAGTGTTATGATTCGCCTCCTTCAAGCCCAGAAATGAATATTCCTTCTCTCAATAATCAGTTATTGCCCGTAGATGCCATCCGTATTCTTGGTATTCACAAAAGAGCTGGAGAGCCGTTGGTGAGTAGACAAATGACTGTCTGTGTCTTAGATCTGAATTGTAGTGCTGTCTAGGCTGCTCCCTGTACGCTGGGAACCACCCATGCTTATTTTATCCGTGTTGTTGGCCTTCATAGAAATACACAGCAGACCATCTGTCAGTCCTGTAGCCTGTGACACATAAGCAAAATGAAACCTTAAACTGACTTAGAAGCTATAAATAGGCCAGTGGGAAACAGGAAAATGGTTTCATTTCTTCCCAGCCTTTTGGAAATTGTCTATTTGCTTTGTAATAATAACGCCAAAACAAGAAATTTGTTTTTAAAGTATATAAATTTAATAAACTTAAATGTATTTAAATTATAAAATTTAAAGTGTATACTTAGTAAATTATACTGAAGTATTAAAAAGTACAAAATATAAGCAGTGTAATTAGTTACTTCCTCTTAAACTTTTTACTTGTGGTTCCTAAAAAGAGTGATGTGTCAAACAGAACAAGTCAGCAATCTCTGTTGCTTCCTTTGTCTGTGGAATATAACTAGATTTTAAGAGTTAACCCAACTGCATGGCTGGTCTCTGATATCACAATTGCACTTTATTGGGATTGGACAGGAAAAAACATGGGAACAGAATTCACCAGCCTGGTTTCAGAATTATTTTGTTTGTATTCATTGATGTTTACATGGTTTTTGTTTTCCAATTTTCAATAGGGTGTAACATTTAGGGTTGAAAATAATGATCTGGTAATCGCCCGAATCCTTCATGGAGGGATGATAGATCGACAAGGTCTGCTTCATGTGGGTGATATCATTAAGGAAGTCAATGGCCATGAGGTCGGAAACAATCCAAAGGAATTACAAGAATTATTGAAAAATATTAGCGGAAGTGTCACCCTAAAAATTTTACCAAGTTATAGAGATACTATTACTCCTCAACAGGTTAGTGACAATTTCCTAGATGATATTAAGAATATTTTATTATTTTTTTTAGTCACTTTATTAGATAGGTGCTTAATTGTTACTATTTTGCTAAAGAGAGTTTGTCTTGGTAAAGTTTTGAATTTTTATATAATGTTATCTTAATACTGTAAAGGAAATAATAAGACATTTATTTGGACATTATGAACCCTGGTATTTGGGCACTCTACAGGCAGGTGTCTGGATAATTACAAAGCCTTCTTAAAAACTTACTGTTGTTGACGACATTTTTGACATCTCTTGTTTTTCAAACTTTATTCTAGGACCTTTGAGATGGTGTATTTCAGATTACCTCCAGGTTAATGCTTTGAAATATTTTAAATGACAGACAGTGTCTTATAGGTTAGATTAAAGATGATCTCGTACACGTAGATTTCACATGTTTCATGTGTATCTTAGGTACAATGAGTAAATGAACAGGAGAATGTACTAATGACGGAGATTTTTATCTCTTGTAATAATCATGAAATAATCCTAGTTCTTGGGAGATCGAAGCAGAAGGCCCCCAAGTTTGAACCTTAGCCTGGGATACATACAAAGATCCCCCCCACAAAAAAGAAAAGATGGAGATGGGTAGCATTCTGGTTTTGAGCTGGTCCTTAGAAGGTAAGACACACTACTTAATCATGATTTTCTTCTACAGATAAATTAGAGCTATGAAAATAGTGAACATTGTTTGCAGTAAAGGTAGATATCTGTTTTAGTTTCATCCCTAGTGCTATGGCAGTTAAGACTAACCATATTACCTTACTTTACAAAGACAACAATCATACAAGAAAAGACATTAGAATTTAGACTATGCCTGTTCTTCTGGGGCTGCCATCACCTCATTTGTGTATTTCCAATTGTGACAAAATGACATCTGCTTGAACCTGATTATGTTGGAAGAATATTTGTTATTTTGTTAGCTATTAATTAGAAATAGGAATTTTCCTCTCTGATCCCAACCAGAAGTCTTATAATTAAGTCACCAATGTGTATTAGTTACTTTCTCATTCTGTAACAACATGCCTGATGAAAGCAACTGAAGGAAGAAAGGGTTTATTTTGGCTCACAGTTTGTCAGAACAGTTCATGATGCTGGGAAAATCTTGGCAGCAAGAACTTAGGGGAGCTGGTCACAGTGTGTCCACAGTCAGGAAGCAGATAGAGACGAATGCTGGTTCAGGTCACTTTTTCTTTTTGTTTCAGTCTAGGATGCCAGCCCATGGAATAATACCATTCACATTTACTGTAGACCTTCTCTACTCAATTAAAACTTTCTAGAAATATCTTCCTAGATACTCCCACAGGTGTATTTCTATGGTGATTTCTTTCTTTCTTTCTTTCTTTCTTTCTTTCTTTCTTTCTTTCTTTCTTTCTTTCTCTCTCTCTCTCTCTCTCTCTCTCTTTCTTTCTTTCTTTCTTTCTTTTCAAATCATAATTTTTACTTATTCACACAGGGGTTATAAACACAAAACACAAAAAGGCAGGATGTGGGGATGACACTAGAGCATGGGTGTTCAGGGGGAATACAGATATCTTTCAGAACAGGGTATGGCTGGGTGAAGGTTCAGGGGACAGGTCGCTGTGACTCTGCCTATGATTCACTTGTCCTTATCTAAGTTGGTATTATCTGCCAAGGCTACCTATTTACAAGGTCTGTGACTATTCAGGCTGGTAAATTTCCACAAAAGCTGCCTGTCTACAATAGCTTATAGCCCTCTGTTTCAATGTTTTTCCACAGAGTCCCGAGACTTGGTGTTAGTATACATGTATGACAGGCCTATTGTTGATTTTAGGCCTATGGCTGATTTTAGGCCTTCAGTGTATAAGCAGGGCTGCCCCTGACATCTCCTCCCTTCTCTAAGTATAGAAGGGCTGTGGTGATTCTAATCTTGCGAAGGCGGGGATAGAGGCCTGACCTCCAGTAATCGAAGGGGACCTTGTAATGGCTCAGGTCCCCCATCGTTGTCCAGTGAGGCTCTATGGTGATTGCTAATCCTGTCTAGTTGATGAGAATCATACTGTGTATGTATATATAGTGGACTTTGCAGGTAAAACCCTCTTTGTTTCCTGTGTAAATTTGGTGAACTGAATAGCTTACTTCAGTATATGGATATTTAACTTTGGTTCAAGCATAAACTTTTCCCCAGTCTATAATGGGGTTTCTGGGTTTTATCTAGCCTTTACTAAGGAAGAGGATTCAAGTGTGAAGTGGAGAGTAGTAGTCATATGGCCTGTCTCTGGCTCATCTGACCAAGAAGAGGCACCATTGTGGGAAGCCTCCACCTGTACTCAGACTGGGATTTTTTTTTTTTATGAGCAGAAAATGATTATGTTGAAATAGTAAGCATAACCCAAGACTGTTCTCAACAAATATTGGGCATCTAAGAGATGGTGAGGATAAGGAAGAACATTTGCCCTTAGAACTGACTGTCTCACTTAGGAGCGACATCATCCAGTGCACTAGCTCCCACCACCACCTCATGCCCAGCTATGTTACCTTCTGCAGTCTCAGTGTCCCATGGTCAAGGAAAGTCTAAAAATACTAAGAAAATTCCTGAGATACTCATAATTTAAATGTGCATTATTCTGTGCATGGTGAGGAATTTGTTCTTCATACTTTAGTTCCACCCAGAACCTGAACCATCCCCTTGTTCAGAGTATTGTATGTAGTACCCACTTCCTAGTAGCTTTGTCAGTTAGCAGAACACCTATGCTGGTGTATCAGCTTGTATTCAAGTAATTCCTGCTGTGCATTTCAACCATAAAACATAAACAATTCAAATATGCCAACTCAAAAGCCATGGGGTGCTCTAGAGCTTTAATGGTAACAGCTCTCAGTCTAGCAAGAAAAGAAAGACTACTGATCTGTGGGAACAACACATCTCTCTACACAACGTTGTAAAAGAAAAGAAATACGCTAGTTGACTGAATGGTCTGAAGCAATAAATTTTGGTCACCGTGTGTGTTAAGTGCATAGTTAACAGTAGGTTATAAAGCCGAATACTTTCCTAAGTTTAGTCTCCCATTGTACATCTTAGGTCTTCCATGGATTCCTGTGCTTGGAGCCTATTGTACTTCTGTAGCTTGCTGTGAGAGTAGAAGCTCTCCTGCCAGGGTTGTGGTTTTTTCAAAGCACAGTAGATCCTCTATGTCAGAAACACTTGGGATGCTGCTGGCTTGCAGTCCCAAGTCATCTTTGAGTCGTGTGATGTGCAGTTTACAGTGTAAGAATTGGGTAAGCTAGACGTTGTAGCTACTTTGGAAGTCAGATATGATTTGGGTTTTAGAAAGGTGTAAATAATTGAACTTATAAAGCCTGCGCTAGTTTTTGTCTATGAAAAATGGTTTGGGGAGCAATTTATTTCGATTTTAGAAATTTCAGTCTAGGAATACTTAGCCACATTTTTGGGCTATTGTGGCAAAGTATGACTGTGGAAAGGCAGGGCAGGGCAAAGTTGCTCACCACAGGAGGGCTGAAAACAGAAATAGGAAAGGAGCAGGGCAGTGTGTATCCTCCAGACATGCTTCCCATGACCAGGTACTTCCAAGCAACCTCACTTTCTAATTACCTGTTGAGTATGAATTCCTCAGTGGATCTGCCCCATTAATGAAGCTAGTACCTCTACAGTGAACCTCAATGATTGGATCTGCCATCTGGGGTCCAAGAATTCAACACATGAGATGCTAAGGAGAATATATATAAATCATAACACAGAGAAACTGATAGCAGTTCTCCTTTGCTTAACCTTTAAGACAAGTATGACCTGGACACTAAGAATCCGATAGGAAAATAAGTAATAACTTTATTTCATTCGACAAAATAATAGCAAATCAAAGTTAATTTTCTGTAAAAACTAAAGTTGATAAAGTTTGTCCAAGTTGAATTTATTGAAAGTATGCTAGTATAGTTTCTTACAAGAAAATCCATATATATAACTGATCATATTAACAAATTAAGAGAGAATAACTTCAATAGAGGTATGATTAAATTTTGCTCAGATTCATGTGTCTTTTTTTTTTTTTAACAAAGAAAGCATTTAAGTGAGGGCTTGTTTACAGTTGCAGAGGGTCTATCCATTATCATCATGAAAGAGGGCATAACTCCACATATGGCAATGAGGAGTAGCTGAACTAAGCACTTTATATTCCTGATCTACAGGCAGGCATAGGCAAGCAGACAGACATGGAGAGGGAACAATGAGGGAGAGAAAAAAAGAGAGAAGTATAGATGGTAGAGATAGATATAGACAGACACAGACAGACAGACCGACAGACAGACATGGGCATGGACTTTTGAAGGTTTAAAGCCTACCCTCAGTGACATGCCTCCTTCAACAAGGCCACACCCCCTTTCAAACAGGTCACTTGGGAATTCAGCATGGAAATAAGTAGTTGAGCTTGTGGGGGTTATTCTCACTCAAACCACCACAAAGAACTTCTACCAGTGGTGAAGACTTCCACTTGAATTCATCTTAAAGAAACATCCATTTATTGTAATTTATTCTTAGTTGTGTGAAAATGGACACATGTACACTATATAATGACTTGAATAAAATAAAGGATGACATTGTAGTAGGTAGGTTTTATCAAAGTGTAGATTAGGATTAGGGATTTAAGCCGGGCAGTGGTGGCTCCCAGCACTTGGGAGGCAGAGGCATGCTGATTTCTGAGTTCGAGGCCAGCCTGGTCTACCAAGTGAGTTCCAGGGCTGCCAGGGCTACACAGAGAAACCCTGTCTTGAAAAACCAAACCAAACCAAAACAAAAAAAAAAAAAGGATTAGGGATTTACA
This sequence comes from Grammomys surdaster, assembly GCF_004785775.1. Lineage (NCBI taxonomy): Eukaryota > Metazoa > Chordata > Mammalia > Rodentia > Muridae > Grammomys > Grammomys surdaster. The sequence goes on from NW_021620687.1 coordinate 1,173,219, forward strand.
AAGGAAAAACAAAAAAACAAAAACAGCTAGATAATTTTAGGCATAGTATTGCTTTTAAATACAAACCAAAGACATAATCCATGAAAGCTATAAGCTTCCTACTTGTGGAAGGCAATGTTAAGGGACTGAGAAAAGCTACATACTTTAAGAAAATCTCTACAAAACAATAATGTCTGAACAATGAGTGATGCTAAACATGGCTAGTTTAACTCAGCTGTAGAGTAAGAATGGATTAGATTTAAAATGTGAGCAAGAGAGATGGGCAGGCAGTGATAAAGGAGAACAAACCCAGCAAACAGGTGAACGAAGGGATACTCAAGGCGATGTCCTACCAGGGAAACTGAAAAGACACAGCGTGCTGCACTCTATTCAGTGGCCAAAACCAACCGGGAAGCAAACTCCCAAGTGAGGCTGTAGAGCAACAGGAACAGATAGATAGCTCCCTTGCTTGCAGAAACATGAAATGGGAGGCCCTTCTGGAGGACAGTTGATAGTTTCTTTCTTTTTTTCCCCCCTCACATGTCTTTTTAAAGTACTAATAAAGTAGGAAGAGGAAGTTGAAAGTCTGACTGCTGTTTATAGTGAGGGCATGGCTGCTCTGAAGTATGGTTGGGATGAAGGGCTTTTTTATCATACAGATGAGGGATAGTACAACCAAAGGCATCTGGAAGAGCCCAGAGAGGGAGAGAAAGTAGTAGACAACATGCCCAGGTGAATGGACCAGGGTGCAGGGGATGTCATGACAGGAAGACAAAAGAGAGAACCAGGAGAGCGGGGACCAAGAGAGCATATGGCTGAAATGGCAGGGTTATATGGAAATGAAAGGCTGGGGGAAGAAAGTCCAAGAGCTGGAGAAGTGTAGGGTAGGGAGGCAGGATGAGAAGAGCCAAGAGGAGCTCCAGGGACTGTGTGCTCCTGGAGTCCAGCATGAGTTTGGTATGTGGACAGGCACCAGGAACATTTGTCCTGAGTTTCAGCATCAGAAGCTGAACTCTGAGCTAGTCTACCTGACACCTCACCACAGCCAACTCTAGTCCTTAGGAGGTCTCATTTCCGTCAAAAAAAGAGCCCATGATAAACCAAAGAAACTATCGGAATCATACACAGTCCTGCACGGGGGAAGGAAGTGCCTTCAAATGGCTGTTAGAGCAAACACTTTCCAGCTCTAGTTTTCCTTAAAGACATTAGGAGTAGGCAGTATCTGGTGCTAAAGTTTAGTATGTTTGCAAACTGCGGAATAGAAATCTACTAACATTCAGACATTTCTGGCACCACACACACTTCAGCATTCCCAGCCATTGTGGGACAGCAGCTGACAGAAATGCCACCCAGGATCTTAACCCAGCCTGGCCCTGACAGACTACAGAGCCCTGGCAGATGCAATGGAAAAGCACAACTTCTGCTGGAGGGAAGAGGGTGAGCTTGTTCAGAATATTGATGAAGCTGCAAACAATAAAGTAAACTGAACTGACTCAACTTCAAGAATAAACTAGCAAGGATTTGATTGCTTTGAAAACTCATTTGGGATAGTATGAAACATCCTTAATACTTTAAATTTCAAGATTCTCGGACTGAAACTTTCAGTTAATTATTGCCTATATTCAGTTATTTGTTTGCTATTGATTAATCCAAAGAGGCCAAGAAGTAAAGTCTAAAATAAAGATAAATAAAGCTTTTGCCTCATTGAAGCTAAAAAAATAAAATGGAAGGAGAGAGAAAGGTGCTGACTAGCATTGCCTCCGCCAGTGTTTTCTCGAGGATTCAGTAAGTATGGTGTGACAAAAATATAGAGACAGAATTGCTGCAGAAGAAGAAGTAAAACCATAAATATACATTAATATAAGCTTTATCCTTGGAACCCACCCCAGGAAACTACAAATCTAGAAATATAGAGTACTTAATCAGATTCAGTTTTTTTTCATATCAAGCAACTAAAAACATAAATAAGACATCATTTGCAATAGAGTCGCCTTAATGCCTGAGACTAAATCTAACAAACTAGTTCAAGTCCTCCACACAAAAGAATTATGAAGATGTTCTCAATAAATACAGTGTTATGGAAATGTCCATTTTCTTCACATTGATTTACAGACCCAGAGGTTTGTCAATGAAAATTCAAGCAAGGTTTTTCTTCATCTTGCTGAGAAGAAGGGCCAGGAAAAGCAGGAGTGGTGGCATCTTAGTTCCTTTCCTTGTTGCTGTGCAGCTTTAAGGAGAAAGTGTAATTCTGGTTCCCAGTTCAAGGGTAGAGTCCACCATAGTACAGAGGTTTGACAGGAACAGAAGCCTGAGCAGCTGGTTACCTTGAATGCAGTCAGGAGGCAGAGAGCAGTAATATCTTGTTCCCAGCGTCCTTCTATTTTTACAGTCCAGGACTCCAGCCCAGAAAATGGTGCCACCCACAGTAAGTGGGTCTTCCCACCTCTATTAAGCTAATCAAAGTGTCCGCTCAGTTGTAAGACCAGGAGCCTATCTCCTAGATGATTCTAGACTTCATTGAATTGAAGGTTGGGATCACAATTATTTTATTTTTATCTTTATTTTTCTCTCATACAAGACATCCTGACCATAACCATCACAATTAGTAATGTGCAGGTGTACGTATTATGATGTCTGCATAGGAATGGATAGCATGGTCAGTGGAAGAGAGAATTCAGAAAGAGATGTAAGCATGTATATTACTTTGGTTTCTAAGAGAATGGAAGAAAATTGAATATTCATAAAGATAATATCTATAATTATGTCATTGTTTCATATTCCACATAAAATCAAGTGAAAACAGTCCCTTGGTCAGTAAACATCTGAAAACACTAAAAATCACAGTATAAGATGCTCTCTTTTACAGCTCAGCAAAATTCATACAGGAATCTACAATGTCTCCTTTATTAATAATAAAAGTAGCATTGGCATAGCACATTGATGGGAAGGAAGTTTAGTAATGTCTCTTAGAGTGGAATCTCCATGTGTTCTACAACTCAGTTGTTTCCTAGAAAAATCCTTACATATATAGTCAGAAATTCATTAACAAGTATGTAAATCCTAAAACATTAGTGCACATCTTATGGTACTATTTTTATTTTTAAATGACTACATATTTTCTAATTTACATAGACAGAATTAAATCTACATCCAGAAGGAAAGCAGGGGGTTGAATACAAGATGTAAAGTAAAGGTCATCTTGTCCGAGAAGGCAGGATAATGGGTTGGGATGAAATGAGAGCAGGAGAACCAGGTTTTGAGCTTATGTTTTGGGTGGCAAGCCCATGGTTCTTTTTTATGTAATTTACTAAATAATTGCAGCCTATAGGAGTAACTCAAGTGTGGTTTAAATGGAAGAATTTCAAGTTGTAATTTTTAAGTATACAGTTTTGTAGACGTGAGTATTCATAATGGACCTGTGACATCATTAACACAATTAAAATAAGCTTAGTGGTCACTCCTGAGTTGTGTGAGACTGTTGGTGTCTCTCCTTCCTGTTTCTCATGTTTTCTCCCTCACTCCAGGCAACTGCCCTTCTGCATTCTGTCACTGTTAGTCTGCGTTCCTATATGGTCATATAAGCAGAATTATATTTATTTGGATTTCAGATTTTTAATATATTTTTATTCACTGAGGATTTCATATGTGCATATAATATATTTTTATTTTGTTCACCCCATACTCCTCCTAACTCCTCCCAGATGTGCCTCTCACTCTCTCCTGACTTTGTGTCCTCTGAGTACAGTTTGTGCTGCCCATTTACTCATGGTGTTGGGCCTGGCCTCTGTCTCTTTTAGAAAGCTTTAGCTGTCAAAGGCTCAGATAAAGGTTCCTGGGGCTCTCCCTCCATGCTGGAATGCTGACTGGCTTGATCTTGTGCAGGCCTTATACAGGCTAGCACAGCTGCTATGAGTACAGCAGTTCTGCCACGTCCACAAGATGCTGTTAGGTTCTGCTCCTCCCTAACCTCTAGCTCTTAGTCTTTCTGCCTCTTTCATCCTTCGTGGTCCCTGGGCCTCACAGGGAATGGATATAGTACATATAGATGTCCCATCTGTTGCTGAACACTCTGAACATTTATACATTTTGACCTATTATAAGTTTCTCCTTTAACCACTGTGCCCCACACAAGAGAAACTTCTCTGATTGAGTCTGAGAGCTCTACTAATTTGTGGTGATAGTGATTTGACTTTATTAGCCATTTTGATGCATATTCATTTAGTATGTGTGCTCCCCAGCCATATACAAAATTAGAGTTAACTCAGACCCAGAATGACAGAGGTTTCATGTTCTCATTTATATATGAGAACATGAGTCAGATTTTTGATTTGTGTGTCTAAATTGAAGGTCCTTTAGAATCTAGGAAACTAGATGAATTTCAGTTTTTACCTGACTTCTTTCAGCACAAATATGCTTGATTTATCCATTTTGCTTATTTGTGTTGATAAGTTTGTACCTTTTTATTGATCTAACATTTCATTGCATGGGCATACCAATTTGTATATTATAAACTGGCTGGTAAACATTTTCGTTATTACAATTTGGACTATTACAGATTAAAACAGCTAGGGATATACATACCTAGGTATTGAGAGTTGGTCATGTGATAGGTGTATGTTGAAATTTTAGAGAAAAAGTGATTGTAGCAATCCTACCAGCATTGCCTGAGTTTATTTTACTCAGCCTCTTGGCTATATTTGGTATGACCAGTCTTTAGTTTCAGTCAATATAATGATGTATATTAGTAACTAAATGTAATTTTAATTTGCATATCACTAATGACATAATTATATATTATATATATGATATTAGACATTTTTCATGTGCTTATTTTCTATGATTTTACCCACTCAGTCAAGTTCACATGTCTTTGTCTACTTTGTGCTGTTCTCTTACTTGATTTTAGTGTGCTGGCTAGTTTTATGTCAACTTGACACAAGCTAAAATCACCGAAGATGAGGGAACCCCTGTTGAGGAAATAGATCAGACTGTAGGAAGGCAAGCCTGTAGGGCATTTCCTTAATTAGTGGTTGACTAGGGTTAAAAGGAAGCCCACTGTAAGTGGAGTTCCTCCTGAGCTGGTGGCCCTGGGTTCTCTAAGTAGGTGGAGCAAGCGAGGGAACAGCACTCACTTCTCTGTGGTTTCTGCATCAGCTCACTCTTGCAGGTTCCTATCTGGTTTGAGTTCTGCATTGGCTTCCCTTGATGGATTGTATGAAAGCTATTTAATAAACCTTGTCCTCCGCACGTTGCTTGGTTATGCTCTTTCTCCACAGTAATATTAACCCAAGACACCTGGATACAAATGTCTCATCATTGTGATTTGCGAGATTCTCATCCAGTTTTCAAATCTGTGATTATCCTTTCTTAGTCCCCTGAGTGTGGGGTCACAGTCTCGTCCTTCTGTGCCAGCTCTGCAATTGAGTCCTTATTATATGTGCTGTGCTCTACTTAACAATTGGAATTCTTCCTATAGTTTCTCAAAAATAAGAGTATAATGTGTAAAATTTAAATATTTTACTGGTGTTGCTGATACAGGTTCTCACTGTGTAGCCCAGGCTGGCCTTCAAGTCATTGGTAATCCTTACCTCCTGAGTGTTAGGGTTATAGGTGCAGATTACCACATTTGGTTGCACTGTCTTGTTTACTGAATTGTTTCATATTTGCTATTTCTGACACACACACACACACACACACACACACACACACACACACACACAGACACACTGACACTTTTAGGGTCTTTGACTTGGTTTGCTGGTTTCATTTTTGAGCACATCATCCTGTAGTGCAAGCTGACCTCCCCCTCACTAGTTACTATGTAGTTAAGGATGACTTTGAACTATTTCCCAAATGCTGGGATTATAGTGTGTACCACTACATCTGGATGTTCTGGACTCTTCTTAATTGATTCTTCTTCCTGTTCCAGGTTATTTGTTCTACTTATCTGCATTTTGTTGTTGTTTTTTTTGTTTGGAGTTTTTTGAGAACTTATGAAAATATATTTTGCACTATTTCTACCTTTCTTTCTTCTACAACAGCCTCCTGTGTCCTTCCCTACATACACACTCTGACATATATGACCTCCTTGTCTATGATTGTCACTGTTAAACAGCACGCATGGCTTACTGATCCCTGTAGTATAGCTTTCATGTACATGTTTAGAGCAGACCATTTGGGATTCAGGAACACATCTGGGGCTCTTGACCCTGGGGATGACTGGTTGGCTGTATTTTTCCCATCACCCATTAATTTCCTGTAGTTTTTTTGTATAAGTGTGAGACTCTGAAATTCCCTTCCTGTCACTGGCATATAGACTGGTATATCATCATTTTGCAGGTCTTGTTTAGGCAACTCATCTTTGGTAAACAGATTGCTCCTGATCTTTTTAGTTACTAGTTACTAGTACTTCAGAAGTTACTAGTATTATATATGAATCATTTCACATGTATTTGAGTAATATAACTGCTGAATCCATTTCCAGAAGTGGATTACTAGGTCAGAGGGTTTATGTGTTTGTGATCTTGGTAATTATTGCCAAATTGTTCTCTCAAGAAGTTGGAGCATTCTTCCACAAGCCTGTTAGGAAAATCCCTATTAGCACTCTCCTGTCTGCAGACTGTCAAATATTTGAGTTTCTGTTAGCTAGTAAGTTAGTTAGTTAGTTAGTTAGTTAGTTAATATGAAGAAGGTGTCATCCTAGTCGGATTTTAATTTTCATTTCTACTCAGAATAGTTTGCACACCTATGTTTAAAAGCTATTTGTGCCGGGCAGTGGTGGCGCACGCCTTTAATCCCAGCACTTGGGAGGCAGAGGCAGGTGAATTTCTGAGTTTGAGGCCAGCCTGGTCTACAGAGTGAGTTCTAGGACAGCCAGGGCTACACAGGGAAACCCTGTCTCGAAAAACAAAAAATCCTCCCCCGAAAAAACCCCTGCTATTTGTGCTTCACTTTGTCTACCATCTATTTAAAATCGTTGGTCATTCCATTTCTCTTGAATGGTGAGAATACAGAATTGAAATATTTTAATTGTTGTTTAGTAACTTAAAGTTGGCATTCATAAACTATTTTGTAGTACAGTTCATAAAATATAGCATGTCAACACTTAAATGATTTTAAAGATTTTATAAAACTCCTAAGTCAAAGGCTAGACTAATTGATTTTTCAGACCAATTTTACCAAAGTTTAATCTGAGTTTTTTGAGCATGAGGGTAATGTTCCAAAAGTAGTTTAATGAGGCAAAGAACTACTCCTTTTCATAATCTGTTTACATCTGAATTGGGTGTTGGTATCTCCAAACAGGGTAACTAATGTTTAAATTTGGAAGACACTTGTAACTTTACAAAGTATTCTTCCACAATCAAGAATGTTGAACACCCTTGCGTAGGTGGCCTGAGGCCTTTTGTTCAGTGGGCCTTTCTCCAGAAGTAAGGAATATACTGCTAGTTTCGTAACTGCTCACACAGTGTCTTCTCTGTCTCATGCCAAATGTCTGCAGCTTTTTGCTTGTATTATTTATAATTTACAGGTGTTCTAACCTGTGAACAATTAATTAGGAAGGAAGTTGCTTTACCAATGAGTGAAGTAATAAAATGAGCCAGTAGCTTGCTTAGGTTTTGTTACATTATAAGTTAAAAGTCTGGCTTTATTTATGCAATTGAAAAATATATTTTTAGAGTTACGTCAATATGGAGAGGCACCCAGCCCACGTCCGTCAGGTATGATATCATGTGAAAACATTCTCTGGTATTCCCGTTGTTCTGTCTTAGCAGTCAACTAAATTTACCTTGATTAAACTTTATCATCTTGAGTTCTACATTGCTGGAGCCTCGAGCTGCATGCCAAACTCAAGTTAGCCACCTGTCACAGTTTAGCAGTCTTAATAGTGTGTGCATGCTTGCTTTTTAGATGCTTCTAAATGTATGTGTCAGGACAAAGTGGCTTCTTGGTTTGTGTAGCATTGATTCTCAGACTTGGCAGAGTTCTTGCAAATGGCCTACAGCTTTCTATCAAGACCACACACACCCAGTGATGACAGATATCTCCTATGCATCCTTCACTCTGGGTGGCTTTTTAAGCATGCTAATAATATAGTGTATGTACTATTGGAAAGTTTTATTTGTTTCTAGTTGAAGTATGATACACATAGAAAAATAACATTGTTAATTTGACTAATTGTATGCTTTTCTGCTTATTAAAGTTTATCTGCTGATTAATACTAAGGCTTTCCTGTAGAAGATAAATTTGAATTTCCATAAATATGTATGAAGTATGTCTATTTTAAGAAAACAGTTGATCTAAACTTGCCATCAAATATTAAAAATGATTAATTAGAATTCAAATTAAAGTAAATAAGCAGTATGTTGCAAGCACTGGAGATCTTAAGTAACGGTCTAACTGGCATACTTTTATTAGGAAAGCAAATTTAAGAGAAATCTGTATGTTTGAATTTAAATTGGAAAACAGGACCTTTCTAATATTTTGTCTCATACATAATTTAATGATAATTTAAACTTAAACATATAAATCACAGTAAGAACATCAAGAAAGTATTTTCCTTATTTGTTTTAGCCCGTGTAACTGTCTGATTAAAATAATCTACTAGCGGTTAAGTTCTTAATGTTTTAAGGTTGTCAGATATAAGATGACCATTGTTTAATTTTGTTTTCAAGGTGTCTGAACAATGTCAGGCCTGACAGACTGGAAATATATGCCTCAAACTAACTGCATACATTATCTCAGGATTTTAACTGCAAAATGACATTTATTTAAATTAAAAATTATTCAATGTTTGTGGGAAATCAAGTGAAAAGATTGGAGAGGGGAGAAGGGTAGAATTCGTGATTATTGCACACTTCCTAACTTAAGATTAGCTACTAAGGGGAGTGGACAATACAGCTCAATGGTAGAACATGCATCCACACCACAAAGCAAAGAAACAGGAGTTTTAAAAATGAACAAAATTTTAATGTAGCAAAATGTTTATTTTTCTGCTATACCAAATCATTATATTAATAATCTAATAAATTAGTTTTTATTTAGAAGAATAAGTTTCTTATCTGAAATACTTAGTGCCATTTACAGTTAAAACACAGAGGTTTGGTTTCAGCATCCAGTAAGTGATTAGATGTCTTTTTCACTGTACTATGTTTTTAGGTGTTTGTCAAGTGTCATTTTGATTATAATCCATTCAATGATAACCTGATACCCTGCAAAGAAGCAGGACTGAAATTTTCCAAAGGAGAAATTCTTCAGATTGTAAACAGAGAAGACCCAAATTGGTGGCAGGTTAGTATGATTCTCAAAAACTTCCTCAAATGCTTTTCTGTTTTCAATCTTTGATCTGCCCAGTATCTAGACGTGCAGAAAGTATTTGTTCCCATGATTTTTCTTGCATGAGCAGCTCCTGCTTTATGTCTGCCAGCCTTGTGGATGAAGACCAAGTTGAGAGAGAATTTGTGAGTGTAAATAAAAGCAGGCATAACCTGCCTGTGGCACCTCCCCTGGTTTAAGGATTAAGTGAAACAGTTCTTTCCTGTGGGTAGCTGCCTTCAAATATGTTGTAGGGCAAGAACTTTATAATCATTGTTTGTCAGTGTTTCTTGGCATTTACATGAGCTGACACAGTATTCAAAGTTGAAGAAATTGACAAGAAACTAGAATCTTTTCAAGTCTCTGAGATGACTCTAGCCACATTAAAGAACAGGGTAAAAGAAGAAAGCTCCAGGACCCAGTGCCAAACCCAGCTTTAGCTGTTAGTGGTCACTGGTGTTAACAGCCGTGACTTAAGTGACTTCTACAGAGAGATGATGTAGAGGACAAGAGCAGCCTCGGCACCGTGTGCCCACCTGCTTGCCTGCCTGCCTGCCTGCCTGCCTGCCTGCCTGCCTGCCTGCCTGCCTGCCTGCCTGCTGTGTAAATGAAGACACTTTATCACTAAGTACACCATGATGGGATAACTAGTACAGGAGTCCAGTTAACAGTTCATGATGGCAAGAGGTCTTCACCGAAACACTTGGAGGCTTGAGAAATGTCTGAGCACTTCCTGGGGCTGATCTCGGACCGTCCAGGTTTTCTCTGTTTTACTTTCTGTAAATGCTCTCTCTTAGCTTTCTAATCCTCTCACTGTCATTCAAGTCCCTTTTTTATTCATTTTGATAATCTTATTTAATTCCAATTTTCAGGATTATTAAAAACTTATCAACAGGTTTTTTTTATTCCAGTTGTAAGAAGAAAGAAAATAACATTATGATGTGAATCATTATCATTTAAAAATGTCACTTGTTCTGGGGCACAGAGATGGATGAGCTCCTTGAGAGCACTTGCTGCTCTTGTGCACTCACGTGGGGCTGCTCAGTCTCCTGGACTCCAGCTCCTCCTCTGGCCTCGGGGACTGTCACTCATATGCACATACACACGACCCAAAGTCACTTGAATAAAATATTTTTTAACTACTTACTTTGATTTTAAGGTTTCTACTTTTTGTACTAGATAAAGTTTTACCTATTTTAAACTTACTACCTTGGGATATTCAGATTCTTGTTAGCATGAGTTAAATTTTATGCTTCATATTCCCAGTATTGGAAATTTGATTTAGACTCAGGAAATAACATTCTAGGATTGAGGTCAGTAGAAATGGCTTATAAAGGATCCTGGATAAGTCGTTTCTTTCCACTTCTTTATATAAAGTAGAATTCTTCTTTCCTTTCTTTGACTTTATCACACACTCATTTTCTGCCCAACCCCCTAAGTGAAACATTGTAGTATTTGAGGAGCCTGCACGTTGTTGTTAACGGGAGTTTCAACATGTCATTAGCAGTTGACATATGTGAGTCTTAGATACAAATTGCTTTCTTTGTTTAACTGCTTTAACAGAGTTCTAGGGATTGAAAAGAGTGTTTTCCATAGGAAACTAACTTTAGCTGACTGTCATTTGTACTTACTAAATTATTGTCTAAAACTTTGGTCACTGATATGTTAATTTGATTCTAGGCTAGCCATGTGAAAGAGGGAGGAAGTGCTGGTCTGATTCCAAGCCAGTTCCTGGAAGAGAAGAGAAAGGCATTTGTTCGCAGAGACTGGGACAATTCAGGTGAAGAGCTTCTCACCAGTCACAGGCAGGGAGGGGCTGGGCTCACCTTTTGCCTCTTTTTTTTTTCTTTTTCTTTTTTTTCTGAAATCACAAATGAATGTATTTGAAATACATGGAGAATTAATCTTTCCTGCTCATCTGCTTTTTTCCTCTCTAAAGTAGTTTTTTATTCTTTTCTGCCACCTACTGGTAGTGTATCAAAATTCAATGACAAATTCATCCCTTCCTAGGAAGGGTAATTCTCTTACCTCCTTGTAAAACAACTGGGCAATTTTAGATCGTGTCTCAGTAAATCATCTAAGTTAAGTCTTGTCATCCTCCAGGACCCTTTTGTGGAACTATAAGCAACAAGAAAAAGAAAAAGATGATGTACCTCACAACCAGGAATGCAGGTACATTTACACTCTCTGGCAGATCTAAATAAATAGCTTTATCATTAGTTAACATGTTTTAATCTCTGAATATGAAATTTAAAATGAATTTAATTTGTATTAGTGCCAATTACTGGGTCTCATGTGAACACATGATAAAATATGTCACAGTTTGTGAATATAATTTGCAGCAGGAAGAAGTTGTTAGGAATTGTGCTTACACTAATGCAGAAGGAATGAATGGACAATACTTATTTAGAGGATTCTGACACGGTAACATGTTTCTTAGGGGCAGAGTGCCTTTGTGCAGATGTTAGCATTAGTGTGAAGGAGAGCTATATGCTGCCCTAATGTCAGGTTCATTTTGAAGAAATGGCCCTGGGCCAGGTAACTCATTTAATCCAGTGGACATCTTCTAAGAGTCTTTCTCAACTCAACTCTTTTAGGGTTTGACTTTTTGGGAGGGGGGTGGTAAAGGGAGGAAGGTGGGGGAGAGAAAGAGAGGAGAGAGAGGTATTGAGATTCTGTCTGTATGTTTAAGTTGGCTTGGAATTCACTAGTTAATACAGGCCAGCCTCAAACACTTAATTATCTTACTATCTTCTACTTTCCTTAGTAGCCCAGCCTGGCCTCAAACTCTAAATCCTTCTGCCTCTCCCTAAATCTTTCACTGTAAAGAAAAGAATATCTTTTAAAGAAAACATAATGGTAATCATGAGAGGTCATACATGTCTTCATTAGAAGATCATTTTACAGTTTACCACATTAGATCATCAAGATGTATACTTTAAGAACATACAATTCTTATTTGTCACTTATGCTTAAAAAGCTGAAGAAAGATTAAAAAAAAATGAAGTCAAAGGCCTAGGGGTATAGCCATTGCCTAGTATGTATAAGGTGCTGGGTTCAGTCCCCAAAACTAGAAAGGAAAATGAAATTAAAACACCATCAGACCAATTGAGTGCATTACAAAATTAACACGTCCGCCCCAAAAAAACTTTAACCCGAACTAGCCTTGAGAGAAATGTAGATTAAAGCTACATTGAGATTCTATCTTACACCATGCAGAATGGCATTTATTAAGAAAAATAATATTCTGTCAGGATTCTGGACAAAAAGGAATGTTTTTTCCCTGGCAGTAGAAAGTAAACTAGTCCAGCCATTGTTGAAGTCAGCCTGAGAGTAGACTAGAACTCCCCACATTCCAGCACTAGCCCCACTGCTGGAGCACACCACAGGAACACTGCGTCCTTACCACTGCACCATGGTTCAGGAGAGTGAAGTTCTGTAATTAATCCAAGTGACCATCAACCGGAGAAATAAGATATGGTATATATGCACCACAGAATGAAGTTATTTCTTTTGCAGAAAAAGAGATAATTATGTTTAACAAATGAAACCAATCTTAGAAACAGAAACTTTTTTTGCCCACTTGTGGACCCTAGATTTTGTAGAAATACACAAAATCATCTATGTACAGTTGACAGTAAAGGAGAATGGAAATCATGTAGGGAAGAAAGAAGAGAAAGACGAGGGATGAAGGAGAAGGGTAGCCGGGCACAGGAAAGTATGTGCAAATGCACTGTGTGTCTGCAGGAAAGCGGCCTTATGTGTCCTGCTGTAATAAACACAGTTAAAAAGAAAGCTAAATGTGGAAACTATCAGGTTTAGTTTTCTTGACTTTGAGCTACCTCTATGCTAGTAATAACACAGTATAAAGAAAAACCAGACAGGAGGGAGAAATGGTGTTTTTACTCTCCAATATTGGTTCAATCTGGTATGAAGAAATTGTACACAGAAGGAATTGTTGCAATAATAACGTAAGGATGAAGTGCTCTTACTGCAGACAGACTCGGGCACTGAGGATAGGTGGTGTGTTTCACAATCACTGGTTTTATCATTCACTAAATATATATCCTTAAATTTTTAGTAAGTTTTGTAACTTTTTCATTGACTTGGCTTATAATTTGAGGCTATAGTCTACTGAAAATACTTTTTTATCCAGCATTTTATTTTATGGATAATTTTCAGAATCTTGGTACTTAGACATGAGTGTGCTGTCGCTAGAGGTGTCATACTCTGCCTGTGCAAGCCCAGCAGCCAAGCAGGTGCTCTGGGCCCTGTACTTCACATACACCTTTCATGTCAGTCACATAAACTTGATGGATGGAAACTGTAAGGTCATTATTTCTACTGATAAGTTGCTAATAAGAAGCCTTTAATGCAGTGGTTCTCAACCTGTTGGGGTCGTGACCTCTTGTAGGTTGACTGACTCTTTTAAAGAGTGTCTTACCCAGGATTTCTATTCCTGCACACACATCATGACCAAGAAGCAAGTTGGGGAGGAAAAGGTTTACTCAACTTACACTTCCACATTGCTGTTCATCACCAAAGGAAGTCAGGACTGGAACTCTAGCAAGTCGGGAAGCTGGAGCTGATACAGAGGTCATGGAGGGATATTACTTACTAGCTTGCTTCCCCTGACTTGCTCAGCTTGCTTTCTTATAGAACCCAGGACCACCAGCCCAAGGATGGCACCACCTACAAGGGGTTCTCCCCCCTTGATCACTAAGTGAGAAAATGTCTTACAGCTGGATCTCATGGAGGCATTTCCTCGAGGGAGTCTCCTCTCTCTCTCTGATAACTCCAGCTTGTGTCAAGTTGACACACAAAACCAGCCAGTATACAGAGGTTAACTAAGAACATTGGAAAGCACAGATATTTACATTACGATTCATATCGGTAGCAAAAAATACAGTTATGAAATAGCAGTGAAGATACCTTTATGGTTGAAAGTCACCACAACATGAGGAACTGTATTAAAGGGTTCACTAGGAAGATTGAGTACCACTGTGTTAATGTATAGAGTATTAATAAATGTGCATAAAACTCTTAAGATTTTGTAGCACAGTAAAATGAGTGTCTTAGGGAAAACGAGTGGGGGCAAGCATTTAAATCAAGATATAAGATAATTTCTAGGACATGGAAGTAGGCTCAGATACTTTGGTCATCCTGATAAGCCCTTAGAAACAGTGATCATAGGAGTTGTGTTTAATGACTTGCTTTTTCTTTGACTATTTGTGTTTATTGTATTGCTTGTTAGTTGACTATTTGCATCTATTGTATTGCTAGACCCTCAACCTAGAACTGACCTTAATACATTCATGTAATCAAAATAGTACAAAAGCATAGAGGAGGAGGGGGATGGAATAGGGGGTTCTAGGGAGGGGAAATGGGGAATGGGGATGACATCTGTATTGTAAATAAATAAAATACCCAATAAAAAAGAGTTAAATAAATTTTTTTTAAAAAAGATAATTTCTGTACCCTACAAAATTTGTAAAAAACAAGCCTATGTCAGATGTGCATGAATCCAGTGTTAGTTAACTATCCAGGCAAGAAGACTGTTAGCATACAGAATACCAGGGAATGTTTTTGTATATACAAAGTATAACTGAATATAATGTCCTGTTACTTTCACATTTAGAGTTTGATCGTCATGAAATTCAGATCTATGAGGAAGTAGCAAAAATGCCACCCTTCCAGCGGAAAACACTAGTGCTGATCGGAGCTCAAGGCGTGGGCAGGAGGAGCCTGAAGAACAGGTTCATAGTCCTGAACCCTGCTAGGTTTGGAACAACCGTGCCATGTAAGTTTTCAGTTTCCATTTGCTGCTCAGATCGAGCATGGGTACATTGAGAAAAGGGTTATTGTTCATTAACACTAATTCTGGATAAGATTTGGTTATGCTAATGAGCACAGAAGAGTAGACAGCTCTGAGAGTCTGCACGTCGTCACTGTCTTAGGGATGCTGCCTGCTCGATGCTCAACCGTGGCTGCAGCTCAGCCGTGGCTGCAGCTCAGCCGTGGCTGCATCTGTAAACTGCATTTCAGACATGCTAGAGGTAGATGTGTACAATTCAGAGTCGGGGCCAATTACATTCGTCTGTTTTTTATGTACTATTAGACATTTATTTGTATTTTTCAGCCAGTGTAGTATATTTAAAGGAAGAAAGCCTACTAGATGCTCAAACACTCAGTCCAACAGTAGCTTTGTGGATTTAGGTGGTCTGGTTTAAATTACAGGCCTCAGCCCTACAGGATCCTAAGCCTGCTACTCTGAAAGCAGGTGCTTGAGGAGACAGCAGTTATCAGACTACCTGAGACTATGTGAGAAGGAGACCTGTGTAGGCTCCAGCTCAGACTCTCACTTTGTGATCTTTGTTTTCCCCTAGCTTTTGCATGTTCACATAGAACACTTAGTGATGCCAGAAGTGGAGTAGGTGGAGCATGCAGGTAATTGCTGATGATATGATACCTGTAGTACATTTGACCTCTTGGAGAAGCCTGAGGAAATGGCCTCACAGGCCTCTCTCTTCAGAGAAGAGAAGGATTTGTTTTCATTCGTGTTTTTTTTTTTTTTCTTGGCTCTTTTGTTACTTTTTTCTGTAGCTCTTGTCTATTTATTTGTATTTGAATTCATGGTAGGATCGAACAGTACGGCAGCAGGAGCATGTGGAACAGGAGGCTCCTCATGGTAGACAGGAAGCAGAGAGTAAGGGATCCAGGATAAGGAATTCCCTTCCTAGGCATTCCCCAGTCATCAGCTTTCTCTTAAGGGCCGGTTCCTAAAACTCCCCGAGCCTTCAATATAGCACTGCCAGTTGGGTCAGTTCACGTTCAGACCATACAGCTCAGCTTATGGACTCTTCAGTCCTACAAAGTCATATTGCCCAAAGCTAATTTTAATGTGCTATGACTTAGAATGTCTTAGTATTTGTTTTTGCTTATATTGGTTTTATTTTGACTCTGTTTTATTTAGAGACTTTTTCTATTATTTTTAATTAGGTATAATTGTTTATATGCATGTGAGAGTGTAGGTGCCATAGAGACCAGAGGCATAGGACACCCCCTAGCACCCACATTTGAACTTTATAGACAGTTGTGCGCTGCCTGGTGTGAGTGCTGTGAACTGAGCCCTGATCCCATGCAAGATCAGCAGGTGCTGTTTACTGCCGAGCCGTCTCCAGTCTTAAACGTATTTTATTTTTTACTCAGTAACAGGCTTCCTTTCAGTGTTTTCATGTCTATCTGGTTTAGGTTGCCACTGTTCTATCTTCCTGTCCCTGCTCGATGCTCATACCCTCTGCCCTAGTACTGTGTTTCCATGCTCTTACCATATGTGTTCTCTTACCCTCACCACTTCCTTCTTTACGTCGGGGTTTTGTTAGTGGTGGTCGGTTTTTTTGGTTAATTTAAAATATGTCCCTTTTCTAGTTTCATGACGTCTGTCCTCACACATTCACACACACACACACACACACACACACACACACACACACACACACACACCACAATTAGGCTCTGCAAATGAGGAACATGCAGTATTTATCTTTCTTAGCTTGAGCTACCTCATTTATTCTCTTTTCCAGCTCTGTCCATTTTCTTGGCGATTTCACAATTTCATTTTTCTTTAGAACCAAATAAAATTCTAGTACGTTTTCATTACCCATTCATCAGTTGCTAGACATGTAGTTTGATTTCGTTCCCTTGTAATTTTGAATAGAACAGCAATAAGCATTGATGATAGAGAGGCGTTTGGGTACTCACCTAGGAAAGCTAGTTCTGTTTTTAGAGTGGTCTGTGTGGGTGGGTGGGGCTATTCCTTGTGAGGTGTGTGAACATGCAGAGGCCAGAGGTTCCTGGTGCGTATCTTCTTCCATTGCCTCCTTCCCTTGGTTTTTGTTTTTTTCACTGCACCTCAAGCTCACTGTTTTGAATAGGCTAAGGTCAGGGAGCTCTAAGGATCCAGCTGGTTACCATATCGTCCCCACCACCCCTCTCAGACAAGCCCCACCTGTTTGTTTGTTTGTTGTTTGTTTGTTCGTGGGCATTTTCCTTCATCTGTGACTGTGTACCACATGGTTGCCTGAAGTCCACGGAAGTGAGAAGGGAAGACGGTATCAGATTCCCTAGAACTAGAGTCACACCTGTGTGGTTTCCAGCCATGATATGGTACTGGGAATTGAACCCAGGTCCTCTGTGAGAGAGGCCAGCGCCTTAATCACAGAGCCATTTCTCCATGCCTTGTGCCTAGCTTTTGTGAGTGCTAAGGAACCAAGCTCGTCTGACAAGCACCTTGTCAGCTGAAGCATCTCCCTGTCCCACTTTACGTTTCTTGCACTGATGGCCATATGATTGCACCAGTTTGCACACCCAGCAACAGTGAATAAGGTTTCCTCTTCCTTCAAATCATCACTAGCATTTGCTGTCATTGCTTTTGATGGTAGCCACTCAGACTTGAGTGAGATAGAATCTCAAAATAGTTCTATTTTGAATTATTCTGATATTGAACACTTGTTAAAATATTTGTCGCTTGTATTTCTTCTTTAGAGAATTGTCTACCTCATTATTACATTTATTGGTTGGCAGTTTGGGTTGGGTTTTTTTGGTATTTAATTTTCACAGTTCTTTATACATATAATCTGAAGTATATCTGGCAATGATTTTATCCCTTTTTTTTTCTTGACAATTACCTTTTTTATGCAGTTTTTTAAAAAAAAAAGATTATTTTTAACCACTTTTAAATTTTTGACTCTATTTATTATTCTATAGGATTTTTCCTTCTGAACATTCTAGAATATGCCTATATCTCAAAATGTGTTCATTATGTTTTCCCTAGCAATTTCACCATTCCATGTTTTAAGTTAAGGTCTTTGGTCTACTTTGAATTATTTTTCATTCTTCTGCAGCTAGATAGTCTTTTACAAGCACCATCTACTGTCATTTTTCCAGTGTGTGTTTTAACACACTGTTCCTAGCTCTGGGAGTTTATTTCTGGGACAATGGTGTATATTCATTTGCCTGTTAATGCCAGTACCATAATGTCTGCAAACACTGGCTCTCTATTAAAGTGTAAAGTTGAGTAATCCGTGTTCCTTCCAGCTGGGTTCTCTCTGCTTAGCATTGTTTTGACCACCTAGAGTCTTTTCTGTCTCTCTGTGAACTGTGTTTTCTAGTTCTGTGAAGAACGAATGGCATTGGAGTTTCTGTGGGATTGTGCTGACTCTGAGTATTACTTCCGGTTTGTAACCATTTATACAGGCTGCTCCGCCCGTCCGGGAGCCGTCTTCCCACTGCCTAGCACCTTCCATTTTTTTGTTCATTTTGGTTTTAATGGATTTTTTTCTCTTTTGAACTACTTAATCTTTTCAAAGTTAATATGTGTCATATTAAAAAAGTTGGTTCAACAGTACCAGTAATAGATATATTCTCAGAAAACAGGATCACGTTCATATGCTTCCATTTGCACAGCTATCCAGAGGTAGTCACCATTCCTTCACCTGTCCACTCCATATCTCTGTCTCTTTTTATTTTACTTAATTACTGCTTCTAATTTTTTTCCCTAACATCTTCATTCAGATGAAATCCACATAGCATTCTCTTCACCCAGTTTGGTTACTTGGAATTGTTTTAGTATGTTCACATACTTGTGCAGGTGTTTCTATTGTTAGAGGATTGCTACAAGGTCCTTAGCCACAGCCCCCTCTGTTGTTCCTGAATTCGGTCATTTTTTTCTTAGTCTTCCTCAATATTTGAATTTTAGAATTTTTTTTTGTAATTGTATTAATTTTCTGCTTTCTTCTATCATATATTTGTTAATTTAAATTGAATCTTTTCTTTTTTTGTTTGCCCCTTGGGCTCGGGATGATCTTTTCTCCAGTTATCTCAGGTAGAAAGTTAGGCTGTCTACTGGAGATCTCCTTTTAACAGGATCATTTATGTTAGAAATTTCTCAGTAGATATTGCTTTCTTACATCTTGTAATTTTGTTGTTTTCGATGTTTTTGTTTGCATTCATCTCAGAGACATTTTTAATTCTATAAATAGATAAATGTAATGAAACACTTTCTCTTCACACTGATGCCACAGAGGCTTAAAATGTAATCTGAGAATAAGACAGTTGTGCAACACGAGTCAATTAGCTGGAGCTAAAACCAGCTTCTTATGCACTGCCTGCCTGCAGCTTCCTTCCTTCCTAACCATATATGAAAATAGTCACTGGGATGAGCTAGAAACTGATCTTTTTGGTCAAAAGTGAAAGGGTAACTAGCAGTCCTCTGGTTTTGATGCCTTCTCTGTGCCACATACTCCTGTGCATTTTTGTTAAGTCTTTCCATGTAAGCTGTCAGTAGGCTTCAGTTAGACATCTAATGCTTCTTCTTGAAGCTTACCACAGTGATAATGATCTTTCCCTGCTAAGACACTTTTCTGAGGCTTCAGAGTCTTTCACAAGTATGGTGGCTAAACTGTACTCTGTCAAAGTAGAGACAAAGACTGCTGCCCTGCACCCAGGAAGGCTCTTGACAGCTCCATCAGTAATGGTCACTCTCAAAGTGTTTCGTGTTTTGTTTTTGTTTTTTTTTTTAACTTGACCCATTTTGGAGTATGTTACCTAATTTCACACATTTTGTTTTCCAGATTTTCCTGTTAATGATGATGATTCCACTCAGTGTGTCCAGAGAACATACACCCCATTAACTCCTTAGAAACTTTTATAGCCTCAAATAGGGCATGTTCCTTGTTCTTGTACACTTGGGGAAAATGTTTTCTCCTCTCATTGACTGGACTGCTGCATTGATTGATATGTTCTTTGTAGCTACTCAGGTCCTCATTTCCTCTCTAACCTTCTGTTCTCTCCATCCCTGGAAGCCTTGAGGTCTTCTGCTCTTTTGCTGACTTGTCTCTCTCTCTTCTGCTTCATTTCTGTTTTGTGTCATGTCTTTGGAGATTCTACTGTTAGGTGCTTATGTGTTTGTGAGCATCTTACCTCTGGATGAAATGACCCTTTTGTCATTGTAAATATTCTTCATTGTCTCCCCGTTTGTCTGGTCCGATGTGAGTATGCAGCTGTGTCTTGGTCACTGCTTACATGTATGTCTTTCCATCCTTTACTCCCAGCATACTGATGGCTTTAAGTGTAAGGTTTCTTTCATAGACAGCATACAGTTGGATCAGTTTTTCTAACCTGTTGTACCATTCTCTGCCTTCGAATTTGCCTGACTGTTTCCTCTTTAAGTTCAGCTCTGCGTTATTGTAAATACATAAATCAGTTTCTTATCCTTCAAATACGCATCAGGCGAGTTGCATCTTGACTTTGTGCCCTATAATTGATACTAATGTTGGTCATTGACTATGGCATTTGGTAAGTTTTTTTTTTCCTCTGTAAAAATGTAGTTTACACTTAAGTGTCCTGTTCGGAGATACTTTCAAACATTGCACCTGTTTTCAGCAAACTTTGATCTAGTGATTTAAGCTTCTGCCATTAACTGAACAATATAAAAACTTTGGAGGAATATCTGTCTACTCTCGCCTTATTTGAGTACACAGATAAGATTTATTTCCTAGTGTTCTGACCCATGTTATTTCTGGCAGCTAGTAAAAACTGCTTTGTTGAATGATGGCGCTCAGGAAGGAAAGGAGTAGGTTTTATGAAGCCACTGGTGCTCCGTGTTCCTTTACCCTTCCTTGCTTTCAGGCATCTAGAAGAGTCAATAGCTTTCTAGTTACTTTCATTTTCATAATTTGTCACTTTGTTAAACAAATCTCATTTTTAGGCACTAAAAACAAAAATAAGCTAGTCCCCATCAAACTGAAGCCTTGATTCAAGTTGACAATTTCCAGCTTCCTCGCAGCCTCTTGATGTACAGCACAGGAGCTGCATTGGGACGGGTGGGGTGTGGCTTATTCTGTTCCTTGGTTTCTGTCCTTCACTGCTGCTTTAGTTTCTTATGAGTTATGTTGTAAGAGGTGAGTGCCAAAAGGAAAGACAAGTGTTGCATAAGATCTTGCTTGCTGGAGTTCTTTGTCTGGAGTGTCCAAATAGTATCTCTTCGGTGCTTTTTAAAAAAAAAAAAATGATTAGAGATTTCCATACTACAAATTTTCCTGACCAAGGCCATTAGAATTTCTAATTATTCTCTTGGAACGGTGCCCCAGGCTTTTATACCATAGCTTCTGTAATCATTCCTTAGCTGGGTCCAGGAAACCACACTCACATCCCCCTCTACTCCTCAGAATACAAAAATCCAGGAATATTTCAAGTTCCATAGAATTTTGCATATAACCCATGCAAAACCTTCTGTGGATGTTTAAGTCATGTGAATTATTTATGATGCCTATATATAATGCTAGTGGTTTATAAATAGTTGTTAGGCTATATTGCTTAAAGAGCAATGAGAAGGGATAAGAATCTGTTCATAGTCAGTACAGATAGATTTTGTTTTTTTCCTGAATTTTTCCATCCATGGGTAGCTGACAAGAGATACAGAACTCACAAATGCAGAGGGATAGACAATGTGTTTCCTCTTACTGTCTTTCTGTGCAGAGCGCCTTCACAGCAATCCTGGGAGACAGGCTGGCTTTTGAACATGCATTAGCCTAGAGGAAAAGTGTTAGTTGTTTTACCAGCAGTGGGAATACAAACCACTGCTATGACTGGCCTCCATAGGCCTTAAGTGTGGGCATACATTTTTTTGCAACCTACTTTTAATAAGGGTTCAATCTTTCCTCTGTTCTGCCACCCAGCAGAGGTAGTAGAAGAGAAAAGTTATTAGGATGTGGGGAAATGAATCTGTTCAGCAATAGTTCTTTGGAGGTGAGCTTAATCTTCACGGGAAGCAGTTCAGTCCTGTAGCAAACACCAAATGTGACACAGCAGCTGCAGACCAGTCCTGTAGGCAGGCAGACACCAGCAAGAATCAGCAGCTGCAGTCCAGTCCTCTCACCAAGCAGACACCAGGCAGCTGTAATTCAACCAGCCTGAGGCAAGGCCATAGACAGGCAAGCTGCCACAGGAACCTCATGAGCAGTTCTTTGGGAAATTCTCTCAATATCAGAGTTATCACAGGTTAAACTCAACAATGCTGTGTAAGGTGAACCAATACATGTGTGTCATAGAGCAAAGTATAGCAAGACAGAGCAAAGGCTCAGTGTTTGTCTCCCACTGTCTGTGGGGTTCATATTTATTCTCCTTCATCAAGAGTCCTTTAACATGTTTGCTATTTCCAAACATCCTTCCACCTGTGTCTGCCTCAGGAAAACAGTCTTTCATGTGTCTGCTTTAGCAAGACATCCTTTCCACCTGTGTGCCCCAGCAAACCATTTGATATAACTGACTTTCCAGAGAACTAGAACTTGCCACTTCACTTAAGCATTCTTCTGGGAAAATAAATTAACTATGTAGAAAGGAAAACAATTCATTCCTCCCTAACCTATGTTTCACAACTCATTTGGCTCCTTTTTAGATATACATGAGATAGTAGGTTTAGTAGATGACCCAGGACCAGGAGGACTGTGGTCGGGGAAACTGCAAAAGATAGACTACATCCTTAATATTCTAGCATCTGATTAGGAGTCAAGTGAAGTCTGAGAGTAAAGTTAAAATTCCATTAAGTGATCTGTTTACACACTTAAGGAAAACATTCAAAAGTTTCTAATGCTGATTTTGTGCTTAAAGAATCACAGTCGCCTTGTTAAGCTCAACTCTGCGTACTACTCCCCACTTGATATTCTAGTCTTCCCTCTAGGTCATTACTCATGCCTTTGGTGCTTAGCTTGGCTAGCTGCCTGAAATACTCACTTCTTGTAATCTCACACGCTTGAAGTGTACTTTCTAATCAAGGAGAACCTTCTTAAAAACCCCATCTACCCACTGAACTTAATGTAGCGCCTTCAGTTACCTAGAGGTTGTGGTATAGCACCTGAATTCTGCTTCTCATTTAGAGTAAGATTCTCGGTTCTTACTGTCTGCTTATCAGAGTATATGTTACAAGAAAACAGATCCGTATGTATTTTGTTCTTCTTTGACCTACTACCTAAAACAAGTTTCTGTAGTAACAGGATGTCTGTAAGTATTTGATGATAAATGAATCACCATCATGAGCCTTTCCCACCAGGTCATCAACGTCTCTGTATAAGCCGAATTCAAAAACAGACAAAGGGCTTCAGTAGACACTGAAAATTACAAATAAGTACATTAAAACATGCGCAGCATCATTAATCACTGACAAAACATAAAAACTACCGCCCGCCCTCCCTCCCTCCCTCTCCTTCCCTCCCTCCCTCTCCTTCCCTCCCTCCCTTCCTTTTGGTGTGTCCATTAGAGAGTGGAGTTATAGTTAAAAATCACTTGTATACATCTTGCTGTGAACTGGGATTCTGTGCATGTCCTGGGAAGTGATGTGTACACAATGTGCATTTACACATTCATTTCAAGCATCACGTTGATAGTGTCAAAGCAGCACTTCGCCAGAAGATGTGACTTTTAAGTTAAGTTACAGATAGTGAAGCAAGTCCTTATGTGTACTTACTTGGAAGATTTAAAACTCTCTTGGATGTTTTGACATATGACCTTTGAAATTCTACAAACAGGCAAGTTTCAGGACTTTTTGTTGTTGGTGTTGAGTGTAGAAACCATCAAACTGTCTTGAAGATTCTTGAATAGATTAGAAGAGGGCACCTTGTTGTACATAATGGTCTCATTACAAATTAGACCTTTACTTTCACCTTGAGTTTAAAGTTCTTTTTGTTTTGTTCTAAAAGTTGTCTTGGTGTCTTATGCTTGCTACCCGTAATTTAAAAGTCTGTTGATTTTTTTTTTATTTATATCACTTATTTTAATTTCACGTGCTTAATGATTTGCTCACATATTTTCTATTTTCTTAACAAAAGTAGAATTCGGTCGACTTAGGTTCAGGCTAACCCTAAAATACTACAAAAATTATTTTTCTTCCTCAAAGCTACTGTTAAATTTGGCATACTGCACCTTTACAAAGATGTAAAAAAGTATGAACAATTCATTCCTAACATGGACCAAGTTGTCAGCATGGCATGCCTGAAAGCATTCATAGATTTAACTATCACAGAAAAGTATTACCTCCCACTGGATTTGGAATTTGAGTATTCACTCTGATTTAGAAACCATAGGTCCGAGTGGAGAGGCTAATACACCATAATGATGCTTACAAAATCAAACATCTCACATTTGGGACTATCAGAAACCAGGAAAACAAAAGGAAGTGTAGGGCTTAAGGAGAATGAAGGACTAGATGTCCTCACTTGTGGGTAGAATTGCTCTTCAGAAACCAGTTTTATCCAACTAAGAACGGGTGAACTTTGCTTACCTCTGGGTAATCATGAAGAAATGCTTAGGTCACTTTGGTCGAGTGTTTGTGGTCTGTAGGCATCGTAACAGGCTCAATCCAGTCTGTTCTTGTGACCTGTATTGACTTAAGATTCACTACTGCTTGAGTTTGAGGCCAGCCTGATCTACAGAGTGAGTTCCAGGAGAGCCACAGCTACACAGAGAAACCCTATCTCAAAATGCCATAAAAGAAAAGAATAATGTTTAACCAGAAAGGAGGGCCATAATAGAATCTTCAAGAAAAAGGAGACTGCCATTCATAAAGAAAAGGCAGTATGAAGACTTCTAGATGAGTATGCTTAAAGTTTCAAGGAGAATTAGAAATCACGTTTTTGTTATAAAGCTTATGTTAGGAACCATCCCTCAGAACATTCTTCTACATTAGAAATCAACGAGCATTCCTGTTCAAGGGCTCTATGGTTTGTGACGTGACTACAATCTTAATGGAAAAGAAAACTTGGATAATGGATAAACATACATGGCTGTGGCCCAAAACTCATTTACAAAACCAGGAGACAGACCATACACTAAGTGAACCACGCCAAGCTATCTCTGTGTATTCAGTCTACAATTTACAACTTAAAATTGCCTTGTGCAAGTTTTCAACCTTATTTCATTCTAGTTACTTCACGGAAGCCAAGAGAAGATGAAAAAGATGGACAAGCATATAAATTTGTGTCCCGATCAGAAATGGAAGCAGATATTAAAGCTGGAAAGTACTTGGAGCATGGGGAATATGAAGGAAACCTGTATGGAACTAAGATTGACTCTATTCTCGAAGTTGTCCAAACCGGACGGACTTGCATTTTGGATGTCAATCCACAAGTGAGTTGCATGGATTTTAAAGTTGTTGTTACTTTTTAGTTTTCTTTGGGGGGGAGGGTTGTCTTTGTATGTAGACTGTGGGAAGTGTGCTTTATCAAGGTAGAAATGTGGCTCTTTCTCAACTTCATTATGAGTACATAGCTAGATACATAAGTAAATGTCAGTCAGACAGCCAAGGCTTGAGGAAACCATGTGATTGAACCTGAAGAAGTGCAGTATTTACTTGATCAAGTAGCATCGAAGTGCTATGTTGGGAAATGTTCAACTTAACTCAGCCTACAAGATAGGACCACAGTTTCGTCATTGCCCTTACACAGAACAGAGCATCCATCTCCCTCTCGCTCGTGGCTGTCTTGCTCAGGTTTCCATCCTCTACACTCAGCCCAGCTGCACGTTTCTACTCAGAGATAGGTACATATCTCTTTAGTCATTTCAGTATGCCTTAAGTAAAGTGGGGATACCACAAGGTTCTATTTTTGTTGTTTTTTTATATAGATGGAACAGTTTTTTGTAGATTCTTGAACTTTTTTTTAAGTTTTTTTTGTTTTTGTTTTTGTTTTTTGTTTTTTAAGACAGGGTTTCTCTGTGTAGCCCTGGCTGTCCTGGAACTCACTCTGTAGACCAGGCTGACCTCGAACTCAGAAATCTGCCTGCCTCTGCCTCCCAAGTACGATTCTTGAACTTTTATTGATTAATTTTTCCCTTTAACAATTTCTTACATGTGGATAAAGTATTCTGACTGCCTCTCTCTCCTCTACCCTCTCCTACCTCCCTCTCATCCCCATCATCTTTCCCATCCCCTATTCCTACCAGTAGCAGCATTCCGATTCCTTACTTTGGGCTTAGCTTTACAACTCCTTTAGTGTAACAGGGCCATCTGTGTGAACATTGAATTAGAACGATTCACTAGAGCTCTGTGGTGTCACAATTAGAGGCAATGACTCCCCTACTCCTTGAGTCTATCAGTAGCAAATAATTTTGTAGTGAGGCATGGGGTCCTGAGCCCTCCCTCCCACTACCCTGACTGTAGATGAGCTCCTTCTTGTGCAGATCCAGTCAGGCCATCCACAGCTGCTGTTTTTTTGTGATTGCAATCACTTTGTCTTGCTCAGAAGATGGCATTTCAAAGCCCTTCCCTTCCCACTGTCTTCTGGCGCTTAAATTCTGTTCCCATCTTCCGCAGTGATTGATCCCCAAGTCTCAGAGGGGATGGTGTATAAGACCCCTGTTGAAGGCTGAGTGTTCATCCATTCATCTGTCACTTAGAACTCTCAGCACCTGTGCAGCCAGGAGTCCGTCTGTACTCACCAGTGTTCACTAGAAAAGACACTTCTCTGATTAAGGCCATCAATAGCGCTTATCAATTGCTGTAAACATATATATTCAAAAGGCAATTGGATACTGTGTCAATTTATCTTTTAATGTTTCTTAAAATCTTTCCATCCTTTTCTGTGGAGTTATTGTCATTTGTAGGTGTTGCACAGTATGAATTCTGTAGTATGAATGAATATTTAGTACTAAGAATTCTACAATTAACAGAGATTGTTTATCTGGATCAATTATACCTTCCTTTTAGAGGAAAAAAAGAGCAATAAGAGTTGATCCTACAACAAGATAAATGGGTTGGCGTTTAGAGAAGAGCTGTGTGGAGTTAGGACAAGAAGCACAGGCAGTCAGTTATTTCCACAACCTTAGGAAAAGACAGACAGATAGACGTCAGTTTATACTAATGACCCGCACACTTCACATTCTAACATTATATAAACTGGTTTATAATTACTCTCTGCACAGGCACTGAAAGTGTTGAGGACATCTGAATTCATGCCTTATGTGGTATTTATTGCTGCTCCTGAGCTAGAGACTTTGCGTGCCATGCACAAGGCTGTGGTGGATGCCGGGATCACCACCAAGCTTTTGACGGTAGGAGGCTCCTTCCATGTTAACACCTTTTACTTTCCCTTTTCTTTTGAGAGTGCTTAATCCCATCTGGTCAGACTTAGAAAGTCACTGTTCTATGGAAAAGTACTACAGAATGAAAGGTGACTAACTAGATGTAAGTTTATGATTTTAAACAGTTTTATTTTTGTAATCCTTTTGTCCCTTAATTTAAAACAGAACCTATTTTCTTTTATAAAAGGAAAAGAATCAGTGCTAGAATATGTCCATTGTAGTCTTTCAGTCTACATCCCTGTGCATTTCTGGGGCTTTCTTGCTTCCTTGTTTCTTAATATAACTGCCATTTGCTCAGAGTTTCTAATCACTCTGTCTGAAGGAGATCTTCTAAAAGTTTTTGTACCTAAGTATGTTCTCCTCTAAAGTACCTATAAGTTGCAAATTTTCTATTTGTTCTTCATTTGTCTTTTCTACCAAAGAGCAGGAGCCTTTTCTGTTATATTGTTATCTACTGATTCTGAAATGTTGCAAACATGAATAGGATTCCAATTCATACTTAGAGAATCACATGTGAAGGTATAGTGGGAGTGTATGCAAAGCTTTACTTGCTCATGCAATATCCATCACTTAGGTACTCCACTCCCTGTGTTGTTCCAAATCATTTGGTGGGATGCAAACAACAATTTCACAGACAAAGCTGAAGTCTATGGGGATGTCTTTGGCACAGCTTAGAGTCTTCAAATCATACTATCAAGACTTTCTGTCTTTTGAAGTGACGGGGTAAATTGGCTTTGAGTTGAACAGCCAATACCAGTGGGGATCCAGGATTTATACAGGCCATGTAAGGTAACACTCTTTTGGAAAGGATTATATAGAAGTTAGCTGGGAGTCAACTGCCTGTCTTGTCTTGGACTCACCTTAATAGTGTTAGGAATTTCACTCTACTGCCAGCAAAACAGAATGTGCAGAATACTCATAAGCCATAGAAGTAGATGGAAAGATTGCAACAGGAACAGGTATCTGGTAATACCTCCTTCAGCACTATATAGGATAGATTTTAAGAACTAGCATCTGAATTCCAACCAATATCCAACCCCCTTATTTCTTAACTCACTTTAGATCTGAACAAATCAGTGTTTGTTTACCATGCAAACTTCTTTTTTTAAAAACCTTCACAGGACTCCGACTTGAAGAAAACAGTGGATGAAAGTGCCCGAATTCAGAGAGCATACAACCACTACTTTGATTTGATCATCGTAAATGACAATCTAGACAAAGCCTTTGAGAAACTACAAACTGCCATTGAGAAACTGAGGATGGAGCCACAGTGGGTCCCAATTAGCTGGGTGTACTGATGATTCAATAAGATTAACCGTTAAATAAAACTTTAAAACAGTGACTCAACAAGTAAACCTTCTGCTGGGAGAGCACATGCAGAGGTGGAAGGCGGCTGCTGCATCTAGGCATTTTTACTGTGTACATTGAAATAACAGTGCTCTGGGTGAAATTTTTATATATTTGTGGTTGGGAAGGTGTACTAATATATAATTTCTCTTAATTTTTCTAACTTTTTATGGATAAAACCTTTCTATTCATACCATATAAAGAAATGCGTTCAAGCATTTTGTAAGTTTTGATTTAGTACCCTTATCTTTTTCATCCAAGGAATTTTCAGATCATTCTCTCCAACATTGATCTCACATTTTCACTGTGATAATGAATACTTGAAATAGTTTTGTAATGCTGTCATTCTCGTAAGTGGTTAGTGAAGGGTCAGTTATTCTCTTATTAGAAGAAAATAGTAGTTCTTGACCTTCAACAGACTCCTTACAGAAGCAGAATTTAAATATCAGTACTACAGCTAGTCCACTACTATCTTAATCTGTCCAGTGCCACCTCTTATTCCAGAGTATGGCTGTCCCTTCCTCATGTACAGCTAACTCAGCTCCGCACCCCCCTCTCTCTAGTGACTACAGTGAAGAGCAACAGCTTGCACTCTCTGTGGCGTTATTCTTTTCATTGTCGCAGTGGTGTGCTGATGCCGACCGATGTTGCATATGGCTGTGGAAGCTCGGGTGGAAGCATGGTCATGCACAGAGAGTGCCTTATCCTGCAAAACTGAACTTAGAGAACCTTCACTTATTTTCAAATATAAAATTTCAAACCTATTACTTCAGTTTGGTTTCTTAAGAATAGTCAGCAAAAATATGCCTGTGCAAATGTTTGTGGTATATAAAGATGTCTCTAAGCTGCAAGCTGTTTGTTAATAATCAGATGTGATTTCTGAAACAGGAAGTGATTTGTTAGGGTATTTGTTCTCCGTTTTGTCAAAAACCAAATCCATTGAACAGTTTACAGGATTTGGAACTAATTGCCAGCTATTCCTATGTAAACACACCTAACACTCATTGTGTAATGTATACCAAATAATGTTCTATACTCTTTAGATTTCTGTTAAGAAGTACACTTTTTTAAAGATTAGAAATCAAGTCGTTTAGCTGCATTGACACAGCGTACTGATTTCCACGTTCTCCTTGGTTGATGCCCTCCTCTAGGATTCCTGAGTGGTACATGTTCTTCCATAAACACTGACACTTAGTGATACAGCTCATCCTGAACTTAGTTAGCCTTCCATTATATTGCTGCCAGCCTTTCACAGTCAGAAGAGTCACACTTTAAAGGGTTTGGTGCTTAAATATTGATGAGTGTCTTTGGTGACAGGCTCTAGACACCTGACTTCTGATTTTGGCTTTCCCCTCATCAGAGTTATATATCCATCTATATGAAGATTGATGTACATATACACAGACGTGCACACAAAGGTACTTATATATGGTAAGAAGCAATATTATACATTGTTTTAAATTACTTTCATAATAAAACACCTAACTTATCATATTATTAATAGTGGTAATCTGCAGGCTTTTACATTTTAATTCTAGAATTTCATAGCCAAAATTCTTTTTCCTTTTGTTTTTTTTGGGTGGGGGCAGGAAAATGGATCATACACTTATTAACTTTGTAAACTACATGTATTTGCTAAAATTCATGGATTCTCGTAGCAACATGAGTCAGCACTATATTTGCATGGCTCCTTGTAAGTGAGTGTTTCAACACATGGTAATGTAAGTTTGGAGAGAAAGTTCAGTTCTTTGCTCACAGGAAATGTGCCGTATTCCGCAGTGTACCTTCACACTGTCTCATGAAGCCTGTCTAAGCTGCCTTGGGAAAGTTGTATCAGCAGAGCAGTTCTGTCCACACAGTATTTCTACCATCTGGGTCCAATAGAAACAGTAGTTACATGTCTTTCTCGGTTAAATATAAAACTGCATAATGTCTGGAGTATCATCTGTACTTACCCTTGTTTCTGTTGTAGGTGGTACTCGTGATTCATCAACATGTCTGCATTAGAGCTCTCCTAATGAAATGATAGTTTTGCTCACTATAACATAGATGCCAGTATTAAGAAAAAAACAACTGTTTCTCAGTGAAAAATCACCAAATGTCAAACTCAAGTTCCCATCTGAGTCTATAGAAACCATCAGC
Organism: Grammomys surdaster; assembly: GCF_004785775.1. Taxonomy (NCBI): domain Eukaryota; kingdom Metazoa; phylum Chordata; class Mammalia; order Rodentia; family Muridae; genus Grammomys; species Grammomys surdaster. The sequence goes on from NW_021620687.1 coordinate 1,204,128, forward strand.
CTCACACAAAGATTCTTCCTCGGTAATGTGATCAAGGAAATATATACTTCTCTCATGGGAAGGGTCTAACATAACAGACTTATTTATACTAGCTTTACTGAAGATGAAAGGGCATAGGTGGTGTTCATAATTGGTAATAGGAAAAAAATTTATATATACATGCACATGCATGTGCTCTGGGAAGACATACATGTATCCATAAGTGTACCAAAAGATGAGTATCCACATTCAGCATTCAGGGCATGGTGATTTCTCTATAACTAATGGTTACATGTATTATTCCAAATGTGCAGATGCCTGTAGAAATGATGCCTCTGAATAAGTCATTTAACCTTAGCCAGTGGAGTATATTTAATGCCCTATAGTAGAATTTTCACCTTCCGCATTACAGTGCTTTTACTATACAGTCTCCATTTCTGTTTTTTAGTTAATATCCGATGTCAAATACATCAAAAGTGTTTGTTTTGTCTGACTTGATATAATTGCTGACCATAGCTTTCTGAAATGAGATCACCATAAACGAAACAGGACTAAGCCCTAGATGCTAGAGTCTGCTCATTTATAATAAGTTGTAAAACACTTCCTTTAAAATGACAATTTGGTTATTATTTAAAAAATAGCTCAAGATAGCAGTAAAACCCAGTAACAGGACATTGATTATGGCCAAGTACTAATCTGGCCAAAATGGTGATTATGCCAGGCCTAGTGATGCACACACCTAGGAGGCTAAAGTAGGAGGAGTGCACGCTGGGATCCAGCCTGGGGAACATAACAAGACCGGGCTCAAAACAGAACAAAAACAAGGGCCCAGGGCTATAATTGGCTGAGTATGTACCTAACACGTTTGAGATCCCAGCAACCCAGGAAATGACCCTAACTCCAAAACACCACACACACACATACATACATATATATATATCAAGTATCGTGATTCAGTGATTGAAGTTAAATGTCAAGGCCTCAGAATTAGTTATAATTATTTTAAATGGGTAAATTGAAAATGTAAAAAGTTTGAAACAGTCCTCCATTATACAGAATTACAGGGTTGAGGGTTCGACCTCCATAATAACTAATCTTTATACCAAATAAGGAAAAGCCAGTTTGAAGTTTGTGTACATAAATAGTTCATTTTGTAAAAATGTGTGTGTGTGTCTATATATATATATATATATACATATGTATATATATAGAGAGAGACACACACACAACACTATGTGTATAATAGATAACATTCTTCCAAAATTCATGAATAATAAAGCTAGATATGTTTACCCACATGTTACAGCTAGTGTTCTAAGATCTTCAATTACTTTCAGATTCGTAGATATTCTGGCCCTATATGAGGTTCTCCTAAGAGGCTTTGGTTTCACCTTGGAGCTGACACTAATCCCCTTTCTGAATATTCTATTTATTAGAGAAACTAAGCGCAGAAAATTGTCACTTATTATTAGAATTTAATTTTCTTTAAAACAAACAAACAAACAGATTTTTGCATGGAGGACTCTTGGGAAATACTTCCAGTGAAACTTTCCAGTGAAATTGTGCTATGATGTAGATGTAAAGATTACAGTTCCTGTCCTCCTCTTGTTCCAAGGGATTTGCTGTGAGAGTTCTTATAACATCTGTAATGTATTTGGAGTTCTTGGGAGGAATTTAGTATTTTAAATAATGAGATTATTGTATATAACTGAATATACACAGATTTTTTTTTAAGAATACATTTAATGAAAAATTCAGCATCATATTGGTCTTTTTGTAAGTATATGTGGTATACCGGAAGAAGATGGCAATTCTCTAGTTTTTTAAGGTAAGGTTATTTTTAAATTGTATTTTTGTTTTAGTTTTTAAAGTTACTTTCTTTTAAAAATATTTATCATATTTCCATCTCATGACTTTGAATCCTGACACATCCTTAGTGGACTGAAAAATGAGAGAGTGGCTGGGTGCTAGTGGCTCACACCTTTAATCCCAGCACTTGGGAGGCAGAGGAGGTGGATCTCTGAGTTCAAGGCCAGCCTGGTCTACAGATCGAGTTCTGGGGTAGCCAGAGCTGTCATACAGAGAAGCCCTGTCTTTGGAGGAAAAAAAGTGAGAGCATGATGCTCTCTTTGCTAAGGTAAACACAACTGGTTTGTACCACTTGGGCAAACACGGCAAGAATGTCCTTGAAATCATCTTGTGTGATAAGAGTAAAAATAGTTGTCCTGCTTCTGATGACTAAGATCCTACTGCTGACATTTACTCTCCCTTACCTTCTACATGCTAAGTAGGGCTTAGGTAATACTTGTCTTCGTCCTAAACTCTATGGAGTAACTGATTGTGCTGTGGTAATAAGGCTTTGAGACTGCTTATTAAATGTGTTGTCTACCTGAGGTTGTTTCTCCTTCAGTCCCTGTAAAGTCGCCTCATTCTGAGCTTAAATGGCAGATGATGAACTGTTCAGGAATCCATCCCAGGGTTAAGAGAGCTCCATGATGTTGCTGCAGTCTGGAAGACAATCTGGTCTGCCCTTCAGTGGTCCTACTCTAGGAGCCCTGTTAGCAGCCTGCTCCAAGTCCTTTGCTAGTCAGGCCATTCACTAATCAAAGGCAATTTAAATCCTCTGGCATACTTGCATTAGAGTAGACTGATCTTAGCACTCTGACGCTTCCTTTGTTATCCTTGTGCCTAAAACTGACACTAAACCTGGATTTTACCCATAGTGGGAAGTTTTGTAAGCAAAACTTTATCTTCATTAGTGTACCCCAAAATCTAGAAAATACCTCTTTCTGATTGCTTACTGGCTTGTGGCTAGTAAGCTGTGCTGGGATAACAGGCAGCCTCAGGACACGGGTCAGAATGGCCATTCTTTCCGTACTTTATTGTTTTTTTAATAACTCACATAAACTGAATTAACACATCTGTAGTTAAGGTAAATGTCACTTACAACTTGGAAGCTGAATATTTCTTCTATATATAAAACTATTGCTTTTTAAATCTCCAGAAATAGATATTCTTAACTACCATGGAGCAAAGATATTCTTGGGCTTAAGCCCAGGGCTTTGCATATGCCGAGCATGCTCCATTACTGAGCAGTAGTCCCAGCTTTCATTTCAAAAGTCAGAAATAGTTGTCTTTATTGTAATTGAGCCAAAGGCAAACCACAAATAGGCAATATATAACTGTGATAGGCTACACCTCAAATCTAGCTTTCCAAAGTGGCCTGAGAACTTGGGGGAAGCTTAAAACTAGTAAGAGGAAAGCAAGAGCATTGGAATTGTTCAGCTGATGAGGGCGGGACCTAGAGATGGAGTACTGAAACCTGCTGTACACAAGGCCCTAGGCACATGCCTACAACTCAGAAACAAAATCCCTTCTCAGCTCTATTAAGCCAGAAGCCATTACCAGTTAAGACATGGTTATATCTTACGTAAGAGAGCTGGTTAGTGGTAAGCATAGTCTTTCAGGCAGAACCAGTTTGATCCTGTCCTGTTAAAGAACAAACATGACTTTCCAGTGAGAAATCACTCTGAGTGCATCAAAATTAATAGAAGAAAAACTTTAATAATAACACGTGTCTGGTTCTTATTAATCACAAAGAGGAAGCAGCCTCAGAAAGTTTTACCAGTGTATACAGGCTTTAGGCCCATACATTTCATGTGTGCTGCCATCCTTAACTCTCCTTCAGGTCCTGACCGCAGAGCCAGGGAGGCAGCTGGGAGATTTATACAGCAAAGACACGACAGTGTTGATCTGTTTCCTGGTTGTTTCCCAGGGTCATCTTGTCCACTTTGCAGAATTATGCTTTCCCTGGTAAGAGGACAGAAACTTCATGGCAGATGAGGACTGTATGATAGCTATCACCCTGTACCACTCCCTTGAGCCACCTTAGAGACAGTATTCTGATATGGGAATAGGCTTAACTGCTACTCAGTCTTGGTAAACAGGCTCAACAGTTTTAAACTTCAGTTGTGTTTGAGGAACAAACTTTTCCCTGTTGTTACTGACAAGCGTGGTTAGCACACTGCTTATTTTCCAGTTCTGTAGAGGCATTGCTGTCTTAGCTAATCCTGCTCTGTGTAACTTAATATCTACTAACTAAATTCATTGGTAAATCCTTTGTAACATTGCAGTTGTTATTTCATGGTTCTCTTACATCAGCTCATACACATCTGAACATGAAATGCAGATTTCATTGTATGTCATCTTAAAAGAGCTGATGCTGGTGCCCCTTTCTTCCCTAACATTGATTTCTTAGAAAAGAATAAGCAATAGTTAAAGTTGCTATTGCTGGGATGAAACGCCATGACCAAAGCAACTTGGTAATGAAAGAGTTTATTTGACTTACACTTCTACATCACAGTTCATCATCAGCTGGGATAAGAACTCAAACAGGGCAGGGACCTGAAGACAAAGCTGATGCAGAGGCCATAGAGGATGCTGCTTACTGGCTTGCTCCCCATGGCTTGCTCAACCTACTTTCTTTTAGAAACCAGGACCACCATCCTGGGAATAACTGCCCATAAAGGGCTGGGTCCTCCTGCATCAGTCAGTAATTAAGATAATACTCTACAGGCTTGCCTCCTACCCAGTCTTCCAGAGACATTTTCTTAATTGGGGTTCCCTCCTCAGATGTCTGTGTCAAGCTGACATAAAATTAGCACAGCGTTCAGCAACAAATGAAAATTTTTTGCAAGTTACTTTGAATTGCCTACAAGTAGCGTTTACTGTGAATGACTTGCCATGGGAAATTGTAACGCCCACCCACCTAGTTCTTTGTTGTACCACTTTCCTCCTGATGGTTAGGACCTAACAGGAACACACGCCCTCTGAAGTGACTGTGAGGAGTTTTCAGTAGAAGACAAGTTGCTTATAAAAGTCAGATTTGGCCAAGCTGCTTTAGTAACTTTCTGATGAAAAGGTTTAAAAAGAAAAGTTAAGCATCCTTGCCTTCAAAGTATCAGTATTACTAGTTTCTGCAGAGAGAACCATCACTGCTGTCCTTGTGTCTGTTAATTTCCTATAATACAATGTGGGCTGGTTTTTCAGAAACTCACTATAAACCTTAGAACATATTTCCAGATATAGCTTAAAGTTATTGCAATGTTCAGTTTGTGAAACTGCACATTCCTGGTAAAATACTTTTGTGTGTAAAAAAGAAATATTTGCTGTTGAGAAATTTGAAATGTTTTGTTTATAGGTAGACCTAAGAGAGAGAAAACTGCACGATACCACATTAACTTTGCTTAAAGTGATTTTTTTAAAGTCCCCGATGTAATTTTTTTCCACCTAAATAGGGCTTCCCTATGCTCTTGTTTCTATCCCAGCCGAGATTTGTTGGTGCCTTTTGTAATAAAGGTTCTCAGAATTGGGAAGATTAAAATACAGAATGCAGAAACAGAGACTCTGTTTAGACAGCACGAGTCACTATAGCCACTCCCCATGTGTCCAGCAAAGAGAAATGATGTGTCCCATCAAGCAGACCTGTTGGTTCCATTTTACACTAGGCCTGCAGGAAGAAGGCAGGGACTTACTGAAATGTGGCTCTGTGTACAGGAAGCCTTTGCAGAAGCCCTGTGTAATTCTCCCATGCTGGTTTGTAGGATTCCATAACTCACATTCAGGAACATGCTACTACAGAAAGACTTGAGTCTTTCTGATGTCTCCAGGAGAATGGTTTGTTTTTATTGTTTGGGTGTGCACACATTTGCACATAGAGGCTAGAGGTGTCTTCCTTTATGCTTTCCAGGTTTGTTTGTTTGTTTTCCATACAGGTTTTCTGACTGCAACCGAAGCTCTCTGGCTGGCTTCTGGTAAGCCAGCAAACCCACACATCGGCCTGCCTCTGCCTTCCAGTGCTGGTAGTGCAGATGTGATCACGATGCTTGGCTCTTCATGGGTGCTGGAGACCCATGCAGGGTTTCATGCTTGTACAACAAGCACATACCCACTGAACAGTCTCCCAGGCCCTTTATATTCGTTTTCTATCTTCTATGATCCATCTTCAGGGTTCTTTTTTCCCCAATTAGAAGGATAATACAAAATTCTAGCTAGAATGCTAAGCTGGAGACATAACATGTTTTGTCTTTTGTACCAATCTCCAAGAGTCTGAATTACACTGAGCCACTGCTGGGTTTCTCCTGAATCTCAGCACACATTCGCATGCACATGTTTTTCCACCTCTAGATTCCTGTGTTCTGTTCATAGCTTCCTCTTAGGCCTGTTGCCAAATAGACAAAAGATAAGGCACCACCAACACAGCACAAGTACACATGGTGCGTTTTCCTTCCTAATCTATGGTTAGTTCATAAGCAGTGTTGCTGGTTTTAACTTTATCACCCGTGTAATAGGCAGCTGCACAAGGCTGAATCTCATTTGTAATAGAAATGATTTACTTTATCTTTGTTACGCTTCCTTATAATCTGAAGGTGTCACATGAATAAAGTGGAGGTGAGAACTATGTGCTGACGTGCAGCTCACTCCTGCTGACGCCCGGGGGCACTGGGTTTGAGCAGTAGTACCAAATGCTTTCAGTGGAATCAGGAGGCTTGAGGAGACTGTCCAAGCTTGCTGAAGCAGAAGGACATCAAAACCTAATAAACAGCCAACTACACATATCAGAATTGCTTTTGATAGAAATTGCAACATGTGACAAATTCCCAGAATGCACTAGAATTCCCCCAGACATAGTATGTTCATCAAAGCATAACAAAGTCAAATAAGAGGAATCTATTTAAATTCTCATGTTGAGGTGGGTCTTCAAATTAGGTGTTCTTACTATAAAATTGTTTTATATACTCAGGTAGCATTTCTAGTTGCCCAGTCACCCAGTAGTGTACAGCATATCTGAAGAATGGGAAGGAAATTGCTTCCCTGTAGCATTCACAGCTTCCTATGAACTTTGAAGTAAAATCTGAGACTCTTCTGGTTTTGAATGTAAGACATAAGTGGAAATAAAGTGACAGGTGGTTCTTCCCTCAGTAACTCAGGTGTTGTCGGCACAGTAGGCCTCTGATAAAAATAACCCATCTACAATGCTTGTAGCCATTCACAGTGTGTCTGACTGACAAAGATGTTCTTCACACTGTTTGCTTAGAGTGCAGAGCCCACTTAGAGTGATATGAAGAATTAGTGGGAGGATGCAAGAGTCCCTCAGGATGGTGGCTTTCGCAGAAAACTGTATCCTCTCCAGGGCAATGTCAGCAGAGGCAAACAAACGCTGCACGATGCCAAACGTCTCTGTGTCTCTCAGAGGAGCCAAGGTGGGGTCTTGAAAATCACATACGCTGCCATCAGACAGAGCATGGAGCTGAAATGACAAACAAATTCCCTTCAAAATGTCCCAGAAAAATCTCAAGTTAAAAACCTTTTAAAGAAACTCCCAAGTAGAACAGGAAAACCATTAGGTGGAACATAAAGATACATGTTCCATCATGTCAGGACTTTCGGAAAGCCTGTTTTTCTCTTCCTTGCCTGTATTCCTGAATCCACGCACTTATACCTAGACCTGTTAGCCCAGTAAGTTAGAAAGAGCAACACGTGCCTTTCCTCCACCACATGGAAGGGTTTATCTGCCTCCACTGAAAACGCATACATTTTTATGGGATACATTATGGTAATTCAGTACATGTATAGAACCTATAATAATAAATCATGGCAAGAAGAACTTTTGTCTGCCGTACCATTTTGTGTGGAGCTTTCTATACTCTTATAGTTATTTTGAAATACAGGTGGTTTAGCTATCAGCACTATGTTACGGAAGATGCAGAAGTGTCCCCCCTCCTGCCTGTTTTAAAGCCCATTCCTGAGCTTCATCTCCCCTCCCCAGTGCAGGGGTGTGGAGTTTGGTGGATCATGATCCTACTCTTGCTTTTCCAAGCCATTGATTTAGTATCTCCATAGCTGCAGAAGAACATCTGTCCCGTTTCTGGCCTGTTACATTTAATAATGAACTCTAGCTCCAGCCACGTTGCTGCCGATAAAGAATAGGGTTTCGTTTCTCACAAGTATACACTGTGCATTTATTTGCATGCTCTTTGCCTCTCACCCACTAAGGAGCACCTGGGTAATTGTCACATGTTAGCTTTGTGACTAGTCTCAACAAACACTGGGGTGTACATCTATTGATGTAATAATTTCCTCCCCTAGAAACTTTCAGCAACTTCACCAATTTTTAGTGCCTGGAGGCCCCCTCCATTCTGCTTTCTAAAATGGCTGTAGTCATTGCATGCTCTCCAACAGTGTGTGAGCCTTTTCTGTTTCTCCACCCTCTAGCGTTTCTTACATCATCTGGATGATTATTTTAATGAGGGTGACATGCTACTTCTCTGCAGTTTTGTGTTTCCATGTTGATCAGAAAGGGGGAGGGAGCAGTTTTTCATGTACTTGCTTGCCATTTGTATGTCTTTTGAGAAGTATCCATTTAGATTTTTAGCTCATTTTTAATTGTTTTTATGGTCTATAGCCTTTTGAGTTTATAGTATTTTCCAGATGAATCCCTTGTCTGAAGGTTACTTGGAAATACTTTTGTGGTGTATTATATTTTGATATGTTATTGAGTTCAGTTGGTACTATTTTATTGGGAATTTTTGTATGTTAGTCTGCTGTTGTCTTTTGTTTTTCCTCTGGGTATCCAGATAATGCATTTGGTGGAGTTCCTTCCATTTTAATTTCTAAACAATGGAAGCAGCATTGGAATTGTTTTTCATTGTTTTTGTAGTAAAGCCACCATAGCCCTAGACTGTCTTTAGATGGGAATTTCTGTTATTGTTCTTGTCTCATTATTGGCCTATTTGTATTTCATATTTCTCTTGATTCAGTCAGTTGAGCTAAAAGTATCTGTTCTGTTGTAGGTTTCCCAGTTTTGTAGCACTGTGGTTGTTGCAGTCATTCCTTGTGATCCTGCTTCTGTGGTATAGGTAATGTCACCTTTCATCTCTGGGTCTAAGTCTTTATCCAACCACCAACGCTGCCTCCATCACTGCCACCACCACCACCACCCCCAAAAACACAGACATACACACAGCCTACCCTGAGGATAATTTGTTTTGACAATTCTGTTTGCCATTTAAAACAGTTTTGTTGATATTTTTTCTGAGAAAAGGTCTCTCATTATGTAGCCCTGGCTGTCCTGCAACTCAGTATACAGACTAGGCTAGCCTGAAGAGCAGGGATCTGCCTACCTCTGCTTCCCAAGTGCTGTGATCCCTGCTTGTTCTACGTTCTTGAGGTGCAGCAGTCAGTTGGCTCACCCTCTGCTGTCTGCTGTGTGTGTTCATTGTTCTGAACTTCCTTCACTGCTCCTTTTGCTATATTATGCTTTGTTGTGTTTCTTTCCTTTGTTTCTAGGGTTTCTCCAGTTACCTGTTAGTCACTAGGAACATGAATTTTTGTAATTTCTGGGTTTGTTTTTAAGTTTTACTCCCTTATGATCTAAAAAGATACATAGTATACATTCTTTCTGTGCTAAAAGTGGACTTTGTGATAGTGTGTAAAAATCTGTGAGGTCATGGGTTAGCTGGCGAAATGATTGGGTGAGTGTGTGTGGATAGGTGGGTTAGCAAAGAAGGAAAGAGGAGTATGATCATTGCTTTATTTTTTACAAGAAGAGGGAGTACTAGAGTGTCTGTCTTCAGTAGTAATAATGATTTCCAAAGAATATTTTTAAAGGAAAAAAGTATGCATGAATTAAAACTCTCCAATAGAAGCAATAAAGTAATAGCCATGAGTTATTGTGGCAATGGCTTGGCACCTCCATCATTTTCAAGTTTTTATGATGGGAAAAAAAAATCTCTTCCAGGGTAAACAGCTGTAAAGAAAAGGTTTTCAGTGTAGGAACATCAATTTCTTTTTTCAGTTAGACATTAAGTATTTGGGGCCTTTGATTTAATGTAGAGCTAATAGTGGATTGCAAAAGCTTTATTCAGTACATAGGGGCTCGAAGAGATCCAGCTGTTAGTGTCTTGGATACACTGATTCATTTGTAGTCATTGACTTTAAGACTTTTATTCAGAAATTAGCCCGGAGAGCTGGAAAGACGGCTCTGCAGTTAAGCAGCAGTTTGTTCTTGGAGAGGACCAGATTTGGTTCCCAGCACACACATGGTGGCTTCTGAGCACACACATGGTGGCTTCTGAGCCAAAAGATCTGACTGCCGAGGGAGTCAGGTATGTGCTAGACAGACAGACAGACAACACACTCATCACATAAAAATAAAAACTAGCAGAAGAGTTCACCCTTGAATCGGGTGGGGGTGCGGAGGTCACTGTTGCAGACTTTAGAACAATGATGAAGGTGTACTGGAATCGAGAACTGAGCAGATGGGTGACGCAGCATGTGGTTAGTGCCCAGACAGTCAGGCTCCCGAAGAGTGCCTGCGCTGCACATCACCTGAAAGATTGCGTGCTGTGTGTGAGCAGGCTACTTTTACCTTAGAGGAGGGTGGGACAGGTTATGAAGACCTAGTGGGGCCTTGATAGAAAGACTTCCTCAAACTTCCTTGTCTTCAAGACAGTTGTTCCTAAAAGCTCACCCACAAAATAAGAACATCTTATTTGTCCCTCAAAATTGCTTGTTTAGTTATACCTCAATATCTGGCAGCCCTGTGGAGCCTGACAGTACCATGTCTTCTTCAAATCCTTTGCACCACAGTAAGAAACCTAAGCACCATTCACTGACTTTAATTCACAGCCTCCATGTAGTCTGTCTTATGTCCTCTCTTATTCTTGATGTAGTAGGATTTATGTGTCTAGGCTGGAGTGGATGGAATGTGAATAACTGGTTTTTTCTTGATTTCTTTTTATATTAAATCAACTCTTAGAATCATCAGATTTTAAAAAAGGAAAGGAAAAGCATTGAGACTTAGATGTGACCTGACATACTCTAGTGAGAGTGAGGCTGCTGCTGCTGCTGCTGCTGCTGCTGCTGCTGCTGCTGCTGCTGCTCCTGCTGCTGGGTATGCTGCCTGGAACTGACACGCGCAGGTAGACTCGGGTAGTTCTGCAGTTTTGTGTCTAGATGTTGCAGCTCATAGTGGACAAAGGGAAGTCCCTAACTAACTGTCTTCCCCCTCTGCGCTCATGGCTATGGTTGTTTCGGCTGTTGAAATGGCAGTGTTGGGTCTGTATAGAGTCTCCCTTCTGAACTGATCTTCTTGTGAATCTACAGTGGCTGTATTCTCTCCGGAGTTTGTTTTTATTTAAAGCCCACTTTTCAGCTTTTGATTTCCATTTGAGCATTTGAGTGGTTTTTTCCCCTTTTAGTACACATACATTAGTAAATGGGTGTGTGCAGCATATAGTCGAGTGTAGTAGGTGGGTGATTGGTTGTTTTTTTCAGGTAGAGTCTCTTGCAGCCCAGCTTGCCCCTGAAGCTTTCTGTGTAGCTGAAGATGTCTCCACTTCCCAGTTCTTAGGATTACAAGTATTCTCCACCATGCCCAGCTCTTTCTTACTGGTTTTTTTTTTAATCCATTCAGCTAGTCTATTGGTTGATGAATTTAATTCATTTGCATTCTTGTCTTCCTTGACTGGTAACTAGGCACTTTATCCTTGAGTTCTGCTGTCCTTGGGCTGCTTGTAGCCATATGTCAGAGCCTTGGTGTATGTTATTTCCCTGACTGGATATGTGAGCTCCAGAATTGTAGTTTTGTTTTTTAACTAAGATTTCTAACTCTGAATTTCCATTTATATCCTGAATTGCTCTTTCTTGCTCCTTTGTATAATTTTGTTTCTATTCTCTTGGATCTCATTGCGTTTCCTTGGGATCATTACTGTGAATTCTTCAAACTCCCTTTTCGGAGGTTATTTTTAAAGAACAGTGGTTCTCTTTGGAGCTGGCTTGTTCTGTGTATCCTGTACATCTGTGGAATATCCACTCTTTTGAGGCATTTTCTGTAGGAATTTGTTTGTTTAAATGTCAGTTGGCTAGATGCTTGGGTTTTAGCTGCACATGAGCTCAAAGCAGCAGCCTCTGGGGAACCGTATGTGGTTCCTATCATGAAGGTCTACGAGGACATCAATTATCCTGTCTACAGTAGTTTCTTGAGGTAGGGCTTTGCAGTAAGCGTAGGCTTCCAAGAGCGCATTCAGCTGCTATGGAGTTGTTGGTATGAGGTGCAGAGTTATCCCTAGGTCCATGCAGGTAAGCCTAGATCACACAAAGAGTTGTGGGAGTTGCTTAGGTCTGCAGCACCAATACCCACAGTTCTTGAGTCACAGGACAGAACCAGACCCATTTCCCAGATCTTGCTAGATAAACACTTCTGATAACCATAGGATTTAAGGAATTGAAACATGAAAGAACACTCCCCTAGTCCATGGGGATAATTAAGGTTGCTGAGGTTTAGCTACTTTTATGGAGGTGTGAGATCCGGACAGTACCTTCCCGAGGGTTCAAGAAATAAGCACAAATTTTACTCAGTACCAACAGCCTTAACCCGGTCTGTGGACTCTGGAAGACAAGTTCCTTGGGTTATCTCAGTAGTTCTGGTTTCCATGCTTGGAGGGGCAGGGCACAGGAGAATTCCTCTTTGTGCTACTAGGTTAATACGCATAGTATATAGGCTTGCCCTCTGATGTCTAGTCTGAGGCTGCAAAATAAGGTGGACATATACCTAGGTCACGCAAAGAGTAAGCAATGGGGAGGCCAAGACGTGTGGCATCATTTGCCATGGAGCTGAAGACCATAGATGTGATCTGAACTACAAGCCTGAGTGGGGCTGAGGCTGTAGACAGGAAAAGTTCCAAGTTCCCGCTGTGGGTGGGTACAGATGTCACTGACAGTGGGGTCCCTGACCACTGGAGGCCTGGAATTGTAAGACCCGGCTGGGAACTTGGTCAGCTCCTGGTAGACAGGTGCCAGCAAGGCTGGAGTCAGAGTGCAGCTGCAGCCCACAGCCCAGGGTAAGCTGTACAGTGAGGAGGAGGAGGAGCTCTGCTCCAGGCATATGGCTATGGTACTTCTAAGCCTGAAGGCAGAATTCTGACAGCACTGCCTTCCACCTAATGTGGGCACGGGACCCAAGGCTTCTGACAAGGTCAGAGTCCTGCTGATTATGGGAAGCCCAACTCAGGTGTCCGCGCTCTTAAGAGTCCTGTTTACACAAGCTGGTTATTTAGAATAGACATAAAGCCACGAGCACTCTGGCTTCCGCAGTTACAGTCACAGGCTTAACACGATGAGGAGGTCTGCTTCCATTTTCTATTTCCCAGGGTAATGTCAGGCTTGGTGTATACAACAGGTGCGGCCCTCATTGTTTAGAGTTCTAGTCATTTTCTTTTCTAATTTTAAGAGTTCTGCATAAGGTTTTTTCCTTTGCTCTGTGGCGAGCACACATACATACACTACCACCACCATTCGGCCATCCTCGGGTTGTTTCGCTTATTAATGTAAACAGCAATATTAGAATTTCATGAATATTTGAAAGAACTCCAGTGTAGGTACTGTCATTTGTTAATTGTGTTTCCAGCTCCAAGAACCTTTGCCTTTGCAATTCCTGACTGGGAATATTTTTTAGATTTTTCTACTGATTTTTCTACCAGTTTGAAGTAAATGGTTAGCATATCTGACCCTTTACCCCAAAACCCATCAGGAAGACTCTTCAGAGTTACCTGGGCTTTCAAGCAGAAGTACAGATAGATTGGGTATCCTCTTTTAAGTCAGTCTCTTGAAGAAGTATATAATACTCCGTGCCTGCAGGAGCCTGCCTCTTTTGGAGAACCCCAGGCAGTCTACACACATCACCTGGGTTACCTAAGGGCACCTAGGAAGATCTTTTTGAGAAACATGATTTGTCTTTGTTGAGTAGCCTCCAAAGACAGGCTAGTGCGTTTGAAGGCTGCCAGTGAAAAGGCAGGACTCTGTCCATCCACTGTGGAACTCCACGTCTGGTTCCTGCCTGGTCATGGAACAGCAGCCAAGGTCAGACCCAGAGATGACTGTAGTGTGAGTTCATTAGGGCCTGGCTCCTGAGCATACATTTCTTCTTTATGTACCTCCTGAATAGCTTTCATTGTTCCCTAAATACCCAAGAAGCAGACTGGAAGTGCTGAGCACTCACTGCCGCTAGACAGAACAGAGCTCTACTGCTCATCACTGCATACGGTTAGGACAGTTACTTCTATAATCAAACTAGCAGCCACCACCCTCAGCTGCTCTCATAGGCTGGTGTGCCTCCAAATAGTTGTGTGTCCCTTAGGACACAGAGTCTGTGATCAGTACCTAGTGGCCTTAGCTTCTCATACCTCCTCCATACAGAACAACATCCAAGACAACCTATATGGTTGGTGTTCCCAGAGCACATGCAGAACATAAATAGGTCCTGTCTAGGCGGGCCGTGCATGGCCAGCTTGATTCTATGGGATAGCAGTGGGCCCTGGCCCTATACCAGACCTTAAAATAAGTAACCCAGATATGCCTTTCCCCAAACACAGGTTGTGCGAGAGTAGCTGCGTGATGGGCTAGCCTGTTGCTGGTTCCTCTACTAACTGCCCTCTCTCTAACTTGAGAACTTAGTTCCACTCTGGGGCTAGACTCACTACTGATCGCTTGCTCTTGCAGTGACACTTCCAGAGAGCACCAAGCTCTACTGATAGAAAATTCGAAGAGAATGGAAGACGCTATGTCTCCTCCAGTCAGAGCAGCCCTGGGTTCTTCCTGGCAAATGTGACACAAAGCAGCTTCAAAACATTCCACAGAACTACAGTGAGCAACAACAGGTTGCTGGGCCTGACTGTACCAAGCTATGCCCAAAGTCTCCAAACTGGGAAAAGCACATTATTCGGAATCTGTAGACCAAGCCTCTTTGCTAGCCAGTTCCTTGACCAAACTCTGCTTTGGTCCTCAGACCTCCCACAGCACCCGTGTGTTAGTGATATCTGCTTATACCGTCTCAAGCTAAGAAACAAGAGCTTTAACCAGCTGGATAGCACCTATCCCTCACCCCCATTCCTTTCCAACCCACTGCCCCATCCGAAGGTTCCTTACCAAATGGCACAGCGAAGGAATAACATGGAGTTTGCAGCAAGTCCCCAGGAAAACTGTGGCATTATCTGGCATTTCTGTAGAAGACATGCATTCTGGTCATTTTCACTGTCAAAAACAAGTGTGTGGAAGCCAGGCGCAGTGGTGCATGCTTGTAATCTCATCATTTGAGAGGTTAGGCAGAAGGAGCAGCCTGAGCTATGCAGTGAGCCTTTGTGTTACCAGGAAAGCACTGCAGCCAGCCCTGATGGCCTAGTTTTTATTTCAGTAGCTTGCTACCACCAGTTAGAGAAAGTAAATGTGTGGTCAGGCCAGGTGTGGTAGCACCCCCTTAACAACAAGAGTGTAGTCACATTTGAAGGCAGTGCTGGTTCTCTGTGGGATCTCTGGGAATCCAGTCACTACAGGGTATTCGTTGACATTGAATTTGCTAGTCAGAAAGAAGGGCATGGATTTTGGGAAAGGATACTTGGCTTTAAAAAAAAAAATCTATGATGGAGTGGTTAGAGTCCTTCTAGGTAACCAGGCTGAAATGTTTTGTCTCTGATTTTCTGGGACATATTCTTGCTACAAAATCCAGAATAACCTTGAATGTGCAATTATTCTGTTTCTCCCCAGTACTGGGATTTATAGGCATGTGTGATAACACGCAAAATACTCTGAGTGTACCTCTATATCCTGTTTGTTGGGTTCATTTGGACCACTACAGACTATTTAGGAGCACATGCCAGGCCACTGCACAAACATGAAGGGCTCCATCATGCCACCAGTCCCTTTGGAAAAGAAAGCTCCAAGAGGAGTAGTCAATGACACGACAAAGCTGGTGCAGCATCGTGAAAGGCTGGAGCTACACCAGAGGGCCCTGCCAATTCCCCACCCTACCAGAAGCAATGGAGATCAGTGCCATGCCATGCAAGCCTCTATTAAATATCTCCTAGTGTAAAACAGAACTCCTCTTAGAGCTGCTAAGTCACATAGCATAGTGACCACTCATGAACTCACGACCACCTGCATCTATTAGCGTCTTACAGATGACATGTCACTGAGACTGTGACCCAGAGAGGACAAAAGGACATGAGGGGAGAGGCAGCCCTGTAGGTAATCCCAGCAGAGAACCCCAACACAGCCTTCCAATGTGATCATACACCTGCCTCTAACAAAGCTGTTTCCTGTGTTCTGAAGGAGGCCCTCAGCCTACTCTAAAAAGATGAGAATAGAAAGCACAGGGCTGAGAAGGTTACGTCGTGTCAGCCAAGCACTCTCACACCCACGTTTCCACCCCTTCACCTTCCAGAGTGCCTTTTGCCTCATGCAATTAACTCCTGCATCCCTCATCCCTAGTGAGATGCTTACCCAGAATTGTGAGCATAGCACAAAGATAGCTCTCACCCTGATACTTGTCACAGGCCAGACATGCTGTAGCCTCCATTAACTGCCTGAAAGACAGTGTAAGTCTGCCCAGTAAGTCTGGAAAAGGCTGTTCAATTACAGATGAGGCTCTATGGTGAAAGCTGGAATTTGCTTGCCATCACACGGGCAGAGGAAGCTTTCGAGGAGACCAGAGACTGCAGGGCTGGAAGCAGCTAAACAGGATAAAGCCACTGTCAGGGCCCAAGAGGACCACTTTCTATTCCAGCACTTTCCCTAGGATTCACCAGGATACTACCAAAAGAGCTTTAACTGAGCCCTCCTCTGCCGCAGCTGCTGTAAGACCACAGCTTAGAAGGAAAGGGCAGGGTTGATGTAGACACTCGCTACACCTAAAGCTTTCCCTGAATCCAGCTTCCAAACAGGAATAAGTTTTGTGTTAGAGCCCCTTGTGGGGTCAACTCTGCTCAGCTTCAGAGCTGTGTCTAGGTCAGGAAGAATGGGACTGTGGTGTAGTCAGTGTCAGCCATGGGCTACTCTACATAGAAATCTTTAAGTAGTATAGAATATGAGAAGGCTTTTCACAAGCTATCAGAGTCTGGCCTGCAGCCTGACAGAAGGTCTATACTCAAGCTTGCTCACGCTAATGTTGGTCCCAGTCTCTAGGTAGAATTTCACAGAGCCTATGTGTTGGATCTGGTTCCATTCAACTATTCAAAGCCTTTATCTGTGATTTAGAGCAAGACACAAGGTATATCCATCAGAATATCAAGCTGAAATATTCTTTCTCATTCTTTTTTTTTTTAACATGGAAGATTCCTCTGTAGTTGAGAGAAAGCCACTTTACCAGGACCCCAGTGCCTAGTAGCTTGTGTTGGAGGGAAGCTAGGTCTCCAGAGATGAGATGTAGCTATAGCTGCCTCCCACAGGGCACCACCAGGCCTCTCTGCATGGCAGGCTCTTCTTGACAGTAACCAAAATCCACTCCCCCTTGGAAGCCATTTCAAGAGCCATGCAGAAGCCCAGCCATAGCCTGCTTCCGGGACATGTGCATCACACAGCAGATGAAGCCTGAGAGTACCATGAAGTGGGCCACACATGTACAAGGAGGAAGGAGAGGATCAGGACAAACAGCTGCCCAAGGAAAGTGTCCAGCACACAGCCCCATCTGGACCCTGCTGTGAATCACTGGCTATATTTTGAAAGTGACTTCCAGTGAGAGGACAAGAAGGTAGTCCTCCCAGAGTAAGACTGACACGCCCTTAAAGTGGAGGCCAAGTATGACAGGATTCTTTATCGGCCTTCCACATCTTACCACCTGGACCGAAAAGGAGAGAACTGTTCCAAACCTTCCTCATCCATCCCTGTTGCTCAGTCCAGAAGCAGATAGAAAGCAACACCATTTCCCAGCCCCAGCAAACACTGCCCCATTCGTTTTGGGTTTCCATACCTGCTAGTGCACTGACCAGGAAGTAGGCTGTTGCAAAGAGCCTCTGATTGCTGACCTCGTCCTGTGGGCTGGGACGCTCTCCCTGTACCCTGTATCCCACCAGTTGCAAGAAGGCTGTGAGGTTCTGCTGCTGACTGTCTGTCAGCTCCTCCGTTGCCAATATAGCCTGTGAGGACCAGAGGCCACTGGCCACATCATCACACTACAGTGAAGAAAGAGAAGAAAGACTATGATGAAGCTAGAACTCATTCAAGTGCAACCCAACTGAGCCTCTGCCTCACCCGTACCTTCCCAACACTATCCATGCACTTTGCCCTCTCCAGGTAAAGTAAGCACTGAGCCCTTTTCTAAACTTTGATGCTATCTATAAGCCTACATTTGCTCCTAAGGACACAGATGAGCCATGCCTAAGTACTGTCCTTCCACAGAGAAAGGGGAAGAGTCATACAAGAAGTGTTGGGCAGACAGAACCTTCCAGACTATGCCAGGATATTGAGTTTTACCAGACACCAGGAACAATTGGCTATGTATCAAACTGTCAAAGGGGTCATAAAAGAACACCTCTTCCTGGTTCTCACACTATAAAAGCAGCACGCTTAACCTAGTATGTCCCCAGCCTTCCATAAGCAGCTTTATCCATCACAACAAGGTTGCCCATGGGTGGGGTGGCACTGCCCATGAGCCAGTTCTGAGCCCCTGGACTAGTTCCATACCCTAGATACCCTGTGTCCTCTCTGACACCAGCAGGCAGATGCTTTGCCAACATCTGACAGGGCAGCTGCTACTCTCTCCATAGGGGACTAACCTGACATTTCCCTCTAGGAAGGAGCTCTTTTAGGAAGTAAAAGTCAAGGGATTCTGAAACATTTGTGTTTTTCCTAGGGGTTAAGCCCTGCATCCTCTAGAAGGCAAATTGGACCCTTTGGACAACTCCAAGTCTGTCCCTGGTTGCTAGGCTCTCCAGCACAATTTCATTTCAAGTGGGGAGATGATGTGAGTGGTTTTCTGGACACCTAAAGCATGTGGGCAGGATAGAAAGAAGGAAAACTAAAAACAAAATCACGATGAAAAGAAAATTGTCAAAGTCCCAGCCTCATTAAGTACAAAAAAAACCCCAATCCGAGCTGATGGAGGATGAGCAGCTGGCGCGTCCCTCAAACTCTGGCTGTTGCAAAACAAAGCGATAAACATCTCCTCCTCTGTGTTGTAAAGGGGACAGGTTGACAGGCTCTGCCACACAGTCCCTTCCCTGTGAGCGGAACACATGCCCACCTGCAGCCTCAGAACGAAGCCTTATGTGCAGTGAGTCTTTGCAGGTGTAATTAAGGGAAGAGTCTCAAGAAAGAGAACTCTATATCCGGTAAGGTGATCTGGAATGAGTTCTGTGTCTAGAAAAGACCCCAACACACAACAGAAGACATGACAGAGATAAGCCACCAGCCACAGAATGCCAGGAGCCACCAGAAACTGCAGGCAACAAGGATTCTCTTCTAGAGCTTTCAGAGGAGAATCCCTGCTGCCACTGTCAACTCTGGATTCTGCCCTCCAGATCTATAAGAAATTAATTTCTGGTATTCCTTTCTTTTCTTTTTTCTTTTTCTTTTTTCTTTTTTCCTTCGAGACAGGGTTTCTCTGTGTAGCCCTGGCTGTCCTAGAGCTCACTCTGTAAACCAGGCTGGCCTCGAACTCAGAAATCCACCTGCCTCTGCCTCCCAAAATTTCTGATATTCTTAAATACCAAGCCTGTGGTCATCTTTATAGCTCTAAGAAAGTCACTCATCCTGCCTGATAGCAGCTTCAAATTTTAGGGTTAAAGGGAAGTGGTGAAACTTAATTTCAAACTATCCCAGAGCCTGCCCTTTTGGGTCTAGCCTGTGCATATTTTCACAGCAACCACGTACAAACCCAAATCCATAACCACCACCACCACCTACCACTTGCTCCAGGGCCCTAAGGAGTTCGTCATCAAACAGGGTTTTCTGCAGGACACAGAACAGCGCCATCTGCTGCTGGGCAGGTAACACAGCAAAGGGATGGAAGCTCCTCTCTAGGTGCAGGCTTGCTGTGAACACAGAGCAGATGCAGTCAGGGCACGCACACAACCTGCTCCTCAGTCACCATCTTCCAAAGGACTCCATGGTCACAACTTGCTATGGGTCTTGGAGAGACACAGCACCCTGAGTGATATTCAACAACCAGGGAAACTACAGGAAAGGAAAGGGGGACAGGGAAGTCCACTTTGACATCCTAACCCTCACCCTTCTTTCTACCTGTGCAATGCTAGGCTTGACCTGGAAGCCACTTGGGTTCTTCTTTGGAGTACTGTCTATAAAAGTGGATTCTCAAGGCTAAATTAATAAGCATAAACCATACTCGTTTCCAAACACATCCTCCCCAATGCTGTCCAGACATGTACTGCAATTTGGCATGTTTTTGTTTCCAATGTATGTTCAAAAGGCCAGCACTCTGCATGCCTGGCAAATATGGCTTCCACTTCCTTCCCTGTACCTTCCTCTCCTGTTCAAGGTGAGCTCAGAGTGCACTTTGCTGTGCCACTCGTGTCCTCTGCAGGGGCCCTGGGACCCTATCCCCTATAATCCTCTTTTTTTTCCTGAGGACAGTCAAAAGTTCCTAGTAAATTAAACCAAAAAAGATGGCCTGAGATGGTGCTTTCCTACTGAGGGCTGTGCACTGACACTAAATGCACAGCCTTGCTGATGGAGGTCTAGGAAATTATTGCTGAACACCCTACAGGCTGGACACAGAACTTCTGAGCCACATCTTCAGAACCTCCTGTGGAATACAATACAGTCTTCATCAGGCCTTGCCTGAAGAGAGAAGCTGTCCTGGTTAGCCTGAGGGCTCAAAGACCAGCCCAGTCCTCCTGCTACACCTGGCCACCGTCCTCAGCTCCCCAGGGAACTCTAGCCAATGAGGATGGCTGACTCAGCTTGGTGCAGTGAGAGAAGGACCTGCAGCCTCACGTTTCTGCAGCACAACTCCAGCTGCAAGTAGAGGCCCAAAATTTAGCTAACCCTTATCTCAGGAAAGATCTACCCTAAACCTGGGTCTCCATCAACCTGTCCCCTAACACTGTGCCAGGAGCAGCATCCTCTGGTTAGAGCTTCCCTGAATCCGAGGGAGGAATTGCTTTACACGGCAGAGCCTGTTTTGAGCCGCCCGGTTTCTGCTAAGCTCCTCCTCTTTTGTAGTCCAGTGCCCCCTACTGCACACCGCTCTCCTGCACCCAGCAAAGCAAACCAACCCTCAAGTAACAAGCTATGAGGAACAAAGCAAATTGCCACTGGCAGTTCAGAGGTACAGCCCTCTGCCTTGTGGGTGGGGAGCTTCAGTGGCGTTTACCAGGCTGACAGAGCGCAGCCTACCATGCAGTGAAGCCTGGGATATGACAGAGCTCAGAACAGATCCTGGGGGCTCTAGCTCTGCTAGTTACTGGCCTTCTCAGTATTCAGTTAGGTTCCAAACAGGGAAAGAAAACTGTCAGGCCCCTCACCACTGTACTTCTTGGCCTCCCTCTTTGACCCCTAGGGTCTTCCATTCTCTAAAACTCAGCACCCAAGACTGGGCCCACCCAAAGGTCCAAGGAAATCTTGAAGGCCACATCACTACTTGGGAGAGAAAGTCTGCTTCGCCATCTGGCCATAACCACAGGCAATAATACCTTGTTTTAAAGCATGTAGTGGCCCATCCTGCGAAGAGATCTCTTGACTCCCATCCGGCATGTCCAGAAAGGCAAACTCTCTGTAGGCCAGGGGGTCCAAGTAGACAGAGTCAACTTTCCTCTCGTGCTCGAAGCCACCATGTTTCCCTTGGAGGAGGCAGAATTCTGTAGTGGAGAGAAAAGCCCAAGCCAGGCAGGTCAGCACAGCTCATCCGTACCTCAGACTCATCTTTACCCACCTCAGGCTGTGGTAGAAGACACACATAAAGGCTTTTGCTTCTTTGCATCTGTTTTTGAGCCCAAGTCTGGTGATTAGAATGAGAAATATCTCCCACAGACTTAGCCTTTGAGTATGTGTTCACCAGTTTGGAGGTATTATTTGGAAGGTGTAGTCCTGCTACAGGAAGCGAGTCACTGGAGGAGGGCTCTGAGTGACAGCCTTTGAGCTACTGTCATCCTCTGTGACCTTGGCTTCCTGCTCCTGCTCACATGCCTCTGCCCCTCCAGGGTGGACTCTTTTCTCCCTGGAACCAAAAGACAAATCAAACTCTTCCTTGAGTCACCTTTGGTTACAGTGCTTTGTCACAGCGACAGAAAAATAACTAATAGAGTCTTACTGATCTCTAACCCCAGATTCTCCTGCCTCAGCCTCACAAGAGCTGGGATTACAGACATGTAGCATCATGTCTGCTCACTCGAGGGCTTTTACATGAGATCTGATCAGGTATAGAGTGGCTGACAGAATTGTCCTGCACTACAGCAAGCTTAGGAGGGTCTGTGGGTCCCCTCTGTGTCCTTGTCTTTTAAGATGAGGAGGCACCTTTTGTTGAGAAAAAGGAAGACACCTCTCCATGGAGGTGTGCTACCCCTTCATAGGTGGGCCAGGAAACCCACCTATGAAGATTTTGTCTTCCATTCCCTCAAACCCATATAAAATATTTTAGGTTTCATGTACTAATGTTATTACGTTAAAAAAAAAGAACCAGAGACTGATTCCTGACTGAAGCAAGAGCTCAAACAGCCACCTTACAGCAGAAGGTCTCTGGGCCAGAAGCTAGATACCCTAGACAAGAGGGATGGCAGGGTGTTTCCCAGGGGATTAACTTTGGGAGACCAGGTGACAGTGCTCTAGGTGATGAGAGAGCAACCTCGGGACACTTGCAGGGCGAAGCTTGTCCTGGGGACAGCAGTCCTCACAGAGAGTATTTGAGGGGGTGAATGGACTGACCTGATCGCAGCTTAAGGCCTTCACTAACTGCACTGATGGATGGAGGAACAGAGAGGGGTTCTGAGCATGGAGCGTGAGAAGGGGGAGGTGCTTCAGTCACAGCAGCACTGAGGTTGGAGGATGGAGCGAGGACCAGTGTCACTGGGAGCATCTGATGAATTCATGCTTCAGGATAAACAAACAACCGCTGTACAGAGTGCAAGCTCGGTTTCAGAATGATGAAGGGTGCCTCTGATTGCACCCCTAAGAGAAGTGTGAGGAGGGGTTGCATGGCACCTGAGACAGTGAGGGTGGGGTTGGCTTCTCGATTCATAGAACAGCTGGGGCAGCTGTCCAGGATAACCCTGCTGCAGGCAGGAAGCAAGAACATGTACCTCCTGAGGGTCCTTCCCTCAGGTTTGTTGATGAGACTGTATCAGAACATTCCATGTGAAGAGTGGCAGGAAGGGAGAGAGGCAGAACTATTCAGTGGTTATGGAACCTGCCACAACATGCAAAGGTGGGCGCTCCTCAGAGGACAGAGGCTGTGGTGCTGCCTCTAAGGCCAGAGCATGGGAAAGAAACCTAAGACAGGGATGAGGCCTGAGGGACACAGCAGAATTCAGAAAGCATAAAAGGCAAAAGAAGCCCCTGGGGAAAACAGGCTACACCCAAATGAGCTGTAAGCAGCTTGGCAGAAAAGCCACCTAGCCTCTAGCCACCAAGGATTCTCCCAGAGTTCATGGCCATATCCTCACAAGGCCCCATTTGCAAAGGGCCTTTGAGAAAATATGACACATATTCACAGTAGTTAGAAAAAATATAAGTATAAAAATGAATTGATTTTTAAAAAGCAGTTACATGTATACACTGGAATACTACTCATTCATGAAAAAAGAAACCCACGCATGAATCTGGAGAATATTAAAACCCCAGGCAGAGAAAGACAACCCCGTGCAATCACATTCATTTGTAGAGTCTAGATTAGTACATCTCACTGAATCGGAGAAAAATAGTGAGAGTTAGAGCCTACGAGGTAGAGGAAAAGGGAACACGCCGGCTAAATGACCCAGAATTCCAGTTATGAGGACCTTCTGTCATCTAATATACCCAACTGTGACAACTGTTAATAATGCTGTTACCATGGAAACAAGCGTGTGGGTTAAACATGGATGCTAGGGTTAAACCATGGAAATGGAATCCCTGGGAATGAGAAGGAACCAAACTGCAGCTGAGCGTGAGATACAAACTGGCCAGATGAGAGAAAGGGCAGGGCTCTGAGAGAAACCACAAAGCAAGGCTTAGCATTGGCTGGACTTGCATGCAAGGTGCTGTGGTCCTTCTGCATATCCTATGTCTAACTGCAACAGACTAAACTGAGAAAAAGACAGCTTCTAAAGAGCCATCACCTAGTCCAGGATGGCAACCACCCCAGACCACCTCAGACAAGGACTTAGATGTGAGGTCACCTAGGAGAATGTGGCCATATCTTAGTAGGCATGTCCCCCACCCCACCCCTACAGCTGTTCATAAACATCCTTGAAACTGAAGTAGGTCAGTAGGTCCTTCCTATGTCAGCAGAAAGGAGTCAACAGGACATTCATCTATATCAGGCTCAGCATCCTCAAGACTCAAGGTCATGACATCACTAGCATTATGGTTTTGACAGCACTACCTTCCCCTTTGTAGGAATTATGGAAGCAATAACTTGAGAGGAAGATCTGGTTCACTGTGATTTGGGACCTCATAAATACTCCACTCAATAAATATTCATAAAAACTTGTTTAAAGCCCACCCACAGCACCCCTGGACAGGGTCCTCACCCAGGGACACCTACTCCTACCCCTGCAGGGTTTGCTTTGCTCGGCTTTTCTGTTGCTTTGTTAAGTGAGCATCTGTAGCGGGATATTTTCCCACTACATTTGCAATAAAGCTCCATCATTGGGCAGTATGAAAGGTAGGCGGAGTGAGGAAGGGGAAGAGGGGAAGGAGGCAGAGGAGAAGAGAAGATGGCTGCAGATGTACGCGTGTCTCTAGCAGTCTGAGGTGGTTATAATATCTAGGTTAGACAATTGGGCAACAATTTTAATTGTGAGGACATCTTGTTAATTTAGTATTTCCAAATATATAAATCTATTGGATAATCTTTAAGCATTGGAGTCTTTATTCTACCGGGTACCACACATAGCGGGAATAGTCTGGGCTCAGCCGAGCATCGTGGACAGCGTGGTGGATTGGCAGAGCCAGCACCACGCTGGTGTCTCATAGGTGTCAGGGCCTGAGCATCTAGCTAGCCAGAGCCCTGTTCAGAGCCAAGGAGCAACAAGAACGTGGCGGCTGCCCTGGGACAATCCAGACCAGGTGCCGATTTCTAAATATCCCTACAGGCATTTGCGCAAATGGTCTGTCTCTTGACTGAATTCACTCCTTCAAGACTGGACAGCTGGCTTAGCGGTTAGGAACAGTGACTCGCCTTCTACAGAACCTGGGTTTGGTTCCCCATACCCACATGGATTGCTCTCAACCATCCCTAACTCCAGTTGCAGGGGATCTGATGCTCTCTCGTCTGCAATCCTCAGACACCAGGCACACAGGTGCTGCATATACATCCACACAGGCCCAACATACACAGAAAATAATAAAATAATCTAAAACCTATAACAACAAAATAAACTAAGAGAGCCCCGCAATGGCAGCAATACCTTGTTGATAACTGACCTAGAATCAACCTACATGCTTAACAACAGATGAACAGATCAAGAAAACATGGCCCATTTACATAAAGGAATTTGACTTAGACACTGAATAAATAAAATCTTATTGTGTAGGACAACATGGATGAACCCAGGAGATGTGTGGGGAACCTAAGTCAGACACAGAAAGACAAATGCCATGGTCCCTTGCTTATGGCAACTCTAAAGGACTCTGCTGTCTCGGAAGGAATGTAGAGCACCCATTCTGTTCTCTGTGACTGAGAAACAAGTGGGGTGGGGCCACCCAATGTTCTGAGTGGCCCAGGTTTCCCTTACCTGGCTCAGAACCATCTGTAATGGGATCTGATGCCCTCTTCTGGTGTGTCTGAAGATAACAACAATGTAATTATATACGTAAAATAATAAGTCTTTAAAAAAAAAGATAAATGGGAGAGTGACAGACAGATACACGTATAGTCTATTCTCTAGGGCAAAGGTCACACTTAGCAAGAGTGCACAGTTACAGTGACCTGGCTGCTCATCTGCCAGTCTCAGCAACTGTGACACCCAGGCCTTCCTCCTTTACCTTTACCCACACCACATACAGTCCCTTATTCCATTTTGGAAGCAAACAACAAACAGATTATTCATCTGTGACATTACAGAAGGAACTTCCAACATAAATCTTTTTTTATGGACAAAATCATTATCCTACCCAGAAAGATTAATAACAGCGTGTGATGTCACCTTTACCCATTCTTGCTCCCACAAAGCAATCAGGTAGCATTCTCATGGGGAAGGAGAGGGAGGGGCCTTGAGCATGTAGAGCAGTGGTTCTTAACCTCCCTGATGCTGTGCCCCTTTAATACAGTTCCTCATGTTGTGGTGACCCCAACTGTAAAATTATTTTCCTTGCTATTTCATAACTATCATTTTGCTATTGTTATGAATCATGTGTATGTATCTGTGTTTTCTGATGGTTTTAGGCAACCCCTGTAAAAGAGTCATTCAATCCTTAAAGGGGTCTTGACCCACAGGTTGAGAACCATTGATCTAGCGTGAGCAGAAAGTAAAAAAGGGTGGCCCTTATTTGCTTCCACCAATAGCAATGACACTTGTGATCCCCAGAGCAAGGTCCAGTTGCAGTATGGGTTTCCTGTTGGGAGGGGTGGTGGGCTCACCACAAGGATAATGTTAACAGGTAGATCAGAGTCGTTGATGAGTTACCTCTGGGTAGTTCCTAGTCTCAGCTAGCTTAACTCCACACAGGACCCCTCAGGGATTCTCATTCACCTTCTGAGCTGCGGTGTCCTGCGGTGCTTTATATGAAAAATGTCCCCCATAGTCTTGAACATGTGTTCCTTAGTTAGTGGTGTTGTGTGAGGAGGTTTAAAGGAGGCGGCCTTGTCGGAGGGATGTCTCTGAGAGTTTAAAGGCTTACTCCACCATCAACTCCCTCTACTTCATGCTTTCAGTCAAGGATGTGCGCTCCCAGCATCCTGTCCCTGCTGTCCTGTCTGCTGCTTCCCCAACATGATGGCCTTCTAGCCCTCTAGACATGTAAGCCCAAACAAGTCGTTTCTTCTATTAGTTGCCTAGTCATGGTACTTTATCATGGCAAGAAAAAAATAACTCTGTGGGGCCTTAACCTGAGAAAGACTCAACAGCTTACAGGGGGTCTGGGTGGCTGCCGAGCCCATGTTCCTCCCATGTTCCTCCCATGGCTCAGTCACACCTGAGGAGCAGGAGGTGCATGAAGCCCCTGGCTCCCCTCACCCAATGCGCCAGTGGCTCCTACTCCCCAGAGTCAGATCCTAGACACCCTAACACCCTCTTCTATCCCATCCTCTCTCTTTCTACCAGGGCATACCTCATGAGGACTCACCAAACTGGCCGTCCTGTTTCACGTACAGCTCCATGATGCCATAGGCAATGGTGGTGGCAGCAGGGATCTCCAGTACTACATTGGTGTCCTTGGTGACAGTCCCATCCTCCATTGCTGACACCTGTGGGCAAGAGCATATTCCCGCATGTATACTCAGGCACTCCTGGCTTCTTCCTCTCACTTCTGTGTCCAGCCTCTTAAGAATGCTGAGAAATATCCACAGTGCTAAGGAGGAAGGAGGAGACAGCTGGCACTGGTATCGGGTGGCATGGGTAAGATGCCAGAGCACGGGGTAGGAAGCTATATACCAGAACTATGCTTTGGCAACAGCATACCATATTACACCGCTGTGGTCCCACAATACTGTGATTAATGGAAGCAAAATAACCCTATCTCCTAGTGCCATCATCTGCAGTCTACCATCACTGCAGAAGGCATCACTCATATCTGTGGTGACACTGTTAACAGGGCCCCTGTGCACCTACAGTCACTGTCAGCATGGAATACCAGATCGTTATAAATGACTATGCTATGGGCTCGTGTACACTAGACTAGAGCTTTAACATTACATTTTACAGTGTTTTAGATCATATTTTTATAAGAAGGAAAGAAGGAAGGAAGGAAGGAAGGAAGGAAGGAAGGAAGGAAGGAAGGAAGGAAACTGCTGAGTTAGGCTGGCAGTAGGCTCATGCATGTCAGGTTCACTGCGTCCCTCAGGTACACCATGAAATTCTGCAGACATCAAGGGCCGTGTAACTTATCCTGCAGCGTGATGTCACCACCAGCAATATCACCGAGTGCTGTGTAACACTGTGCACAGCTAAGTGATGTACAACTGGAGACAAGATAAAGAAGACCCGTTTCCAATTCCTTCTCCTGGTTCAGTTAACAACTTTGAAATCTGAGTGAAAATCCCAACAGGAGCAAAGCTGGCCTGGGAAGCCCTCACTGAGCTGTTTACACACTCATGGATGGTGCTCTGTGCAGGGATAACAAGACCATAGGAAAGGTTCTGGGATACAGACAGGAGAACGATAGATGGGCAGGGCTGGGGTGAAAGCAGGAAAGAGCCCTTCCTGCAGTACCCCAGGGACAAGAAGTTGGAGATCTGTTTGTTGGCCAAACACTGGAGACAGACAACACAGCTTAGCCATCTGCCCCTGATCCGAGTATTTGATTTGACTCAAGAAGCAGCAGCAGCTGAGCTCTAACTCACAGGACCAGACCTTCAGCAGGTGGTGACCATGGGCAGAAGTGTCAGCAGGGCCAGCTGAAGTCACCTCCATCAGGTCCCCCTTTCCCCTCTGCTGCCCAGCCTGCTCACCAGCCTACCCAGCAGCCCCAGCTATAGATTTACAGCCATGCCTCACCCAGTCCACTGTCAAATACAGCCCTCCCGAGTCTTCTAGAAAATGCCAGTGCTACCAAGAAGGAAACTACCAAGAAGATTTTAAGTCCCGTGGCCAGCTGAGGGGAAGCAGTTTAAGCCAATGGCTGCCTACTTCTCTCATTTTACTGCATATTCTCATGATTACTCCAGAATCAGCTTGGAATCTGGAAGAAATGGTAAATAATAGACAGACAGACAGACAGACAGACAGACAGGTTCTCTTGTTCCTGGCCTGGCTAGTGTCTGACTAAACTTCCTTAAAGGAAGCACTGTGCTTCCATAAAGGGCAGTGCTGGGCCCAGGCCCAGCTAGACACTAGAATTCTGTTGCCACAGATTGAGAAAGAGACAAAACAGACATTATCTGGTGAGACCCAGATCAGGAGCACTCTTTCCTTGTGTTGTAATAAGCCTGAAGAAAGCCTGGAGTCACCAGCTCCAAGAGGAAGAAACCTCAACTATCTGGGAAGGAGGGCGGCTCACAATATCTTCAAGCCCCACAGTGACTGAGGCCAGATGTCTCAAAGAGCTGTTGCATGATCCAAGGGTGTCTTGTTTACTAGAGCCAGCTTGAGTCTGTCTCATTCCTAACCCTCTTCAGGAAGAGTTCTGACTGAGGAAGACACTTGAAAAGGGACCTGTGGGGAAAGTTCTCCGTGCTGAGGTGAGGCACCTGTATAGTCTTGGTCTGGATCCCCACCATGCCTCCACACGTCTCCTCCGACTGCACATGCTCAGATATCACACACTTCTGCGTGGTCACGATCTTCTGTGTCAGCACACACAGGACCTCGTTCCTGCTCTCTAGCACCTGCTGGAGCACCAGGTTGTCCATATTAACTGTCCTGAAAAAGAAAATTGGTCATGAGTAACCCTGTGCCTCCAGGGAGACCGAGGCAGGGACCAGAATATCCTCTTGCAGCTAGAAGAGGGAACAATAGATCTCATTAATTTCCTGGTGATGAGAGCAGAGGCAGGTTCCCTAGAATGGCCTCTGCCAAGCTCTCCTGAGGCCAGTCAGACCAGCTGAGGGATAGGCTGGGCACTGGGAGAAATACCACAGAATTATATTCTTAATCACAAAGTCCCCAACATTCACACTGGTTTCAGTGAAGAACACTGGAAAGCCATGCTACAGGACAGCTGCCACCCAGTCTTCTGGGTGAGACTGGGTTGAGTCTAAGGGTGGTTGGACATCATGGTGGATGCCTGCCCTCTTCTGAAGCACAGGGTCATTCTGATGAGAGGCACAGTGGCTTCTTACAGGGGAGGGGTGCAGGTTAAAGCGCAGGCTGTGGCAGGAGATCAGACTGGAACCCTGACAGGACTACAATAGAGGAAGACTGTATAACCTCTCAGTGGGGTTTCTGTCACAGAGACAGAAGCCATTTGCTATTGGCTGCCCCAGGCTGAGCCCACATGGTTCCCCATCCGGAGTCATGTAAAATTCTGTATAATTTCAAAGTCAGACCACAGTTCCAGATATACATTGATGCTTAAACCAATGATAAGCTCCCTGAAGACCTCAGTTAACATCGCATAACCCTCCTGTGGCTATGGGAGGGCAAGTTTACCGAGATACTGCTTCCAAAAACAGCATGAGGTGATTGTGGAAGACACCTGATGTCAACCTCCCGTCTCCATCTACATGCACATCCACATTGTATGTGTATCTGTGTACACACACACACACACACACGCATACACAAACGTGTACACATCACCTAGTTACAAAAGTGGATAGATTGATTGACTGACTGATGAATTAACTATTAGGTTAATTCCAGGAAGAAATATGGACAGGGAGCTGGGTTCTGCCCTCCCCCTGGCCAACCTGGAGGGAATTAGGTCACTTGAATTTACGTGGTGGCTTTTGCACGAATAGCTGTAGGTAACGAGCCCTCGACATGGGTTGTTTGAAGGGTCAGTGAGCAGTCAGCTTAAGCCACACCAAGGGTATACCATAAAACATGCCGGCCAACTTTCCAATGAGTTCTACAGAATAAAACCTCTGTATGTGCAGTTCCTGGGAACTGTGGGCCATTTAACTGGGCCGGGGCAGATTCCTATATCACTCACTTGCTTAAAAGCCTTCAAGGGCTCTGCCTCAACTGCTCACCCAAGTTCTACAACCCCATGACCATGACTTTGCCTCCTATTCTACTAACCTCACCTTCAAGCCTTTCCTCTATGCCTTCAAGAAGCCATGAAATGCCCAGTCAAAGCCCTGGCACTTCATCCCTGCCTGCTTTATCTTAGACATGTTTGTCACCTCAGGGAGCTGAGCTCTGTATGCTTTGAGAGTGGTGGTGCAGCCAAGATGGAGCGCTCATTTCCACACCACTGTTTCTCTGGCTCTTTCTTTTCTTCGTTCATTACCAGCACCATCAGCCTTGAGTAGAAGCTCCAGAGAGTTGGGGACCACGCCTACCATGTTCTACTGATCTCAGGGCTGGATCAGCACTGAGCAGCCAGAACAGACTCAGGGAACATTCATTTACATAAATGAATATGTAAATTCTGTTTCTTCCTTGTCTATTTGCTTTAATGTATGAGTGCTCAGGTGTGTGTGGGTGGGTGGGTGGGTGTGTCAGAAAAAGATGGATAGAGAGACGGAGGACAAAGAGGGAGAGAGAGGGTGAGAAAAGGGGAGAGAGAGAGAGAGGAAAGAAACCATATTGAAAATGGAGAGGGAGAGGAAGGATTCAGGTGTTTGGTTTGGTAGATGGTGGACAGTTAAGTCTCCCCTTTTATGGATACTAGGTGGTCAACATGAAGTCATGACTTCTGACTGAAGCAAGGGCTGGTAAAGGCAGTTTCCAGTCCCTTCTCACATTTTCAGGAAAATATGCATACTTTCCCAAGAGTTGAAAGAAGTTCAGTGTTCCAGCCACACCCACCTGAAAGATGATCAAGTTTGGGGTGCTTTAGGATCCCATTGAGGCCAGCAAATTGGCGCAGCAGTACGGATTTAAAGGAAGAAGTATGTCACCAACACTGACCAAGTGCATGGGGAAAGCCAGCAGTGTAGCTGTCTCTGTGGACATTCACTATCACTGGACCAGAACTGGACAAAGTCCATGAAAAGATGCTTAAACAGAAAGCCAAATTCTGCAAAGTATAAAAGGAAAGGGAGATAAATATCTGAGAAGATGTCTAGAAATGAAGTCAGCTCATATAAACAATTAAACTGGGAAAGAACGGGCTCCAGAGATGGCTCAGTACCGAGGAGCACTAGCTGCTCCTACAGAGGACCTGGGTTCAGTTCCCAGCAGCACCCACACGCCAGCTCACAACTCTAGGTCTGGAGAATGCAATACCCACCACTGGCCCCTGCAAGCACCCACACACACGATGCAAATGAACTCACACCAGCTCACACACATACACACAGAGGTCAAAAGAAATCATTTTCAAACATAAAGGGAACAATGCACTCTGAGAGAAAACCATGAGGTATAGCTCTGGAGGCAATGAAGAAGCAATGAGGACCTAAATAAGACTGAGGGAATGTGCCAGTGTGGGAACAGATGCCTGTACTCCCAGCACCCAGGAAGCCGAGGTGGGAGGATTACTATAAGGTTAAGGTCAACCTGGGCTCATAGTGAGTTCTAGGTCAGCCTCAGCTGTGGAGTAAGACAAACAGAAGAAAGCTAAAGAAAAAGGGAAGGAGACAGGGGAGAATAAGGGATGAGAGGGAGAGGAGCACACCTCAAGAGAGTAAAAGCAATAGGTGACAAGCCCACCGTCATGTCACACTGGCTGGGGAGAAGCTCCCTGCGTTTTCTCTGAGATCAGGAGCAAGGCACAGTTGCCCACGCTACACTCCTATCCAATGCGGTATTGAAGTCTTAGCAGGAACAACGGAGCAAGAGGAAGAGAAGACAAGTTAAATCAGGCACTTGTGCAGATGGTGAGATTTTATGTGGAGATAAACTGGACTGCCAAGCAGCTGCCAGATGAAGCCCATCACTTTGTATGTTGAACTAAAATATCAATTCAAAAAAAAAAAACATCAAACTGTTAGAACTTACAAACAAATCCAGTAAAGTGACAAAACAAAAAAGCCAATACACAAAAGCTAACACCATTTTTATACCACAATAATGAACAATCTGGCACAGAAATTAAGAAAGAAGTCCCATCCAGCCAAGGGCGATGGCTCATACCTGTAATCTCAACTCATGGGAAGCCAGGACAGAAAAAGTGTCACAAATTCAAGGTCAGCCTGAGCTACACAGTAAGTTCTAAGCCAGCATGTGTGAGACCCTTCTTCACAGAAATGGGGGTGGGGGGAAACCCTAATGTTTGTGTGAGTCAAACGTTATCAAATAATCAAATCTTAAAGAAAAAACACTTCCATCCAAAACACACTACAAAACTGGGGTTTGTGCACACCTGCAAAGCCATCACTTGGGAAACTGAGGCAGGAAGACTGTGAGTTCGAAGCCTACCTAAGCTACATAATACATCTAGCCTGGCTTATGAGACCCAGGATAGACAGATGCAGGAACTAACTGTCTAACTCACTAACTGTAAAGTATTCTAACAATATGGTGTTTGCTGAAAACCAGCACAAAGACTCATGGAATAGACCATAGAGTACAGAAATTAATCTGTGATCAAACAGCCATCTGATTTTCAACAAAGGTGCCAAGAATATACAATAGAAAGAAGACAGCATCTTTGTTAGTCAAACCTGCTGTCAGACTAGGAAGCATCTATAAAGCCGAGGAGACAAGCAGCATAGAGTGAGGAGTGTCTGCCAGCTATTCTTTCAATAGGAACCACATCCAGAATACATAGGAGCTCAGAAAGCTGAATATTGCAAAAACAGTGTAATTTTAAAATGGATTGTAGAGCCAAGCAAAGAGAAAGTCAACAAACCTATGAAGAAACGCTCAGTCTCCCTCATCTGGAGAAACATAAGTGACGCCTCTGTGGGATATTATTACCCCTAGTGAAATGGCCACTGTCAGGCAAAACGTAGCCAATACTATTGAGATGAAGAAGAGGCTCATGCACAGCTGAGGGGCTATAACTTATTACAGACATTATGGGAAACTAAAAATAAAACTAGTATAGCATCCAGCAGCTCCGCTGGTATCCAAGACAGATAACGCTGTTATCCAATGAAAGGGAAGATGCTTGTACCTCCATGCTTATTACAGTAGTATTTATGATGACTGAGGCAGAACCAACATAGATCACTTGTAACAGGTGAGGATTTAAAGCCTCTAAGATCTGTCCATGAATGGAAGCCATGGAATAGTATTTGGTTATAAAAATGAAACCATGTCATTTACACCAGCATAGATGCTAACTAGAGGACAATACATTAAGTAAAATTAGCCCGACCCAGAAAGACAAATGGTACATGTTCTCTTTCATTTGTGGTGAATCTAAGTCACCCCCATCAGAACAGAATAGAGTCATAGTCACTGGGGGCTGGGAAGGGGGGTAGGGATAGAAAGAAATCCAAGGGCTGAAGAGCTGGCTCAGCGTACTGCCCTTGTGGAGGATTTGAATTTTGTTCCCAGCATCCATGTTGGGCCCTCACAGCTTCCTACAATTCAAGCTTCAGGAGTTCTGACAACCTCTCCTGGCATCCAGGAACACCCACCATAGTGTACATACATGTGACACACACACACACATATAGACACACCCTAAGAAGAATTACTTCTGACTTTCTTCAGCACATGACCGACTACTAAAACACTGGAATCTATTGACATACTTAGAAATGACTAGGAGAGTGTACAATGCTTCATGCTTGAAGAAACAGTTGTATGTGTCACCCTGGTTTGCATATCATATGTTATGTTACATGCACTAAATATCAATATACTGCACAAAGATGCACAAATACTATGTCTCAATCTGTAACTCCTGTTTTTAATAGGGTGGTATATACCTGGGAGTTTTCCTAGACCACTGTGCTTTGGCCCAGTTGACAGAATTTAAAGTTAAGAACTAGCATGCCCACCTGTCAGAATACACATTGAACCCAGCTGTCCCTAACATTCTTTTCCAGCTGCCACCTCCCATCAGGTCACTGGAGATGGATTTAGTCTGGGAGGGTTAAGGTGTGGGCTCATGCTTCCTTGGACACACGCATCAGAATCGTTCAGTGAACCACCACCCACAACTGGGAGAGAGGAATTGCTGAAGGACCCAGCAAGATTCTGAAGTGACCAGGCCCTTTGGAAACCACCACTTCATTACACTGCCATGTTCCCTGAACGGAACCCACTAAACTGCAAAGCTTTTCAAAGCTAATGTCAAGTTGTACAAGCATGAGGACCTGAGTCTGTCCTCCTTGCCCTGGGGAGCAGAGAAATGGGGGAGGTAGGAGCAGGGTGGGAGGGGAACCCAGGCATGTTTCTGGGCTCTTTGACCAGTCAACCTAGCTGAACTGATGTGCTACAGATTTAGCCAAAGTACAACGAAAGCAACAACAGCATCAATTGAAGTGATTGAGGAAGACTCCTGACATCGACATCTAGACTCCATGTGCACACACACACACACACACACACACACACACACACACACACACACAAACACGTTTGAGCACATATATACAGGAAACCTTGGGTAAGGTTGAGAACCTACCTTACTTAATCTAACATCTACTACTGCCTAGGCACAGGGGTAAAGATGCTAAAACTGACTGTAGGCAGGGACAGTGAGGAGCAAGACAGCAGAGATCAATTGGTAATGTCTGCATAGGCATGAACGGGTACGGTCATGAGCAGCCAGATGCAATGTGATATCTGTTCATAGACAGTGTGTACCGTGGTAGGTTACAGAACCCCGATTGTCTGGGACAGCAATAGCAGCGATACCATCAGGGCACCCATCTCCTGACACTGTTTTAAAGGCCACTGACTTGACAGAATTCTAAAAACCAGGAAGAAACAACAGGGCAAATTCATTGTGCAGAAATGCTAAGGGACTGAATTAATGTTTGACATTGTCCCAGAAATAAGGTGAGGACATTAAAATGAGCCTACTAAGTGGTCAGCTTTGAACATACATACACACGAGCAACACTGAATGGATTCAGTGGGTTGGGTTTATGTATACATGCATGTACATTAACAACAATAATTACAGTGGTCTTAGGAGGAGTTGGGGGGAGTAGAACCTATGTGAATACAGTGTACATGTAGCAAATTCTCAAAATTAGTTTAAATTAAAAAACCACAGATGATGAAGGAAAAATGTTATTCAACAAAAACTAAGACCCTGTTACTGCAAGAGTCTCAGGCTCACAGAAATATAGATTCATATTGATGGCTAAAGATATGGTAGTTGGGGCGTTCCTCCCGAGGGGCTTTGATTTCTTAGCTACAGCTACAGTTAAAGGGAGGCAAATGTGTGGGTACACGCCACGTAGGAAAGTTAACTCCATGCATATCATGTCTAAGCTCCCTGGGGCTGCCTCCTGACACTTCACAAGGGGGAAACCTGCTGATCTTTTGAAAACCGACCGCTTCACAGTACCAGCATGGCCAAGTTTTTATTTCAGACACTGCCTCCTATAGTCCCAGAATGCCCTGCTGCTGCCTCTCATCTGCCTGCCTACCCCTCTTCTTTCTATCTCCTAAGGTCTATGAGCTCCAGGATAGCCAGAGGAGGGAGGAGGTCCTAGGTGTCTGTTCCCAAGGCACCGTGTTGTGTTCTGCACATGGCAAACTAGGACCCCTCACACCCTTAGGACACCCCTGTTTTGTACAGGTGCTGAAGAGCTGTGGGGTGCAGAGAGGAAGTCTTAAGTCTGCTCCTGCTGTGAACTTTGACTTGTCTCTCATTAATTTTAGTCATTATATTTTTCTTAAGGCCTGGGGAACAATTCTGGTCATTAAAACCCAGGAAACACTATATTTAGGAGATTTTTCTCCCTCTTAAAAAGAGTCACAAGTAACAGGTCACTTGTCTATGCCTGGACCTTCTTGTCTGTAACATAGACTAACATTTACAACTGAGAAAACTCAGGCTGTTGAGGCAACATTAGGTGGGAATGTCACCAGTGTCCACACAAATGCTGAGCTAACCACTCTGCTAACCAGAACTCCTTCCTCAGGATGATTCCTTACATGGGGTAAGAAATATTCTGTGCAACAAGACAACCTAACTGTTAATGAAGTTATTGTCATCCTTATTTCACAGAGAGGTACAAAGCAGAGGACTCACAGGTCAAGGATCCAAGGGACACAGGTCACTGGGATAGAATAAGATCTCAGCACAACCCAGCATTGCCCAATCTGAAACTCTGCCCTCATCTTCCCTTTCCCTCCTGAGCTGGACTATGTACAGCTTAGTGCATATCTACTCCTTAACAACGTCTCTTTCTGCTTGGCTCCCTGTGAGAGCTCCCAGAATACTGGCAGTGGCTCCTCCTGAAGTGGTCATCCACTGGGCACTGAGGACACACGGATGGTCCCCATTGGAACCAAGGAAAGGCCCTTGCATCAGTTAGCCTTTCTCTGCCGTGACAGATACCTGCAGTAGATTAGCTTCCATGCAGAAGGAAAGGAAGGGACATTCTGACTTGAGGGTAATGTTTTGGCCCAGAACTTCCACCATTTCACTCCATGGGTGCTTGTCCTCATCACTGGTGTAGTATAACATGGAACCAGTATGAGGAGGATGAATCCTGTCCTCTCCTGGGAGCCAGAAAGTTAGGTGAGAAAGGGAGGAACAGAGGTCCCCGAAAATGCCCCTGAGGACATGCTTCCAAAAACCTAACTCCCATCATCCCTAGTAGCATCACAGTCTGGGAACCTACCTTCAATGCATGAACTTAGACTCAAGCTACAACAACCTGAAGCAATGGACGGAAAATTCTAGAAACTTCAACTACTGTGACTTGGAGCGCTCATTTCTAACATA
Organism: Grammomys surdaster; assembly: GCF_004785775.1. Taxonomy (NCBI): domain Eukaryota; kingdom Metazoa; phylum Chordata; class Mammalia; order Rodentia; family Muridae; genus Grammomys; species Grammomys surdaster. Next base: position 1,241,664 of record NW_021620687.1, read on the forward strand.
CAGTCATCTCATCACTGCTTTCCATGGTTTCAGTTACCTGAAGTCAACCACAATCCAAAACTACTAAATTGTCACCGTTCTGAGGAATGAGGACCCTCCTGCAGACACAGCTGGGCTATGAACCATTCTTTATATAATGTATCCATTATGTATAAACTACTCACTCAAGACACAACCTCAGCTACCAAATCAACTTTTGATGCCCCAGTGGTTGTGCTCAAGTAACTCCCATTTTAATTAACAATGACCTCCCAAGGAGACTGATGTGATGATGACAATCCCGATCTACCAAAAAGATGCTTTAACGTGCTTCCTTTGATGGGGAAGTGGAAGTTCTCGGTAAGGAAAACAAAGAGCATGTGCTAAGACCAACAGTAAGGCAAATGCACCTGGAAATGGTGAGGGAGAGACAGTGCTAACCTTGTCAGTATCAAACTACAAAGTTGTGGTCATGGTAAGGATAGACCTCAGCTCTTCATCTCACTTCCTCTGATGACACAGGCTGCTATCAAGGGCATCGTCCTACAAAGGATGGGTGCAGCACATAGGAGAGCCTTTCACATAACTTTCCAGTGAGTCACATTTAATTACAGTGCTTACTAACAGACTGTTACACGGTTACAGTGCATCCTTCTATTAGTGGTTTACCTTTTACTAGGCCTGGATTATAGATCAAGCTTTACTGTATGTGTGAGCATGTGTACACACATATGTGCCTGACAGAAAGATAGTCAACAGGGGGTCGATGCTATCCTGTTTTATCATACTTTGGAAACCTTAGACCATGTCCTCTGAAGTTAAAAAAGGATGGCTGTAGTGAAAAACCTCTGTCTCTGTCTCTGTTTCTGTCTCTCTGTCTCTCTGTCTCTCTCTGTCTCTCTGTCTCTCTGTCTCTCTCTGTCTCTCTGTCTCTCTCTGTCTCTCTCTCTCTGTCTCTCTCTCTCTCTCTCTCTCTCTCTCTCGCAGTTGTGAAGATGAAGGTGGCTCCATGCTTGTAAATCACAAGAATTAAAGCTGTGGCATGATGCTAACAGCACATGTTTCTCCAAGTGACTGGACTGCCCCTCCATACACATACCACGCCTGCTCCAAATACATCTACAGCATCTTATCTTCGTCACACAGAACAACCCAAAGAGACTGAAAGGGCAAGATGACTAAGCAATTACAGATGCTCAACCTTTTAGGCTGTGTAATTAATTAACTGCCACCAGGTGATGCAGAACAGCAAGCCAAGACGATGAGAAGCTGGCAGAAGCTGAGCAGAGAGGTGAACGCCTGAAGCGCCCCTTGGGAATTTTCTTCCTTTTCAAGCTCTGGGCATAGCAGCTGGACTGGAAAAATCATACAGTGTGTGGGTCTGACCTTAAATCCTGAGTCCAAGCGAACTAATTAATTTCTGAATTCAAGTCCTCATATGTAAAATGGAGATAAAGCAATTATTCTTTCATCTGAGCAATGCTCACCATGCTGCCAGAGCCCTCATGAACAAGAAATGCACTGCAGGATGAACATGTGGAGACTGAGGCACTCAGGGCAGATGAGCTCTCAGCATGCCCAGCACCCCAACAGGAGGGTGAGGTTGTAGCTTTTAAGGGGGAACATGGGTCTAGGTTAGGACATGAAGAATAGTTAGGAACTGGCTGGGCATGACAGGAAGAGAAGGCCAGGTGGATAGAAGAGTGAAGGAGCCTCTAGTAGGACCCAAATGGAAGACCACTTAGTGTTTGACCCTGAGGAACTGAAGTCAGGTGACAGGCCCAAGGGTTGAGGGGAGCATGAAGAACAATGGTGCTACAGAGAAAATGTTGTACTGTGTGGCCAAGAGGAAATGTAGCCTGGGGAGGGGGGCACACGCTGAAATATGAGCTGGCAAGGCTAGTGACAAGAGGAGGAGCCAGAGATGGAAAGGGCCAGAGGTGGGTAGACAAGAGTGCGAAAGAGAGGGTCAGGAAGATGGGATGACGAGAACACACAAAACTGGCTAAGAGATGGTGTAAAAGAGAAGATGAGGAGGGAACCACACCTCATCCCAGCTTTTGGTGGAAGCATCTGAACAATGCTCACCATGAAGCTCCGTGGAGGGATTGGAGAAGATTACAGGAAATACAACGTCAAGTACTGTCACCATACCAGATGCTGGAGAGCACAGGCAGGGCTGGGGTGAGCACACACGTGCCACCTGAACCCCAGCTCATGACTCCACCCAGACAACTCTGCTATGGACACCAGCTCATTACCTGTCACTTTCCCCCAGAGAAACAAGAGATACAAGAGGGTGGGTCAGAAATGTCACATCAGCATCTCTGAGGCCAGCACCTCTCCTGACTTCTAAGCAGCACAGCTCCTCCTCATCTCAGTTTCTCAGCTCTCCCAAGGCTTGGTAACCAGGCTCTACTGTGTAGGAAATGAACCCACTCACCACCATGGTGAAGGGAACTTGCCACGTGCCAGGAGCAGCTACTCGGGTTCTGTTTGTGTTCTCATCTAAATCTCACAAAAACACAAAGTCCATTCTGCTAATGAAGTTCAAAGCAATGAAGGCAGAGGAAGATGGCTCTTAGGTATTGGTTCTGAGTAAAAACGTTTTAGGCAGGGCATAATGGTACATGCTTTTAATATGAGGAGATCTCTGGGTTTGAACCCACCCTGGACTACAAAGCAAGTTCCAGAACAGTCAAGGCTACACAGAGAAACCTTGTCTAGTATAGAAAAGGGAAAATGGAGGAGAAGGAAAGGTGAAGGGGAAGGGAAAGGGAGCTTAGGGAAGGGGAAAGCAGGGAAGGGGAATGGGAAGGAAAAGGAGGAAAAGATGTTTTGTTGAGTGTCTTCTACTACAATGGAATTAGTAAGAAGCAATGAAGCTGTTAGTTGAGAACTAGGTCACTTCACGATGTTAAGTGGAATAAGGCAAGCATTTAGCAATGAGCCTAGCAATGAGGGTTGTAGAGGGTAACCAACAGTCTAGGTGACAGTCGAAATGTCTGACCAATGGCTCTAGAAGATCTTACTCGATACTGGCTCCTGAGATTGTACTCGGTTTCATAAGACCCATCCATAAGTAGCATATATTTATTACATTAGTCCTTAATTTCCATTATTCCATAATTTCCACATTTTTTTCATTTAAAAAATAAACCTTCTAGATGTGAAGGTGTGAATCTCTAACCTGAGAACTTAGGTGACAGGCAGCTGGACTACATAGTAAAATTTTAGTGCTCTCTCCTCCCTCCCCCCCTCTCTTTCCCTGTCACACACACACACACACACACACACACACACACACTGAACCTAGTTTATCTCCCAATCATGGGTCTAAAAATAGCTGCTAACACTAAACGGGCATAAGGTGTCTCTGCTGGCCACACCCACCCTAGACCTCCGAGTCTTCCCTAGCTCATCACACTCTGAAGGAGAAGCAGAGAAAAAGGAGAATGAAGGAAGAATGTGAGCGAGCTGAGAAATGCACAGAACAAATTCATGGCTAGCACATGCTCTCCAAGCCACAAGGTAATGAACCCAGTAGAAAAGAAAAACTCTTCCAATTTTGTACACACATTCTTTTTGTAAAGCAAGACATGACCACTTTGAGAAAACACCTAAGCCAACTAAGTGTCGGCACTGAACCAGTGCTCCTGAGAGTCCCTTATCTCCTCGAGGAAGGTCAAACACTAGAACAGGGTTCTGTTATTTTTAATGTGTACAAAATTTGTAGTAGGCTGACTATTCTAAAAATACTCTAAATAATTGTGAAGATTTATTATTGCCTCATCCACAATGTATCAATTTATATAATTAATGGAGAGTTCTTCATCAAGAACAGATTTTCGTATATACCTACATAACTGTAATCAGCTTTACCAAAACTTGCCTAGAAACAAGATAATTAATAAAAGTTGGATGTGCTTTTATGGTAACTATCAACTCAAACCTCACGTAGCCAAATAAATGAAAGATAAAACAAACAAATAAACAAAATAAAACCCTCTATGCTGCCATAGCTAGAAGCAAGCCTCAACCTCAAAGGAAAAGATCTGGAGTGTTTCCACTCACATCTAGACATTTCAGAGGGAGTTCCCAAAGACCGTCAAGCCTGAGAAGACTAAGGCCAGAGGCTGGCATGACTTACTAAGTCTGTCCAAGTTATTTACCAAGAATGAGGTTCTCTAGATTCTGGGAGGTTTGAGGCAGTATTGAGCTTGCCGGTGGAGGTGGTGTGAGGTGAAGCTGTTATGCTGAGACAGTGAGAAGTGGCAGGTGGATGACAGAAGACATTGCAAAACCTTTATAGAGAGTTGTTATGGAATAACACTAGATACGAAGGCTAAAACACAAATCTGAATTGTTATGAAAATTCTCGATACATTTGTTAGTCTCAATTTAAAGAAATTGAAGGTTAGGTCATGTAGGTTAGGATAGTATCTGTTAAGAATTTTAAAGTTAAACCCAGGACTCTTTAAAAGCAATCAGCTCCCAGTACCTGTAAGCATGATTCCCCAAATTCCAAATGACTCTTTTAAATACATGGGTATATTTTAACGAGAGAATGGAGTTTAAGATCTGGGTGCATTTAACAGGCAACACAATTAATACCTGGAGGGTTTTTTTCTTTCTTTCTTCTGGTGCTGCCTAGATCAACCCTGGGGCCTCAAGCAAGCTCAGCAAGTGAACGACAATCACAAACTACATACCAGCTCTAGTACTTAGGGGTTTTAGAGCCTAGAAGACTTGCATACAGATGATACCTTATCTATACAACTGAAATAAAAATGGGTGGCTGCTCGAGAACATGCGGTACTGAGGCATCACTCCTTAATGCGTCCAAGGACACAGCTGCATCCACAGCAATCCTTATCAATCCTGATGATGTCTTTGGACTCCAGGAATCCAAAGACAGTCAGGCAAACCACACGATAAGGATTTATTACCCTAGTATGAAGTCACGGGAATGGCAGCTTGATTGGCATCTGTCTTGAGAGTAGGAAAGTACCTCTCCTTCCTTCCCAGGTAGCACACCCTTAGCTCTCAGCAAAGAGCAGCACTTAGGAGGACTCAGTGATAAGGCACCTCCTGGGGTTCTAGGTGCTGTATCTTTTTTTTTTTTCTGTTTTGCAGTATTGGGGGTAGAAAGGAAGCCCCACACATGCTGATTATGCATCCTACCTTGGCTGTGTCCTGACATGTATTCCTTACTACGCTCCTCATGTCTCAGCTACTACTCCCAGGACCATCTCTTCTCCATCACACCTGCAGTTAATGGGTGAACCGTCTTCCCCCGTGATCTCAGTCTGTCCAGGCATACCCAAGGCAGCAGGCCTGACTCTTCCTAAACCCCTGCTGAAGACAGGGCCCATTCTCATGCTTCACCCAGCAGCACCCTCGGGGTACTCCACGTCACACCTAGACCACTTTTATTGCTACCAATTCAAGGAAGATTTAGAGGAAAGAAAAGGAGGCTTGGCACCAAGAAAATAAGTTGAATGCGGGCTTCAGTGCCCAACTTGAGCTCTCTGGGAACAAACTATTCGATTCCCTCATCACTAGAGCAGTCAACTGTGCAGAGAATGAGGCAATAAATACCCATTTGCCTGACACAGAGTAGGTGTCCTACGGTTGTCCTCTTCTCTCTGTTCTCACTTACAGGTTTTTCTCACAGGTAGCCCTCCCCCTCCCCCATCCACACCATGTTTCCTGTTCACAGTAGTTTTTAACACCTGAATCATGAAGACTTCCTTTAAAAATCCTCTCACAGGATACGTGATTGCAGGGCATTGCCTAACTCTCGGTTCCTGAAATAGAAATGACAACACTGCACTCTGAAGCTAAGAAGGGATGGGTACAGAGTAAAGAGGACTTCAGATGGTAAAAAGTAAGAGGCCCAGGGCCCGTCCAGCCTTCCTGTCCTCCGGCCTCCATGGACAGCGTCACCAGAGTTAGCAAAGAAAATTAGCATTGCCCAATTACATTTTGATTGCTGATAAACACATACTCCGGAGACGAAGATGGAACCGGAGCCGGGCGCGCAGACAGCGGACGCGAGTTCTGTGAGACCCGAAGATGGCGGTGAACGTGTACTCGACGTCAGTCACCAGTGATAACCTAAGTCGACGTGACATGCTAGCTTGGATCAACGAATCTCTGCAGTTAAATCTGACAAAGATAGAACAGTTGTGTTCAGGAGCTGCATACTGTCAGTTTATGGACATGCTCTTCCCTGGCTCCATTGCCTTGAAGAAAGGGAAATTCCAAGCTAAGCTAGAACATGAGTATATCCAGGACTTCAAAATACTACAAGCAGGCTTCAAGAGGATGGGCGTTGACAAAATAATTCCTGTGGATAAATTAGTAAAAGGAAAATTTCAGGACAATTTTGAATTAGTTCAATGGTTCAAGAAGTTTTTTTGATGCAAATTATGATGGAAAAGAGTATGATCCTGTAGCTGCCAGACAAGGTCAAGAAACTGCAGTGGCTCCTTCTCTTGTCGCTCCAGCTTTGAGTAAACCGAAGAAACCTCTCGGCTCCAGTAGTGCAGCCCCTCAGAAACCCATTGAAGCACAGAGGACTACTGCAGCGCCTAAGGCTGGCCCTGGGACGGTGCGGAAGAATCCTGGCGTGGGCAATGGAGATGGTGAAGCAGCTGAGTTGATGCAGCAGGTTTAAGTATTGAAGCTTACTGTTGAAGACTTGGAGAAGGAGAGAGACTTCTACTTCGGAAAGCTAAGGAACATTGAACTGATTTGCCAGGAGAATGAGGGGGAAAATGACCCTGTACTGCAGAGGATTGTAGATATTCTTTATGCCACAGATGAAGGCTTTGTGATACCTGATGAAGGGGCCCACAGGAGGAACAAGAAGAATATTAGGCAGCCTGGACCAGCAGAGCAACATCTGAAGTCTTCACTCCAAATCACGTGCTTAACTGTTAAATACCCCCTTTTATTAATCTTAGAGGATTCACTGGTTTCTTTTCATAAGCAAAAAGTACCTCTTCTTCAAAGTGCGCTTTGCAGAAGTCTCAGCTTTTCTGACGAGTTTGAGTTAGGATCTTTTGCCTTGTGGCAGAGCAGTATTAATATCTAGTTGGTTCACCAGGGGAACAAGAGGCCAACCATGGGGCTCTTCATGTGGATGCTGGTCACACTGACTGATGGAGAAGGGGGTTTACAACACAAGAGGTGACAACCTCAGAAGTGTAAACACTGAATTGAATTCTAAGCTAATATAAAATTCTGGCAGAGAACGTTTTAATAAATAAATGCCTTAAGAGTATTTAAAATATGCTTCCATATTTCAACATATAAAGTATAACATGACAGGAGATTTTATGTGTTTAACATTGTGTCTGGGAAGGAAGGGCCAGACTTTAGACCCTTTGGAACCTGCTGTCGTAGGCCTTTTAAGGCTGCTTGAATCTTACAGATGTAGACTTTGGCCCAGAAGTAAAGTTTGAAAAGTTCTGTAAAGCCATTTTGTGTCATTGACCAGTTGCATCCCTGCTATAAAAACAAGCAGCATGGTTGCTTGGGTGACTAGAGGGTGCCTCGGCCCTGCAGCGCCTGAGGCAAAGAGCTCAGAGCTCAGCTGTCCATCAAGCAAGCAGTCCTCTGATTCTTTCTAACTGTCTCCCAAGTTCCTGTGTATTCTGTTTCTGGGACCTGTCCACATCTCTGGGATTTGAGTGGGCATTGAGTCCCAGCATACTGTCTTTCAAGTTTACATTTAACGCGTTCTCTTCTCTGCTCCCTTTGACCTCTGGGAACTCCTCTGGCTCCTTAAGTTTGCTGCTGAGTGTTCTAAATACAGCAGGCAGTTGATCGTGCTGCAAGTTCTTGCTGGACCTCTGGCAAAGGAGTGATCAGTGAAGGCCATTGTCACCTCAGGCTCTGTGAGGCTAGGGTGCTCGCTGTCTGCTGTTCACAGCTCCCCATTGTCACCTGAGTACTTTGCCAGTGCACTAATCTCTTTGGAGATAAAAGTCTTTAGTGTGTTACTAAATGTTAAAATGTTTTTGTTTTTTAAAGAATATACAGTACCATGACTGAAATATTAATATTTAAAATACTTCACTGCTTAGTTCTCCGTCATTTGTGTTACCCACAGCCTGTTCAGTTCCTTTTTTTTTGGCAGAACGCTGCAAAATGTGTTCCCCACTACTGAGATTGTTCAGCCCGATGTATTTGTATTGATTTGTTTCTGGTGGTAGCTTGTCTTACACTGTGTGTAGAAAACAGGTTTTTATGACAGATTGTTATGTAGTGCATGCTCTGTGGAAGTCAGAGGGAAATCAAGATTCAGTGATTAACAATGCCAAAAAAAGAAAAAAGAAAAAAGAAAGCAAGTAACTAGCCATTGTTCAAATGACAGCGGTGCTGTTTCTCCTCTGTGGCCTTTCAGACTTCTGTTGCCCCCAAATTCCATTTTATTTGGGAAACCATTTTCCACCTGGTCTTTCTTGACAGGGTTTTTTTTCTACTTTAAACAGTTTTTAAATAAAATTCTGTATTTCAAGAGTGAAAAAAAACCACATACTCCCCAGCATCCATTGCAGGGAGAGGACAGTGCCCCTGTTGCAAAGAGCAACAGAGGAAGGAAACTAAGATCAACCACTGAGTGTCAGCGCCTCCTACCCAGTACCACCACTGAGACCCACAATAGCAAGGTCCTGGGGGAGTCCCAGGAAGACCCAGGGAGTGTCAAATACACAGTAGTGCTTTTTCATAGTCAGTAAGCAAGGCAGTTACAGGAGCTTAGCTTTGAAGTCTAATGTTGTCTGGCCTGGACTAAATCTGCCCACTGTAGAAAGAATATTTTATGTATTGTATGGATATATCCCCAGTCAATTTATAAGCCTATGGTCTATGGCTTAGGCAGAAAATAGAGGTGGGACATCCGGGACTACTGGCATTCAATACATTTTTTTTTTTTGGTAGAGTCTACATACACCAGCTTTTTGGCAGAGGTCCAATCAAATGACCTTTAGCCATAAGACATGTAAAGGCCCAGCAAGCAGAACAAAGTTTCCCTTACCCCCAGCATGCAGAGCAGAGTTTCCCTCACCTCCCAGTGGCATCCTGGATGAGCTGCTGCACGTCCACCTCCTGCTTCCTCAGGGTTCCAAATGAAGAGTGACTCTCCACCAGGCCTTTGCCACCAACATTCAACTTGACCTTCCCCACGACCGTGCCGATAGCTCCACTCTTATGGTTCTCACTCTTGCTTTCATATTTCACAAAGTCCGACTCCACAACCACTGGAAAGAAAACAATAGATGACTCTAAAGACAGACAGATGGGCTACCTCAGGGTCATGGGTGGCCCAGCTGCTCAGAATCCTCTTGGGAAACCCATACCAACATCCGATTGGAAAATGGACAGCTGAGGTTAGTAAATTGCAGTCTGTACACCTATATGCTGACAGAGTCCAATCCTGAACTGGCCAGAATCTAGGGGTGCCTAGCCTCTCTTTAGCCACTGTTATGGTTAATAATGACTGTCACTCTGAAAGTGTCTAGAATCACCCAGGAGATAGGATATGCCTAGGAGGGAGTTTCTAGATTGGATTAAGTGGGATAGGAAAGCCACAAATTGAGAGTCACCATTATGTGAGTTGCTGCCCCAGAACAGGACATGGTGAGCTGACAGGGCCACGATGTGACCAGCTCCCTCTTTTAGGCCTCTCCTTCCCTGAACTGTGTCCTCAAAGTGTGAGCCAAATTAACCCCAACTTAAGTTGTTTTGAGCAGGTATTTTACTGCTGCAAGGATCAAAAGTAACCAAGATGGCTGCCATCTGAGGTGAAGGCTAGAAGAAAACTTATAGAGATGACGGTGACACCTGAGCCCACACTGCTGCTACAAAACCCAGGGGGTGAAACTTAACATGGAAGGTCCTCTTGGACAGTCCTTGAACATCCTTCCCACCACCAGTCATGAAGAACAATTCTCTGGTCCTCCTTAACATCACCAAGCAAATATAATACTTATATTATGTCTGTCCCCTAGCCAGGCATCAGCAGATATGCCCATCCCCCTCAGCCCCCTCCCAAAGCACACAAACCCCCAGACTCTCCCACTTTCCACCTGATTTTCCAGACTCTAAGGAACGCAGTAGTACCACCTGGTGTTCCAATGTCAATCAAGTCGTCTGGGAATTGCCTGGTTCCTCACTAACAGTCAAATGTTCTACTACCAAGCTATCCCCTTGCTCTCCAGCTGAGTACATGCAGTGAGGACTACCAGGGTGCCTTCTGTATCTACCCTCTGCTGTGAACTCTTAAGAATAATACCTGTTGAGCTCACGTGTGAATTACCAGCCTTGGAAATTCCTCTCTCTCTCTCTCTCTCTCTCTCTCTCTCTCTCTCTTTCTTTCTCTCTCTCTCTCTCCCTTGCTTTCTCTTTTCTCTCTGTGGTACTCAGTGTTGAATCCAGGGTTTCATGTATAGTCAAATATTCTACTACAAATATATGCCTCAGGCTGCTGTCCCTATTTTAATCTGTCAAGATACAACTATAAAAATATGGCCTCAATCATCATTTGATAAGGCTACGTTAAGAGCCTGTGTGGGTATCACACATTATGCTCTGCTTTCTCATGTCTGTCACCCAAGTCTCTCCCTGAGGCTCCTGTCTAATCTTCAGAAGAGACTCTAAACCACTGCGACTTCCTGACAGATTTCCTACTCACTACCAGAAGCAGGGAGTGTGTGACAGGAACCAGAGGCCAGGTGCAACCTTCGGAGGCCCCTGCCTAGTGACTATGTCTGTCACCCAGTCCCTTCTCCCATGGGCTCACTGCCTTCAGAATAGCACCACAAGCTTGGGACCAATCATACAAAACATTAGACTATGGGGTAATATGTTTGGATTCAAAACGTAACAGTCCCCATAACTGGCCACACAGCAGATAGGGAGAAATCAAGATTATATACATGAAATGTCACCCCCACACCTGCTAAATATATGGTTCTTTATCAAGTCATCACCTTCTGAAAGGAGAGCATTGGGCTATCAGTGACTCACCGACAATCCAACCTCCACTTCTCCCTCCTCATCCTTGCCAGCACTCACATCGGGGTGGCAGCAAGGGAGAAAAAAGCAACAAGGATGAAGTCTTTTGAATCCGCTCCTCCCAGCCATGACTTCAGGAGGACTCGGGATCCAGCCTGAGCTCTGACCTCAAATGATGGTCTTATCTGGGAATCCTTACGGTGGCAAGTGACATCACCAGTCCAACTTGTGTGGATTTTTCTGGGTACCACCAAGTTCTCATTTTAACACCACAGAGAGAAACTCCAATTACTAGACAGCCCTTGGTGTAGTTTGTATTGTCCCTCTTGTTCCAAGTTATACTTAATTATCTTACTACTCAAAAGGGGCGGTTGTCATCAAGTACATCGGTCTGTGGGTAGAGGGAGTATGATGGTGGACAGTATCAACTTGACAGGCTCTAGAATCACCTAGAAGACAGGCCTTCAAGCAAGCCTGAGAGGTGTGGTCTAAGGTCAACTGGAGGTGGGAAGGCCCATTCTAAATGTGCCGACGCATTCTATAGGGCAGGGTCTGAACTGAATAAAAAGGAGAAAGCCAGACAAACACTGGAATCCGCGGCTCTCTGTTTCCTGGCTGTGGATGCAGCGTGGCCAGCGGAGTCTTAAGCTCCTGCAGCCATGACTTCCTCACCTAGTGCTCCATACAACTGTGAGCTACAATAGAGCATTTCTTCCTTAAGTTGCTTCCTGTCAGGTAGTTTGTCACAGAAACCAGAAAAGCAGCTAATGCACAGGGAAATTGTGAAATTGAGATCACTCCATCCCCATTCTGTGGCAGCTCCCGTGATTGGCTGAGGTCTGTGGAAGCTTCTGTGATTGGCTGAGGTCTGTAGCAGCTCCCGTGATTAGCTGAGGGCAGTGAGGGGGCATGGCGGAGTGGGGCGGAGTTTCGTCCAAAAGCAAGAGTGCAGACTACAGATCTAGGTGAGAGACTCTAGCTCCCTTTTCTTTAGTACACAATCACAAAAATCTGAACATTTACTACGGAAGGAGAAATTAGACCTTGTTTCATCCAATAATTATGAGCTGTCAATACTGTCACACATCACCATGTTCCAGAAAGATAGCAAGGAGTATCAGGTTCTGGGCAGTGGTGGCGCACGCCTTTAATCCCAGCACTTGGGAGGCAGAGACAAGGGGATTTCTGAGTTCAAGGCCAGCCTGGTCTACAGAGTGAGTTCCAGGACAGCCAAGACTACACAGAGAAACCCTGTCTTGAAAAACCAAAACAAACAAACAAACAAACAAACAAACCAATCACTTCTGGCCCAGGAAGCTTGGGAAAGCATGCTAATGCAACTGTCTTAAAAAATAAAGTTAAAAATCACAGACAAAAATGTTCATCGCAGCCTTACTTATTAAGCACAAATAGTTAATCAAATTAGGGTTAATCAAAATAGTTGATCAAATCATACACAAAGGGACAGTATGTGTTATTAAAATAAAATTTAAAATATCTAAATCTATGAAGGAAAAGGTACATAATATTAAATAAGCAATAAATGCAGAGTATATTAAAATTGTATATAGAATTTTTCTACTCCTGTTTTTAAAAAACAAATTTAGCTGTGGGGCTGGGAAGATGGGTCAAGTGCTTGCTGCAAAGGAATGGGGGCTTGGGTTCGGATCCCCAGCACACATACAGAAAAGGCCTGGTGGTCTAACCCAGGTTCAGTGAGACCCTGTCTCAAAACAATACAGTGGAGAATGATAAAAAGACACCTAATGTTGACTAGCTGACACATGTACATGTATGTGCACACACACACACACACACACACAATGTTTTTATTAGATGCAGTTAAAAATTACCACATGTATGTATTAATGGATATCGTCATATAATGGTATATTTCTGTTGATTATGAAGGCTTTTTTCTTTCATCTCTTTGTATGTTTGTAAAACATAGCCATGTGCTACTTAGCAACAGGGTCAAGTTGTCAAAAAATGGATTCTTAGGTGACTTCTTCATTGCTGAGACATTGTAGAGTGCTCTTATCCAAACCAAGATTGTTCAGACATCACTAGTCGATGCAATCTTAGCTCTTATCCAAACCAAGATGGTTCAGACATCACTAGTCAATGTAATCTTAGCTCTTATCCAAACCAAGATGGTTCAGACATCACTAGGCAATCTTACGGAATCCCAAAAGGATGAAGCCTGCCATTGACCAAACATTATGTGGTACAGACTAGATGAGGATCCTGTAGACAATCCATGTGCTCTCTAACAACAAACGACGGCCATCCCGCCCATCATCGGCCCTCTTCTCTCTCTATTGCATATCTGTACAAACTGATTAGAAGCCCAGAGGGGCTGAAGAGATGACTCAGTGGGCAAAAGCACTCACCACACAAACAGGACGACCTGAGATCAAATCCGCAGAACCTATAGAGCTAGACATAGCATGCCTGCAGTGAGTTGGAACAGGAGAATGAATCCTCAGAAGTTCTTGGTCCACACACCATATCAGACAGTGGGAGAACAGCTGGAGACCCAGTCTCAGACAAGGTAGTGAAGACTGACACCCGAGATTGTCTCTGACCTTAACTGGCCCCACTATGACTCTGGTGCATGTACATGCTCTCTCTTTCCTTTCTCTCTCTCTTTCCTTTCTCTCTCTCTCTCTCTCTCTCTCTCTCTCTCTCTCTCTCTCTCTCACACACACACACACACACACACACACACACGGAGACAGACAGACAGACAGACACAAAGGAAAGACAGAGAGACACACAGTAAAATAGGAGCAACCCTGGTGGGTTCTTTTTCTTACTGTTTAACTTCCTCCCACATTTCACTCCCTTTCACTAGATAGAAGAGAGAGATCCTTGAATCTAATTTCTTTTTTCCTGTTTCTTCTTTGAGCACAACTAACAAATTGCTATCAACCCTCCAAATGATCATCAACCACCAACCTTGCTTCATGGAGGCCCTAGCATTTATTTATATAGCCCCTGTAAAGTTCCCAGAATTCCAAAGGTCACACAATCTCAGAAATAATCTCCAGCTGTCAAAACCTTGCCTCTGCTAGAGCACGAGGCAAATCACAGTCAGCTGCTGCAAAACAGCCCCATATCCCCCATGCCAAGGATTAAAATGGAAACATATTCTTAAAATATCTCTGTGTTTTTTAAAGAAACCAAAATTCCAGAATTCTCACTACAAATTGCTACCAAAAATGCCAAACCAATCTTTTTAACAAGCCTTCTGCAGCTACTTTTGGATCAACTTGGGAGACTGCCCTGCTCCCCTCAGAAAGCATCATTAGATAAGAAACAACACTCTTCGTGACCTTATGATCAGTGTGCAGCATTTTTAGTCTCAGAACAAAACCAAATTCTGTATAGGGGATCCACCCGTCCCATTTCTGCTGAGTGACTCTAACATTTAAGATCAGCACAATGAACTTTGATACCCAAACTGACCATCACCTTTAAAACACTAAAGTACGACATTCCAGTCATTCACCATTCAGGTGTGCATAACTGTACTCATTAGGAAGGATATCCCTTTACACCAGAGAGCCAAGAAAAAGAAGAATTTGTGTAAGGCACACTTCCATTCCAGATGCCTAGAAGAGTCATTTTTGGTCTCGGGACTAGTCGCTGAACTTCACAAGAAAACGTACCTGGACTGAGACAGTGCCCTTCTGTGAGAACATCTTCCAGGGTGGCAGATAAAATCTGGTACTTGGGTCTCTGCCAACACCAGTATCTCTTCTTTTTGGTCACCAGACTTAGAAGTTGCATCTTGTCGGAGTCATTCAAGTGTGACACTGAAATCAGGTCTCCTCCAGCGTCAACTTCTTTAAGAAAATTCCGAGTTGCTTTGGCAAACATTTTGTCTGATTGAGATTACCTGAGAAAATAAGGTTACCATGGAGTCAAATATGGAGTCACTTTGCATCTTTTTTTTCTAAAATTATATTTTTCTGTGGTCACTACAGTTGGTGTGAAAGACCGTGTCCTCTCCAAGCAACCGAGGAAGGTGAGGCCACTTGATGACAATGAAATCAGATTGAAGAAAGGGAGAGATCAAACTGAGGCATTGAAAGAGGATAGGTTTCAGGCAGCGTGAGCTGGGTTGAACTTCAGAAACAAGCAGCCCTGAGATCCCAGTGGCTTACAGCATTAAAAGTGTGTTTGTCTAGCTGGACTTAATGTGCACGTCTGTAACCCCATGAAGCAGAGGTGAGAGAGTTAACCAAGGTAGATTCCAGGCCAACTAGATCATGTCTCAAAAGAACATTATTTGCTGCTTACACTGCATGCCAATAGAGCTGGAACAGGAACGGTCTGGCTTTTAATTTTTATTTTTGTATGTTTTCTTTTTTTCTTTTTCTTAGACAGGATCTTACTCCTTAGCCCATACTGGCCAGGAACTCATTGTTTTTGTATCACAGGCTGGCCTCAAACTCTAAACAATCTTCCTGCCTCAGCCTCCCAAACACTTGTGTTACAGAAGTAAGTCAACTAGCACCCGGCTGAGAGCTTTATTTATTCTGGCCATTCAAAGGATCAAAGAGGAGCCACCATCTTGAACATTATCAATCATTATACAACGTAAAAGAGAATTCTAGAAGGCTTACATTAGTTATTAAACATCCTGGCACAAGAGATACTGATGGCATATTTACTTAGGACTTATCAAAACCTCGATTTGACCAACCCTGAGAGTCAAGAATACAATCCTCCTAAGAACCTGGAAGGCAGAGACCTTGGGATATTTGTTGATATAATGCCTTCCAAACATCCAATCAACAGCAGATTGGAGGTATTAAAAAAATAATTGCATCTGGATTGAACCTGTGCAGACTCCCCTTAAAACAATGCTGGAATAAGCAGAAGGCCAATTGTATAAACAATGTACAAGTGATTTAAATATACCAGATGCTGTGTGTAGGATGTATGAAAACATTACACTATTGTGTAGGAGGGTTGGCTAAGGTAGGTGGTCTATGTTGTCAAGACCAGCACTGCTTGGTCCTGGAAATCTGCCTTGATCAATGAGGGCATGAAGGACAGACACGGACATGTGTACAGGAAATCTGGGGTCAGGTGGGCTATGCTCACTCTGGTGGTGCAGCGCCTACTGCAAAAGCAACTTGGAAACTCAGAGTGTTTATTTTATACATGTGAAATCCGCATCAAGGAGGCTGGTTTACTGTGCGCAGCTGAATAAGAAGGCAGACTTAGAGCACACAGCTGAACAAGAAAACGGGTTTAGCCAATCGTGACAGGAGGGTTCTCTGGGGAAGCAATCTCTGGCTGTTGTCGTCTGGGAGGAGGAAACTGTGGTTGATAGCGTTTGCACACACTGTCAGCATTTGCACTTGCCGTCTCCTTCCAAGCCTCAGCTCCTCCTCCATTAAGTATGGGGCATCAGGTCCTTAACATGGTTGTATTACGTCAACAATACAAATTCACTCAGGACCTCACTCGCTCAGGGCTCCCTCCACGTCCCACGCTCTCTTCAGTAGTACCTAGGGACCACTGCAGCTCCGTGAAAGGTCAAAGACAGACTTTCTCTACATTGTGTGATCTTTCCTACTCAATGAATACTAGCTAGCTATGAATTTTTAACCCAGAAAGAAAAGTATAGTCACACTTCAGCTGGAAGAAAAAAAAGGAAGCCCATGAAGACATAAAAAGAAAACAGAAATGTTTACCGGGAGAAGTATAGGCTTGTGGGTGGGCTAACGTTCCCAAGGGACAGTCTCATTCCTTCCTTACACACAAGAGAAAACTAGCAATGTATCAGACTTTCTTTGAAGAAAATAAAACCATTCAGACAGACAAATGGCAACCTGAATAAATATTTGCAATATTTATGACAAGAGAATTATGTAAAAACAGCTCTTAGAGGCTGAGAGCTCAGTGGGCAGGTGCTTTGTCTCCAGCACCTACGCGGAGGCTTACACATGTCCAGAACTGCGGTTCGAGGGGCTCGGACGCCCTCCTCTGGCCTCCGCGAGCACTGCATGTATCTGGTGCGCAGACAAAGCAAAGCGGGCTAAACATCCTTAAACAAAATTAAAAACAAATCAAATACTTGAATATAAACACAAAAACCTTATAAATTACAACATAGTAATTAAATATAGTCATATATATATATATATATATATATGCGCAGATTTCAAGTCACATACTTAATATTACACTAAAGGCACATTGAAATAACACTTTTCTTTTATTTGCTTGGAGATTTTATTTATTTATTTATTTATTTATTTACTTACTTACTTACTTATTTTTGTTTCTCCACTTTTGTTTAGGCTTTTTTTTAAGCTGCATACGTAACAGTCTAGGCTAGCCTCAAACTCATAATCCTCCCCACCCTCTGCAGTATTGAGGTTATAATTGTGTGCCACCATGTCTAGCTGAAATGGCATTTTAAGACTATCTATGATCAAGTAAAAAATGTTGAATGGACAAGAGCTAGTGTCTGCATTCTTGCCCTGGAAGCTGGCCAATCACAGGATCACACAGCATTCCCAGAGTTTAGGAGCTGGGAGGAATCTTGGACTTTATTCTGTTTGGTACCCGGTCTTCATCTTCTCCAGGGTTTCAGACACATCTGCCTTCCACATTTCTCCAAAGTCCCTTTCCTCAGCTACTATGAAACAGTAGCTGCTCCAGCCTGCTCTTGTATATTCAGAGTAAAAGTAAACACTTGAGGGGAAGCAAAAGTTCCTCTTGGAAGCAACTGGCTGCCAACACTATGACTAAGGAACTTCCCTTCAGTGAAACACTCACTGACTCACTGACCAAAATGTCAGTTGACTCATTCATTAAGAATTCTTACATACATGCTAGGATCTGGATTGAAGCACTTAAACAAGACCCACTAGGTTTATGCTGGACTTGGTGACTCATGCCTGTAATCCAAACGCTCAAGCCAAGATAGTTGTGAGTTGTAAGCTAGAGAGTAAGACTCTCTCTCTCTCTCTCTCTCTCTCTCTCTCTCTCTCTCTCTCTTACACACACACACAAAACACACAGAGAGAGGGAGGGAGGGAGGGGGAGAGAGAGAGGGAGGGAGGGAAGGAGGGAGAGAGAGAGAGAGAGAGAGCGAGAGCGAGAGAGCACTTTATGGTAGCTATTGGTGGATCACAATGGAGAACAAATAGCAGTAAGAGCCATCCATCCCATTGGAGAGAAGCCAGGGGCCCTGTGTGGGAGTGAAGTCCATGGCATCTAGGCTGCATTTTGTAGCCAATGGCAAGAAGAATCTGCTAGGGCTTTTGTGGCAGAAGAACATTTACAGAAGCAGGGGCCAGGGTATAAGGGAGACCAGGACAGCAAGGCTTCTGGTGTCTATGCTGGTGCTCTGTGGCCACCTCACTGACAGACTTAGAAGGCTTAGCAAGCTTTGGGCTTGACTTGAACATTGCAATACAGGGTTCCAGAATGAGCAAATGATGGGAACGGGCTGGGAGGTCTGAACCAGAGCCTGAAGGTCATACACCCCCGTGGGAATGTCAGATGAGCTAAATCTATGGAGGGTATGACCAGAGAGCAAAGGTGATCGGCACAGTCACTTAGGTCTTCTAAAAAACAAAATCATATGGGAGTGGGTAAAGGTGCTTGTTGCCAAGTCCAACGTTCTGAGTTTGATTCCAAGACCCACACAGAGAAAGGAAGAAACTGATACCTTTGAGTTTTCCTCTTACCTCCACAGCTGTGCACACACACACACACACACACACACACACACACACACACACACACACATACATAAATGTAAGCAGGGAGTAGGTAGGAGAGAAACAGACCAGAAATAGATGGACCCTATGATGCTCTAAACGGTGTCAGTATCCTCTTGGGGGAAGATGCATGCTTTGTGGATTCACTAGAAGGCTGGTTAGGTGGCTAGTGATAATGGTAGGAAGCCCACTAGGATGTTCTCCAGACAGTCCAGGCAGGTGGCAGGTAACAAAAGAGCTTGGCCAGTGACCAAGAAATGGACTCAGGAGACTGGAGTGGCAACTGACACAGCTATCTGAGGGACAAGGTGCAGGATTTGTTGTGTCAAAACCAAAGAAATTTGAACAAAACTGGGTTTCCCCTTCAGCATATGAAGCCACCTGGATGGTAGAATGATCTGCTTCAGTTTGCCCTTGATCACTATTTCATAGATTCTTGATTCTTTCCTGAAACAAGCTGAACGAACTCGTCTTCACATCCAAAGGGTTTCTACAAAGGTGATTGTCAGGCTTGCTGATAAAATCCAAAGGAGCCCAGCAGCTGCTGTGAGGGCCCAGCCCTGAGAACAGCACTGACTCTCCCAGGGAGATCAGGGGCTTAAGAAGGGGTACTTCAAATTAACTTTTAATGGAACCCTTTTTCCGTTTCATCTAACATCAAACCTGGCCAACTGCCTTTTGACAGAGTAAGTTGCTTTAGGGACTTTCTGGGTACCTACTGCTCTGAGGATCCTGTTAGACCCAGGCTTAGCCCATCACAGGACTTTAAGAAGATGGTCTCCTGGAGAAATTAAGGCCAGCACTTTCTTTTCTGTTTTATGTGTGGGTATAATTCATATGGCACCAAAATCTATTCTCCAAAAAAATGAAACTCATCCCTGCCCATGTTCTCAATGTATTTGCCCCTAATGCCTCTTCTACTATAATTAGCTTTGTGTTTTTTTATATAAACATAAATTAAAAGTCTGTATACCCCTCTACACTTGTTTTTCTTATATAGTGATATAACCCAAAGATTTCACCACAGGGGTACTTTCTTATTTATAGTTGCATACTATTCCTTTCCTGGATATAGTACTGCCTAATAACCATGTCGTATATGGTTCATCATTTGATTTATTAAATAATAAATTTATTAAATAATAAATCAATTCCTGTTATTTTAAAAATACCGTCATCCAGATGTGGTGTCTAAATCCTGTAATCTCAGAACTATGAAGGCTAAAGTGTTAGGACTGTCATTAGTTTGAGGCTAGCCTGGGCTAACAGTGAGTTTCAGGCCAGTCTAGACTATAGGGAAACTGTATTAAGCAAACAAAAAAAAATACCACTAAATATTTTTTCATAGATGGGCAACTGAATTTAGAGGCTAGAGCCCTAGAAGAGATGCCTGGTCAATGGATAGGTACGTTTGTTACTCCAAAGCTCCTTGCCTTCTTCAGTCTAAGTAACAATGTATCTGTTCTTACAGGTGTCTCTTAAAATGGGCAGTATCTGTATTAGCAGTGATAGGCCTCAAACTTTACAATCTTTGTCAGTCTCATAGGTGAGAAATTGAATCACAGTGAAGATATAGGTTGTATTATCTCGATACAAATAAAAGCAAACATCTGTTACTTTGTTACAAGCCTTTGGAAAAAATTTCTCTTTAAAAAGAAAAGCGCTTGGCTTTTCTATTGTTTTGTTGTTGTTGTTGTTAGTTTATCCTTATGGGAGTCTTGCCTACATGTCTGACTGTGCACCATGCATCATACCCAGGAAGGCCAGGAGAGGGCGCTGGGTCCCTAGAACTGTAGTTACAGCGGGCTGTGAGCAGCTATGTGGGTACTGGCACTTGAATCCAAGGCCTTTAAAAGAACAGCTAACCCTCTTATCTGCTACGTTATCTTTCCACCCCTGGGGTTTTGTATATGCCTGGAATTTTTTGTTTGATTTTTTTTGTTGTTTTTTAAATATTTTTTAAGTGTGTGTGTGTGTGTGTGTGTGTGTGTGTGCCATGTGAGTACAGGAGTCCTTGGAGGCTACATAGGCATTCAACTCCCCTGGAGCTGGAGCCTCGGGCAACTGTGAGTCACCTGATGTGGGCCCAGGAAGCAAACCCCTTCAGCAAGAGCACTGGGCACTTTTAACTACTGAGCCATCTCTCCAGCCTGCTTGTTTTGTGAAACAGGGTCTCACACTGAAGCCAAGGCAGCTTGGAACATGTCTCAAGCGCTCAGTAATACTCTTGCCTCTGCCTCTCCAGGGCTGACATTACCAGCATGACCCACCACACCTCACCATGGAAGTTTTTATTCTTAATGGTTTTGAGACAGGAGCTCCATGTGTTCCAATTCTGACTGGCCACAAATTCACCATCCTCCTGTCTTGGTCTCCCAAATGTTGAAATTACAGAGGTGTGTTGTCATGCCTAGTCTGAAAACCTTTGCTATAAACAGAGGGATCAGCCAAAACACAGGCTAGAAATCTAAAACAATCAAGTTTACCTTGTGCCATCAGGAGGCACCACTTGCCACCATCATCTCAATCACTCCAGATAAGTAACTAGTCAACAGAGACCTAGCATGCCCAGTTGTACCTGAGCAAAGGCGCTAGAACACAGGTTCTCAACCTGTGGGTCCCGACCCCTTTGCGGGTTATATGGCAGATATCCTGCATATTAGATATTTACATTGAAATTCCTAACAGTACAAAAATTACAGTTGTGAAGTAGCAATTACCAAATAATTTGGTATATATTTATTTTACCAAATAAATATATAATTTTATAGTTGGAGTTCACCACAACATGAGGAGCTGTATTAAAGGGTCACAGCATTAGGAAGGTTGAGAACCAACGCTCTAGAAGAATCTAAAGCCTGCATTGCCCGATGCACCAAAACACGGGTAAGTCTCAACTAACCAGAAGTCAGATTTTAAATTCCAATTCCCATAATGCTCCAGCTTGGAAGCACATGACAGTAGACTCAAGGCTATGCATGTAAAAAGTCGCTGTGCTTCATAGTTGGGACAGCTCCTGCACACTCGCCCAGAGCTTAAGAGGTACGCCAGCAAGCTTTTATTCACCTGCCTGGTTGGCTGGCTTCCCAGACAGAGCAGGTTAGAGCATGAGCAATCTGTGTGGATGTGGTTAAGGGCAGAGGCTGACTCCTTCGAGAAGAAAGCAAGGCAGCATCCAGAGTTAGCAGAGAATACCTGGGGCTGCTGGCTTCTGAGAAGACGGAGTCTTGAAGGGAATGGCTCCAATGATGGCTGCATGAGAGACCGCCATCACTTGCACCTAGGTGGGTCTGGTCCACTCACTGACACATCTGACTGAGTTTTGAGACAAACCTATTCTTTCTCCCTTCCTACTTAAGATTCTCCCTCCTCTTCTTCTTCCTCCCCCTCCTTCTTCTCCTCCTCATTTTTCTTTTTTTATTGACAGTTTGAAGCCAGCCCCAAACTCCATAACTTCCTGTCTCTGCTTCCCAAAGATAGGATAGACTTCTTCTTCAGAGCTCTGGCCTTGCCACAGCCAGCCCTGGATTCTAGGGGGAAGTCCACCAAACACATCAAATAAAGAGCAGGACCAACACATGTTGGGTTCCTGCTCTCTGCCAGTCCGTGAGCGGGATGCTTTTATGTGTTTCCTCATTTACTCTCCATAACAACTCCCTGAGGCAAACATTTTCAACACATTGCAGATGTGGAAACTGAAGTTCTAAAACATTAAGTAATTTCCCCAAGACCTTGAGAAACAGACACATCAGTGGCCAGCCTGGCGTTGCTTTGAGGATCAGAGGGAGACAGGTATGGTGGCACAGCTTGTCATCTGGGTACTCAGGGCTAGAAAGGCCGAGGCAGGAGAATTACAAATCCAAGACCAGGCTGGCCCTCACACAAAAAAATAATATCTTTTTTTAAAATGTTTTAATTAATTTTCAAAGATAAAACAGATATGGGGATTCTTGTAATCCCACCTCTTGGCTGTGGGAGAAGCCCCAGGATCACAGTGTTCAAGGTCAGGCCAGGCTCCCAGGACTCAAAAAAACCGAGAAGATTCATACACATAAAGAGCAGACCTCTCCAATGTCCCCAGAGCTCCAAAACAAGAACATCCTGTGGTCAATGTACAGCCTCCTCAGGAAGCAGGCCATCCTGGAGTCCAGGGATGTGGGCAGGCAGTCTGGATTACTTTTCCCTCTCAGTCTAATCAAGGGTCCGGCCTTTCTTTGTAAGAAGCACTCCTAGGTGATGCATGTTGAAGAAGATTCATTTTTATTGTATATTTAGATGATGTTCCTCCAACCCCTCTGATCGTTTCCTTTCCACTCCCAACTCTGCCTGGGGTTGACTGTCACCTGGGCCCAGCTGTCCTGAAGCATCCTTCCTGACTCTTCTCTCCAAGTCCCATTCAGACTTCCAGTGAGTGGGTGACTGAGTGGCCGTTTTGTTCCGGCTTCAGCAAAACCTGGGAGCTGCCTATTGTCCTTGCCTGAGGGGTGCAGGTGGGAAGAGCCCCTCCCCAAACGGCCATTCCAGAATTGAGGCAAAAGGCCTCACAGTGAGGAGGTTCAGTCAGTTACCCCAGGTCAGGCTGGACCCACACCAGTCTCTGTCTATGACCTTTCTTCCAGCACATGCACACGCCTGCATCCTTCCAGACGCCGGAGAGGGATTAGAAGACAAAGGATGGATGCATGGGATATGGTGGAGGCATGGCGACATAGGGGTGCCAGAGAGCACCAGCTGCACTTGCCACAGCCCAGGACCACAGGGGTAGCCGTGATCATGCTGGGAGGGGACAAGGATGGAACGGAGACCGGGCGAGAATGGGACTATGGGTAAGGCGGAACCGCTGCCCCTACTGGAGGGTGAGGAGAGAAAAGGAGGTTACAATCCTAATCCCCGGCCTCCAGAAGATGTAAGGGGATCTCTTCAGATTCACGGGAGCTAACAATTTGCCCTAGGCAGGGACACCAAGCGGGCGGAGGGGAGAGGAGCACAAGCGGAGCCCGCAGCTCGCGCCCGCCGCCACTTACCCGCGCGCCGCCACACCGTCCTGCACGCTCGCTCCTGCGCGCGCGCTCCCGGGACACCCAGGGAGAAGAGGAGGGAGGGCCTGGACCTTTGCTCCGTCCTGCCCCTGGAAGCCTCAGCTCGTCTAGAAGCTGAGGAATGGCGCTGGAGGCGGGGCTGAACCCGGGAGCCTGGCAGCAGAGTTCAGGGAGCTAGTCTAGGAGATCCAGGCAGCACCAGAGGCTACTTCTGATCAAGTACAGCCTGTCTTCCTTCCGGGGACACCAGGGAGGTTGCTAACCGCCCGGGTCAGGCTCTGGTTCTCCATCTGCTCTAGAGAAGGAAGGTGGGGATGATTTTTGTGGCCTACTGGTCATAGATCCCTCATTCCACCCACCTCCCTTTCTCCACAGCCCTGGTTCTCCAGCCGCTAGTAACATGTGAGCTGTCAGAGTGGCTTTACAGTTCATCCAGGAAACTCCCGCCTTGGAAACCCTTGCACTTGCTTGGAGCTTGGAGCTTGGAGCTTGGTGTTGAGTAACTCAATCAGAGGGGCAAGCTTTCTCTGAAGGCAGAACCAAGCCTATCACCTGCGGGCGCTTGGTAAATTGAGGGAGAGGACTGAAGCAGAATGTTCACCCTCTGAGTCAATTTTTATGGAATGTTCTTTCCCGTACAATAACCAGAAAAAGAAAGTCCTCCTTCTGCCCCCGCCCCCATTTACACTCACAGAGTAGAGCAATCTGTGGCTGCCCCAGTAGGGAGGAGCTTTTGGCCACCTCACCTCAAACTTCTAACTATCCACAGTGCTTGGGCCCACAGGGACCCTCTGTAGTTCCTTCCATACTTTGATTCGACTTTGCACCAACAGCCAACACGATGCTGTGTGTGTAACGCATACTTCCCTAATTCTTCATCTCACAGAGGACAGGAACTTCTGTCTGCTCTGTTGACTGTGTCCAGCTTCAAACTTGAATCTTACTGCATAGTAGATAGTCAGTAAATCATGCTTGCATTAAATGAGATGACCAGCATGTAAAGGTGCCTGACTCTAACTCTGACCACCTGAGTTGGATCCCAGAACCCACACAAGGGAAGAACTAACTCATACCGGTTATCACCTAAACCCCTACCAGTATATATGTACCCACACATGTATATAACAAAAACAATTTCTTTTTCTTTTAGAGAAATGAACCATCATTTTTTTTTTTTTTTGGTCCTCGAAAAGGGCAGATGGGGATTGTGGGGCAGTCTTCATAAGTTATCCCGTTTCAAGGTTTCTTTTCTAGCGACTTAAGCCATGGAAGGGGATGAAGACTTTTTGGTGTCCATTGCCTTCTGACCTGGGCAGTTAGCTTAAGATCATCCTCAAAGCTGGTCCAAGCGATGCGCGTCCTGAAGGCCCTGGTTCTGTTCAGCTAGCTCTTCACTTGCGGGCATACGAGGTTGGTGCTGGGTAAGGGAGTAAATGGAACTGGCCAGAGTTCATCCTCTGGCCCCCTGCTTTGCCCATGTTAGTGAGTCAAGGCTCATCCAAACCTCTAGAATCTCATCCTGAGATCAGCAGACGTTTCCTGTTTACTCCTTGCCCTAGGCCTGTATGTCCCACTGCACACGGGGCTTCCAACCCCCACCTCCACTACCCTTGAGGTAGCCTGGTGGCCACAGTTTTAACTTCCTCTCTCCCTATAAGGACCTGTCCAGCCAGCACCTGGAATTCCTCCTCATGTAAATGAGGTATTCCCAGCACCTCAGCCCCAGTCAATGATGTACACTCATCTCAAAAACCCCTACCCACTTCCCAAGGTTTCTACAGCCCCTTTTATCCCTAATAAAGGAGCTCTGTTTCACTGAAAACCATCTTTGGATAAACCTACCCACGTAACTGCCTGGCAGAAGCAGATCCAGGCCAGCAGAAAAGAAAAATCAATGTTTTAGCCTGGTCAAGAGTTTTTGTTTTGTTTTGTTTTGTTTTTGTTTTTTCGAGACAGGATTTCTCTGTGTAGTTCTGGCTGTCCTGGAACTCACTCTGTAGACCAGGCTGTCCTCGAACTCAGAAATCCGCCAGCCTCTGCCTCCCAAGTGCTGGGATTAAAGGCGTGCGCCACCACTGCGCGGCATGGTCAAGAGTTTTAAGATCTATTTTGTCGTGGGTTTTTTTTTTTTTTCTGATGCTCTGGTTTGAATGTGTTCCCCAGAGTACAAGTCCATCACAGTGCTGAGAGGGGCACTGATAAGAGGGTTATTACATGAAGCCTCTGCCCTTGGGGACGATGTTGACAAGGGAGTGGGTTGGTCATGATAGAAACTGGTTCTGATCAAAGGAGCTTGGCACCCTTCCGTGCCAGCTGTTCCTTCCCGTCTACCTTCTGTCTTAGGATGGCCAGGCAAGAGGGTTATCTAACACAACCTGACCACAGACTTCTCAGCCTCCAAAGCTGCAAAAAATAAAATTTGTTCTTTATAACTTACCCAGACTCAGGAATTCTGTTTTAGCCTCCTAATCAAATATGAAGTGTCAACTTGATTGCTATCAGAGTTTATTGCCCTGTAACCTGAGGCACTGACCTTTTGAACATCCTCATAGCAGACCCCACCCTGAGGGCTCCAGTCAGCTAACTAGGTCACCACTTGAAACTGAGACTCCATGAGTTTCTGAAGCAACAGCGCCTTCAGATCTTTTCACTCTTTCTACCCTGTGCAATGGCTACTCATCAACTCCCAGAGGGAGACACTAGCAGAAGGTGGCACTTTCTAGGTACTTGCATCTCCCGATGTGCTTCTGAGTACTGTACATGAAAGACAAACTCATCTGACCCTCGTAACCAATTTTGGGTCCAAGGGGTGAGAGTCACAATCTGAGAAGTGGTGGCAAAGAGTTTAGCCGAGGTACAGAGCATAGCATACAGAACGTGGATCCTGGGAATCAAACCCTGGCCCTCTGCAAGAGTAGGTTACACTCTTAATCACAGAGCTGTCTTCCCAGCCCCATATTTTAATTTTTTTAAGTTACACTTGGGCTTCTTATGTTGTTAAATAGCATATTTGAAGACTTCAGATGTGAAAAATCAAAACAAACTATAGGATTCTAATCTTAGAGCATCATCAGTATGCTCCGTTGGGGGTAGGGAGAGAGGCACTCATTACAGGTAAGTTGAGATGCTTCTGTTCTTGACAAGTATTTGCTTCTCAGAAGATTCATCACATAAGCTGTTTCGAGTTGCAGACCTTGCTAAATACTTTACTATTCTCTGGGTATTTACTGTTCTACCACAGAGTAATCTGTTGTCCCAATTATCAGTGGCTTCATAACAAGATGGTCTCAAACTTTATAGCTTGAAATCAACAGCATTTTCTTAGACCTTCCAGTTTTGCAGGCTGAGACTTCGGACCAGGCAGCTACATAGACTTTCAGTTCCATGTGACATTAAGTAGGATCCCTCCAAGGACTTTAGCTGCTGATGGCTAATGGTCTGGTCTGAAATGTAGCTTTGCCAATATTTAATCCCGTCAGGGTGCTGTAACAATGTATTATGGACTGTGTGGCGTTTAAACAACAGACATTTGGTTTTCATTTCACAGAAGTCTATGATCAAGGGACTGGCAGGTTCCACACCTATTAAGAATATTTCCTGGTTCTTAGATGGTAACAATTCATGGAATTGTCACATGGGAGAAAGTACCACTCTTGGATATGGTCCTTTCTCAACCCCCCTCCCTTATGCTATCACATGGCCAATAACTCTTCACTATATGAATTTTAGAGGAACACAAACATTCAGAAGAATTGCGTTCTGCCTCTCCATTAGGGGAATCGCAACGACTCTCCATAATGTTTCCATCTAATTCTTGTCTTCATTAAACACACAGTGAAAATTCCTGGTTTAGTCTATGGTTTGTGTCCAAACAAGTATCAGAACTGAAGAAACTTGTAACAAGGCCAATAGTTATCCCACAGATGCTGGATTTACAGAAACATTCTGAGTGCTACAACTCAGAGCTATGCAAGCTTCCCTGGTCCTATTGTTATTAGTAGTAACTGTGTTCAGCACTCAAGTTGTCTGTATCCAGCATCTTGTTAGCAAGCATTTATTAAGGATGTACCTGGGCTACAGGGGAGACTAAAGATTCCTTCTACCACCTCGGTTCCTAGTTATAATCCTTATATCAAAAAGCAGATTAACAAGAGGAAAAAAAAAACCAACCCACAACTAGGGAACAGCATACTTAATATAAAATTTAAATATAAAAAATGTGTGTGTGCCATATACATGATGAATGTGTAGGAATGTGAAAGTGCAGACATTCACACAGAAGCATGGAACCAGAGGAAGACATACTGTGTCTTCCTCTATCACTCCCTGCCTCGTTACTTTGAGTCAGGGTCTCTCACCGGGTCAGAGGTTCAATGCTTTGGCTGGCTGGCTGGCCAGCGAGTTCCCTGAGATCTGTTCATCTCTGTTCCCTGATGCTGGGTTCACACTCACACAGAGCCACAGCTGTCTTTTTATATGGGTGCTTGGGATTCAAACTCGGGTCCTCACACTTGAACAGCAAGTACTCTCACCTACTGAGCCATCCCCTCAGCCTCTTCAACAAAGAATGATAAATCTGTAGAGAGAGAGGAACCAAGGAAGGCCATGTAGCTTTCCAGAGATGGCAAACTGGAGGGAGGTAAGTATGGGGGGAAACCCAATACCTGGGGCTTTGTTT
This sequence comes from Grammomys surdaster, assembly GCF_004785775.1. NCBI lineage: Eukaryota > Metazoa > Chordata > Mammalia > Rodentia > Muridae > Grammomys > Grammomys surdaster. The sequence continues at coordinate 1,270,142 of NW_021620687.1, forward strand.
TCAGGCTCCTCTGTGCCATCTCTCCAGGTTTATGAATCTAGAATAGTCCCCACTGGAGGAGTATTTCTCGCCTTCCATTAGTCAGGAAAGCAGAATGGAAGAGCTGTTTCGTTGTTGCTACTTGATTGCCTTTAGTCAAAAGTAACTATTATGGCAAGTAGGGATATCTTGGGGCAGCATCTCCTGATCTCTATACTAGCTACCAAAGACGCAAAAGTGAACATGAGAAACGTTGTCCTGGCCCTCCATCCACAGAACTTTGCAGTTTTCCTAGAAAGCTAGCAGAAGCAGAGGGGACGGAGGGGCAGTGGTGGGAAACTGCAGGATGTGGTGTGTAGCATAGTAGATGAACAAAAGTAACCACTCACAAAAATAAATTCTGGTATGGTAACACAAATTAAACCCCTGCAGCATAAAGACTGGAGGGCATGCTAGCTTCTGATTTGCTCAGTGACCCATCTAAGCTGGTTCCAGGTGCATGCAGAGAGAGTGGGGGAAGGATAGGCTCTTTGGGAACCGGGCTGGTGAAGGAAGGCTCTGACATAGTGTACTGGCTGGTTTTATGTCAACCTGACACAAGCCAGAGTCACCCGTCTATTATCCAGTAGAAGTGCTGTATATGCAATCAGGCCGAGAGCAGGTTGTAAAGGCCCAAGCAAGCCAGTAAGTAACACTCCTCTAAAGCCTCTGTATCAGTCCCTGCCTTGTGTTCCTGCTTTCTGTTCCTGCCTGTCCTGACTTCCTTTGGTGATGAACATCAATGTGGAGTTTGGAGGTGTAAGATATAAGATGAATAAACCCTTTCTTCCTCAACCTGCTTTTTCTTTTCTTTTCTTTCTTTCTTTCTTTCTTTTTTTTTTTTTTTTTTTTTTGGTCATGGTGTCTCACAGCAGCAACAGAAACCTAGCTAAGCCGCAATAAGCAGCAAGGGAGTACCTGCTGGCTCCCACCCCCATGAGAGGTTCATACGAGGCTGGCACATTCATTATTTTCAGAGGCCAGTAGCCAGGCTCACAGTCCCTGATAACTGCAAAGAAGGCTGGAAAGATCAGGTACAGGCACATGCCTTTAATTCCAGCATTCAAGATGAAAAGAAGCCAGCTAGGTTTCTGAGAATTAGAGGCCGGTCTGGTCTACACAATGTAGCCCAGGCATCAAGACTCAGCCTCAAAAAACAAACAAACAAACAAAAAACATTTATTTACTAATTTGTCTTTGAACCCAGTAAAAAGACAGCAGTAAACTCAACTACAAAATGTCTTAGAGAGCAAGGAAGCCTCGACCATCTTGGTTTTCATGGGAGAACTTCTGGGGCAGCCCAGAAGGCTGGGCTGATTTCAGTTAAATAATGTTTCTTCAGTTTGTATAAACAGTCTGTATAAACAGTCTGTTTTCTACAAAATGATCGTTTTCTACCTGTCTGCCTGGTTAAAGGACAGCTGAGAATGTAGAAGACACTGTGGCTATGGTAGGCAAGGGTGTGGTAGTTTAATTTAGAGCAATTTATTGCCAATAAAGCTTCCTAGCTGGGTTATAACTGGAGGGGGACAGGGAACTGTGTACATAGTTGTTGTTTGGTAGGGTTCCTTAAAAGGCTAATCGAAATGGGAAAAGCAAGTTGGCAAGAAGAACTGATCTTGGCATATGATTCCATCCTGATTGCTCTTTAAACACACCAGCCAGCCATCTGTTAGCGCGGATGGAGGAAGAGAGGACACCTCTGGGAGCAGAAGACCGTCCACCTGTGCACCTTCGATGTTTGTTGTCTGGTTTTTGTTTTTCTTCACGGTTGGTAGAGGGGGGAGCATCTTTTTTTCTACTATCACATTTTGAAATCTTCACACTTCTCTTTTTCTCCTCCGAGGAGTGTACATGTAAATTCACGGTGAGCCTAGTTTTTCTGGGGAAATCTACGCAGCCAGTAGGAAGTGGGTCTCAGGAACTTCCGATTTCAAGTGGCTTTGCTCTCCACCTTCAATGGCTGACTTCCTCATACTGGAGATAAGAAAGGCCCCAGTGTCTGTTAACCCCGAAATTCACCCGAGAAAACCAACCCCACCGTTTTGGACCAATTTTAAAGCAAGATTTATTAAATACAAAATACTGGCTGAGAGATGATAGACTTTGGTCAGTGCCATTTCGAGGCATTTACCAGCTGAGAGGGGCCTCAAGCCACGTGTTGCAGGGGCTTATAAGGACAAACCTATAGGCTACCATACTTTCCCATGAGGCATTGCTATTTTTCCAAGAACTACAACTCCCAGCTTTCCAGGGAGTTACCTGATCCCTGGGCTTACAGGTTAATTTGGGGTAATACATGCCTTCCTAAGCAAATGGCAGTGGCAGACGCTGACTGAGAAGAGGCTGTGCTGTGGCTTTCGAAGTAGCACAAGTCTCAGTCTCATCTCTGCTGGTGTTTGCTGTCTCCACTCCTATGAGCCTCAGTTTCCCCATTTGTAGAGATGATAACACCCACAAAGACCAGCCTCAGGTCAGGACCTTGATGGGAAGGATCCACAGAAGGCAAGAAGGCAGACTTAAGAATTCAGAGGTTCCATTTCTCATCTCTTCCTTCTTAACCTTCCGAGAACGTTAACATTCCCTCTAGGAACTAGAAATAGTTGAGACGTAAATATTCTCTAGAGAAGTCGTATGCAACACTTACAGTCAGACATCAGCACTGGGCTAGGGATGTAACTCAGTTAGTACAGGGCTTGGCTGGCATGCAGAAACCCTTGGGCTCTGTCCTCCATCTAAACAAACAGAGCGGTGGTGCAGACCTATAATTCCAGCACCGGGGACGTAGCAGAAGGACCAGGAGTTCAAGCCCAGCCATATTAAATTAGAGGCTACATGGGGCTATGTGAAACCCTAGGGAGATGACTCCCTGGACAAAGTACTTGGCATGCACAGGTAAGGACTGGAATTCAGACCCTCCAACAAGAAACCAGAATAGCGGCTAGCTAAGCCCAGCACTTGGGAGGTGGAGACAGGTGGCTAGGGCAAACTAGCAAGTAGACTAGCCAAATAAGCAAGCTCCAGGTTCCTCAGGAGAATCTTCCCAAATAAATGAAGTGGGGCATGATGGAGGAAGACAGTGCATGTTAACCTTTGACCCACACATACCCATGCATACAGACAAGAGTGCACCTCCATGCGAACAAAGGCTAGCCCGAATTATATAGTAAGTTCCAAGGGTTTATGGACTAAAGGGTTTATGGACCCTGTCTGAAAAGAACAAAACAGAGCAACAACCAAAAGTGATGGAATGTAGCTGGAACTGGAGAGTTTGAGCCCAGGCTGGAGTCCATACTTGAATTTTAGACTTCTGCCTGATTGGGGAATGAATCAAACATCCAAATATAAGTGTCAATCTCCAACCTTCTACTTTCCGGCTGACTAAGATTCGTCTATTCACAACAGGTTATTGCTTCTGTTTGGTTTTTGAGCACAGTGTTTTGTTTGTTTGGTTTGGTTTAAGACTGAGTCTTCCAGTAGTGCCCGAATTGGACCCCACCTCTCTATGTGGCCAAAGCTAACTCTGAACTCTCGGTCTTCTTCCCTCAGGATTCTGAATGGTGGGCCCACAGGCTGCAGCCCCTTGTCCAGCTCTTCGGTTCTGCAGAGTTCTCTAATCGTAAGTCCTAAAGCAGCCCATGTGGTCCAATCAAGGGATTTATCATATCCCATCTTGATATTAAAGTCTATGATTTTGATTGGGATGATAGCACATGCTTATGACCATGGCAGTCAGGCAGATCAAGCGTTCAAGGCTAGCCCGCTGTCTAGCAGGACTCAAACAAACAAACAAACAAACAAACAAATCCAAAACAGTTTAATACTAGCCAACTGTCAGACAGACAAACAAGAATAACCAAGTGAACAACCAAAGAAGTCTTTATGAATTATAGACATTGGGTTTGCTAGAACAACAGGAAGAAAGGTGTAGCGCGGCTTTAGAGGGCATTCTGAAAGCTTTCTTTTATTTTTAGTAAGGACTCTGCCATTTCTTGTGAATTGCTCTAGACAACAATCATGCTAGAGTTTAAAAAATCTGGGGTAAAATTACATTTAAAATCTTTCATTATCCAATATCTGCAACAACCAAAAACATTTTCCCACATCACGGTTTGGAGTTGATTTCCTCTTTTATAATGCATCTGATAATTCTGTATTATTAGGCAGTCTAGAAAAAAAATGTTTTCTATGGCTCCCAGACAGACTTATATGACCTCTTATTAAATGCCATCTGCTTTTGCTGTATTAATGTTTTATTAAGGGCCATCTGGTCGTTGCTACATATCCTACAGACTCTTTGCTGAGTCAGTTATCACCATCAATAAATCATAAGCGTTATTATTAGCAGAGAACTTAAGCTGAGCAGGGGAAACAAACAGAGGACCAGGACACCCATGTCTCCAGCGTGCCCATGGGTAGTCTTGTGGCCAGCACAACCCCTTGACTTGACCTGTCTGAGCTACCTGGTGTTTCATCTCAAAATAGAAGGTTGAACCCAGTCACCCAGTTACAACAAACATCGTAGTGGACCACGCACCCACCACAGCAGCTCAGGGGAAGAGTGCTGTTGGGAAGGCCAGGATGCTGGGCTGCTGGGAGCTGGTGGCTAGGTTATGGGGGAGGGACATAGCACCAGGTGGAGCATTCTAGACTGGAAATCATCAAGGGAGATGAGACCATATCCCTGGGGGGGGGGGATTTGCATGACAGTAGGATGGTGTGGGTTATAGTTTGTTTGTCTGTTTGTTTGTTTTCCATTTTTTTCTTCACTTTTCTTATAACCCAGACTGACTTCATATTTGCTGTATAAGCCAACTCTGGCCTTGAACTTCTGATCCTCTTGCTTCCACCTCCCAAGAGCTAATACTACAGCCTCTGCCACCACACCCAGGTTCAATCTTTTCTCTACAGTGTAGAGGCTTGACCATCTTCTTCTCCTTTTGGTCTTTGCTTCACAGTCTTTGGAGACCACTCAGATCAATCTGGATTGGTCTCTTCAGTGGGTTAAACACACACCCTCCCTCTTCTTCCCCCTCCCCCATCTTCTTCTCCCTCTCCCCCTTCCTCTCCCCCCCCCCCGCCTCTCTCTCTGCATGCATACATACACATGTGGAGGCCAGAGGACAACGTTTAGGAGCTAGCTCGTTCCTTCCATCTTGTAGGTTGTAGGAAATTAAACTCAGGTCATCAGGCCTGGTGGCAGACACCCTTACCCCACTGAGCCATCTCACTGGTCCCAAATATTACTGTTTACAAGTATTTGGTGTTGCACACTGGAAGCAAGTAAGGCTAGACAGCGAGGTCTTGGGTCTTTGAGATGAAAGCCTTTGGTTGGTTATCGAATGAACACACTTTATTTTCTACCTGTGTTGTGGAATCATGAAGATTGAAAGCACTGCCCCAGGGCAATCTAGTTCCACCAAATTAATTTACTTTATTAAATAGTTTCAACTACCAGTTCAAACATAGGTGGGCTTATATCAAATTACATCATATTAAGTTGTACTAGATGATATTTTATTTTATTAGCTTCTGGGATGAATGAAGATAAGGAAGGAAAACGCACTCACCACATGCCTCCATCTCTGGTGGGTACAGGCTGTATCCTGGGCACTGGGGGAGCAGCTCAGAGCTCATATTCTAGCTGGCAAAAGGACAACAAGCAGAACTGGTGAAGAGAATAGTGTCGGCTAGTGCTCGTAAGGAGCTTGAAGACACGGCTTAAGACTTAACAAGTAAACCGAAACCAGGAAAGCATCCCAGCACTTGGGAGGAATGGTAGGAGGATCGGGAGTTCAAGGTCAGCCTTGGCTACACAGGTGAGGACAGTCTGGGTACATGACACCAAGCATCAAGAAAACAACAACAACCAAACAAAAACCATACTCTACTACCGTCCAGTAAAGAGCTGTATAAGCCCAGGCCTGCGGCCCGATAGTAGCGTACTTGCTTAGCATGAGCCCCTGGGCTTATAAACTAGACATGGCGGCATACATGTCTTTAATCCTAGCACTTGGTAGCAGCAGAAAGGTCAGCAATTAAAGGTCATTACTGGCTACATAGTAACTTGCAGGCCAGCCTGTACTGTATGTGATCCTGTCTCAAACAAGGAAAAGCAAAAGAGAAGAAAACAAAAAGAATAAACTGGACAGAGAGAAAAATCAGATGCTTTCCTTGGGTCTCTTGGAGAAGTGGGGTCAGAGGGCAAACTAGAAGGACAGACAGCTGCTAGAATGGACTACCTGTCGGGCACTAGCACAGCTGCAGGAAAACATCTGCTGTGATCAAGGTTCAGGGTCAGGGCGCACGGGCTGTGAGCTAACACTTCCCACACTATTGTGAGTTTTACTCCCAGGATCTCTAACCACGTTCTTTTTATTGATATGTTCTTAATACAAGGGCTTGTTTATTCCAGTCTGGCTTCAAAGTCTCTGTGTGCCTCACGCTGACTTTTAACTCGTGAACACCTCATCTCTGCCACCTAACCTGAACTGCATTGAAGTCTGACTTCGATCAAGCTGCACCCATAGACCATCCCAGAACACCCCCTTGTGTTGCCAGCAGACAGAAGAAAACAATCATTTTTTTTTTAAGACGTCAGATAAATTCTTAACAAGACCCGTCTTCAAGAAAAGCTACTTTGGGACTGGAGAGATTGCTCAGTGGTTAAGAGCATTTCCTGCTCAGTCACAAGGACCAGAATTGTGATACAAACACTCAAGACTACGACAGGTGGCTCACAAATGTCTGTCACCCCAGCTCCAAAGGATCTGATATCATCTTCTGACCTGGGTGCTCTGTAGATACTGACACTCCCATGTGAGCACACATACATAAATAAAATATTTGTTAAAAGAAAGCTGTTTTACTAGAGTCAACATCATTGAGGTTTTATCCCTTCGCCTCTGGCCATTCTGCCCAATTACCCAGTTCAGCACCCCAGCTTGCAAGAAACAAACTACAAGGCCCACCAAAATATATCTCTTCTGTTAGCCTATGTTTGACTTGTCTCCCTTATAACCAGGCAATAGTGAAAAACACTCTTCCAGGATCTGTGTGAGCAGCTCTAGGAGGTAATTGAGACCGAGGAGGGAGTTAGAGGGACCCCTTCCCTCTCTATATGATAGTTGAACTAGTGTCTGAGGTGGAGATGAGCTGGAAGGCTGTGCCCTTACCCTGTGAGGTCTGCATTCACTATGAGAGAACTGGAGAACAGAATCGGGATTAGAACACCCCAGACAGAGCCCGAGAGTGGTGCGAGCAGGGAGATGAGACTATAAGCTCGCAAAGCATGCTGTGGATGAAGGCTCGGCACAGGCATGCAACCTCGCAAAGCATGCTGGGGATGAAGGCTCGGCACAGGCATGGAGCCGGCCTTTGAGGCCTCATTAGATCACAGGACACAGACAGAGGAAGAAGGAATCCTCTAGGCATCTGGAATATGTCCACAGAAATGTAAGGAGGAGCCACACCGAGAGAAGAAACCAAAGGAAATACCCAGAGCAATCATGCCAGAGAAATTGCCAAATTAATGCTGTCAGTCAATTAATATTGTCACATCCAGCTGGGCAGTGGTGGCACATGTTTTTAGTCACAGCACTTGGGAGGCAGAGGCAGGTGGAGCTCTGAGTTCGAGGCCAGCCTGGTCTACAGAGAGCCAGGGTTATACAGAGAAACGCTGTCTGGAAAGCAAAACAAAACAAAACAAAAAAACCATACAGATCTAGAAATCTCATAGAATACTAAATAGGATAAATGGGGTATAAGAAGCACACAGAAAACTCTCTCTCTCTCTCTCTCTCTCTTTCTCTCTCTCTCTCTCCTCTCTCTCTTCCCTGACACATCATAAGTAAATTGTAGAAAGACAAAGAAGGTAAAGAAACATCCTTTTGGGGGGACTGGCAAAGGATCTAACCTGAGAAACTTGGATTATTCCCGACACCAACCGCCCCACATGGAGCTGTGTGATGGGCGGCTGGTTAGAGATACGTGGGACTTCGTGCTCGGTGTTCTGGCTTGGAGGGCCCAGCCTCAAGGGAACACGCAAGGCAGAGCTCGGCAGTGAGTGTAAATTGCTGTTTTCCTCATCTTCATTTCTGTGACATCTAGCTTTAGTGTCCTGCAAACGCGTCTGCAGCAACACAAGTTACATATCTTTCTTAAAGAAAAACAGCCGATTCCATTCAGGCTGAGAGCCTTTGGGGTAGAAGTGAATTTGTGTCTACATCATGGGCTCAGTTCTGCTTGGGATTTAGACATCTTCAGCTCTAACTGGCGACACATCAACATAATTTGATGGCTCACCATAAAGTGTCGTTATTGGTGTGCATTTCAGTCAAAATCATAAATCCAAATACCCACGACCTTCATTTTAATGTGGCTCGTGACTAATTCACCTTAATTGTGTTCATCTTTGATGTTGATGACAGCTCACAACATCATTCCATTGTCCTTCCATTTGCTACTTTGTAATTTATTCTTTCTTGTGTGGGCTTCACATAGACTCTCAATTTTATATATATCATGCATTATGTAAAGAGTTTTCATGGATAATTAACAGTCTTAATCGTGTTGAACTTCTTAGTACAGATCCTGCTCTACCCTTTCCTTTATATGATTTTCTAGTCTTCTGAGACAGAATTTTTATGTAGTCCAGGCTAGCCCCAGTCTGGTTGTATAGCCAAGGACAAGTGCAATTTCAGATCTTCTTGCCCCAGTGTTTTTTGAGTACTTGTTTAGACTCCTGGTTTGTACTCCTGTGTCCAGTTTGTTTATTTCTTTTCTCTCCTCTTTCTGTCTTTTAAATTTTGATAGCACTGAGGACTGAACCCAGAGCTTTGGGAATGTGGCAAGCACTGCTGTGCCGTATCCCCCAAGCTTCTCCCTCCCTTCTAAAATCACTCAGGGGTTCATGGGGAGGGTTGGCGAACTAGAGGTTTTATGCACAGAATTGGGAATAGGATGTATAGGCCCTGAATCTGTGGCAAGAAACAAGAATCTGTGGGGAAAACCGAAAGACTTTCTCCTCTCCCTGGAACATACACTTCTTGTCTTTGTCCTAAATAATACAACTGTCCACACCAAATAGTAATTGTGTTCTGTTCGCCATTGCTATCAATAGCTTAGCAGAGGACCTGTGCAGTATAAGCAAACACTGAGCCGTTCCGAATGAGAAACTCAAGCATCTGTGGATTTGGGCATCTGTGTGTGCCCTGAAGTCAATTCCCTATGGAGAGCAAGGAGTAACTAGGTACAACAGGGAATACATCCCTGAGAGATTTCCTCTTGGATCTATCACCCCTTCTAAGCACCCTGCAAACTGAGCTACACCCCAAGTTTCTGTCCTTCAGTCTTTAGGAAGAAAGGGAAACTATGTCTTTTTGAGACCCTCTTTGTGGACTGGGATGGCACTCGATTGTCTTTCTAATCCCTCATCTTTCTTTGACAGCTGTGGAAATCTCTGGACTTTCCAAGGTCATGAAAAGATTCAGATGCCATGACCACATCTTTCCTGTGTCCAGAACAGCCTCTATTTGTTGTTCTTTCAGTTCTGAGTGTCCTTTTGCCTTTAATTTCATAGATGTGTGGCTGGGATGCTCAAATATATTCAAAGTATATGAGGTCAAAGTTGAGAACAAATCATTCTGCAAGTTTTTTTTTAATTAAAAAAGTGTGTGTATGTGTGTGTGTACATATGTGTGTGTGTACATATGTACATGTGTACATGTGCTTATGGTACCAATGCCCAGAGAAGCCAGAAGCAGGTGTGGAATATTCTGGAGCTCCGGTTATAGGCAATTGTGAACACCCCATGTGGGTGCTGGAAACATAACTCAGGTCCTCTACAAGAGCAGTACATGATTTTAATAACTAAGCAATCTCTTGAGCTTCTGTTTATGACTTTGAGATAGGGTTTACTATACCCAGGTTACCTTCAAACTACTATTCAATAGCCAAGGATAGCCCTGAACTCCTGATTCTCCAGGCTCTACCTCCCCAGTGCTGGAAAATGCAGTGTGGCAGATAAAAGTCAAGGTTGTGTGCATGCCAAGCAAGCAATCTACCAACTGATCGACATGAGGTCCATCCTGCAGGCTTTAAGAAGGAGGGGACAATCTGTCTTTCTGAGAGACTCGAGAATTAGAAGGGAGTCCCAGGTCTTTCTCATCCTTCATCTTCCCTAAAACTTCAACCCAGGTGTTCCAAAGACGTGGTCCTCTCATACCCGTCTCTATTGCTAGCATTGGATTGCTGCTGAACACAGGGTCATAGGCAGCTGTCACCCCTCCCCCCACCTTTCCTCTGCAACCCTCACACTCACTCCCAGCTTTAAAGCTGTGCACCCACAAACTCACTCAAGCTTACTATTGGGGTTTAGATGTAAAATATCCCTCATAGGCTCATGTGTTTGGACACTTGGTCCCCAGCAGGTGGCGCTATTTTACAAGACTGTAGAGCTTTTAGGAGGAGGGACCTCAGTGGAGGAAGGCAGCCACTGGTTGCTGGCTCCATTCCCTGTCTACTCTCTGCATCCCGACTGCAAGTACAATGTCACCAGGCATCCCACAGTCCTGTCATTGTGCCTTCCTTGTCATGGCGGACTATATCTTTACACTGTAAACCAAAAAAAAACAGCTCTTCCTCCATTCAGTTGCCAAGTATTGAGTCACTGCCATGAAAGAGTAACTAATACATGTCCCCAGTTTCCTTGGGACAGATCCAGGGATGGGACACAGCCCCTAGTTGTCATGTGTACAAATAAAACCACAAAGTGTGTAGAAAGTGTTACTAAACCATTGGGTAAACAAGAAGCCAATGCCAACAGCTAAGTCTTGCATATCAGGTGATCCTGGGAGTCCCATCTCTCAGGTTTCCTTTTCTTTTGAGTCACATACTTAAGATGTCATAGCGCATCGAGGAAGGCAGCCCCTTTCCTGAAGAGTCCAATGCCTTACGGTCACATTTTCCTCTCTTGTTACAAAATACTATGTGGCCACCACATCTAGTTTAAAGAAAGCAGATAACCTGCTTTAGATTCTCAACTTAGGAACAAGGAAAAAACTAAGTTCAAATCATCCACTATGTGTTCAGTATATAGTTAGATTACTTTTGTTGTTTTGACTCAGGATCTTGCTATGAAGATCAGGCTACCCTTCAACTCATCAAGATCTGTCTGTCTCTGGTTCCTGAGAGCTAGAATTAAAGGTATGTGACACCATGGCCTGCTAGATAGCTTTTGATATGTGTTATTTGATTAATTTCTGTATTATAAAATGAAAATGGTTATATAATAAAGTTATGGTCCGCTTAATTTGAAAAATGAGGCACAGAGAAACAACAATTTTTCTAGCAATCATATTGTTTAGAATGCAAAATTGGTACAAATATGTAAAGTGAGTAAAATTCTATGATACCTCAGAGTTGCTGTGCTAGGCACACGTTTGGCATCCCAGCACTTGGGAAACAAGAGAAGAAGGTAAGTTCCAGGCCAGCCTGGCTACATGGTAAGTCATAAAACAGTCTGGGCTACATGGGACCTGTCAAAAAATAGTTTTAAATATTGAAATGAAATATTGGAAATTCCTGACCCATTACTGGCTTCTCCAACTCACCAGTGTCAACTAGTTCTTAGAATCCATGCTAAGAATGAATTATGATAATAATGAGTTTCTAGGGGCCGGCCATGGCAGATATGGTTAGGATATCCCCAAGTCTCAGAAACAGGAAGATATGGGGAAGGGCACAAAGACCCAATCCTGTGTCATTTACAGTGTGATGGCAGTCCTGTGTCATCCACGCCCAGACATCCAGGCCCTTCAAATGCCAACATCGTAATCCTAAATCTTGCCCATTTTATGACCAGGTCTTTTAAGACTTTGCCAAGATTCACTTGCTGAAAGATTGCAGTTAAGGCCTTAGTGAAAACCGATATAGCAATCATAGTTCTGAGAGTCACTGAGCCTGGTGGTCAGGAGCCATGGGGCATCTTTCTCCCTGTACCAGTCTGATGCAAACTGTGCCCTTCTCACTCCTAAAAGGCCATACATTCATTGGTATGTGTGTGTATGTTATGATTTGGGTGTAAATTGTTCACCCACAGGCTCATGTATTTGAACACTTGGGTCATAGATGGTGGCACTGTTTTGGAAGGCCCCGGGACCTCTTTTTCCTTGGAACCAAATCTCAGCCTTTCTTCATGTCCCCTTTAATCCTGGGACTCCACAGCTGAGGCTGCAGCTTTACAAACGGCTTTAGAGTCTTTCTACAGGAACTCCAACCCTGTCACATGGTGCTAAGGCTGAGCTGCTCCCCACAACCCCTTTGTACTTTTAAAACCAATACCATGTGGGAGCCTCACACACACTACCACGTTTGGTTGTCATCTTGAGAGGCAACATTGGTCCATTTGGACCACAGTATGTGTGCTCACCCTGAAGAAATACTTCCCAGAAGACTTCACCTCAATGCTGCTGCCTCTTGTTAACCACAGCTGACTTCACAGGCCCCAGCTCACCAGCCTCACAAGTCCCAGTGAAGCAACAGATTCACTTCAGTGGCCCAAAGTCTTGTTAATCGCAGTAATCAATCCACCCACCCTAGTAAAACAGAAACCACATGTTCTTAACTCAGAATATCATCTGAACAGCCCCTGAGAGAGTCTTTGCTTCCCTCTGAAACGTCACAAGCCAGGCCGCTGCCGACTGTATTTCTCTCAACTTGCTAATCCTCCAAGCTCCCACAGAACAGCCCACTAAGTTTTGAACATTCCAATGGCTTTTCTGGATCAAAGTTCCAAATACTTCAGCAATCCTCCCCTCAAACCTCATGGCCGGAGCTGTCACAGCAATAGTCCATGATCTTGGTACCCATTTCTATCCATGACCGAAAGCAATTTGGGGAAGAAAGGGTCTTGTTTGGTTTTTTGTTTGTTTGTTTTCCAACTTACGCTTTATCACCCACCACTGAGGGGCAACACCATGGGAGAAACTGAAGCAGAGACCACAGAAGAAGCAGCTACTCACTACTTGCTGTTCCCAGCTTGCTCTCTTACACAACCAAGAACATTTGCCTGAGATGGCACCATGCACAGTAGGCTGGGCTCTTTCACACCAGTTATCAGTTAAGGAAATGGCCCACAGGCCAATCTGAAGGAGGAAATTCATCACTTGATATTTGGTCTTTCCAGATGACTCCAGTCTGTCTAAATTGACAGAGTAACCAGCACCTCCAGGTTGGATTTGAACTTTCAGTGCCTTCCTGCCTCAGGTTCCTTAGCACTGGGGTATTGAGCATGTAAATTTCCTATTCCGTTTCTTATGTTTTGGTTCTTTGAGTCATGTACTGGAAGCTGACCTGGTATTTGCTATATATGTAGATAAGGCTGGCCTCAAAGCTGATAGCAATCCTCCTGTCGTATCCTCTAGAGGCATGTACCGCCATCACCATGCCCCGTAAAATTTCCATTTCTAAAATTAATTAATGCAAACCACTGTATTGTGTTGTTATACTATTTTATAATTATTTAAATTTTAACTAATTTTTTAAAAAGTAATTGTGTTAGTTATCTTTTTGTTACTGTGACACAGTATCTGAGATGCACACACTAAAAGAAGAAAGGTTTTAGCTCATGATTTCAGCCTCAGCCCATGGTCATTCAAACCTATTATTTTTAGGCCTGAGGAAAAGTTGAAGAGCATAGTTAATGGGAAGCTGGGAGCAGAGGAAGCAGTCACCTCACAATAGCCAGGTGGTAAGAAGAAGAGCTGGGGGGAGGGGAGTCTCCAATCACCTTCAAGGGCCTAATAGAGTGACTTAGCTTTCTCTACAGACCTTACTTCTTAGAGGTTCCACTACTTCCCCCCAGAAGCATGGCCTAGGAACCAAGTCTTCAACAGACGGGCCTTTGGTGGACCTTTAGGAGGCAAACAATAACGTGAGCCACACATCTTTATGACTCGGTGAATGGATCAGAACAACTGCCATGAACAGCGTGTGGGTTCTCGAGCTTTCCTGGTCTATACCGAGCTGGTTTCTCCACCCGGGTTAAACTTTCGGATAAATGTGAAGCATGCTAAGTATTTTAACCAATCAACCAAAAAGTCAAAGACAGGGACACTCTTGAAATTGCCACAGAGGTGGTTCTTCTTCTTGAGTGCCTGTGATTCCCCAAAGCCTGGTCCTATAAATTATCTGGACCCCAAAGCACCCTGATTGAGCGATAGGCTTTTAGACACACTTCAGAGAGCAGAGACAGAAAACGTCACTTGGGAAGTGACTCTTTGGAACTCTGGTTTGATGTTTCATTAAAGATTTACTTATTTTTATTCAATGTGTTTGAGTGCTGTCTTAGTTAAAGTTTTATTGCTGTGAAGAGACATCATGTCTCTTACAAAGAACTCTTTATAAGAGACAAATCTTATAAAGAACAACATTTAATTAGGGCTGGCTTACAGGTTCAGAGGTTCAGTCCATTATCATCACAGTGGGAAACATGGCAGAATACAGGCAGACTTGGAGCTGGATAGGGAACTGGTAATTCTACATCTTGGTCCACAGGCAACAGAAAGTGACTGGATTTTACACTGGGCAGAACTTGAGCACGAGAGACCTTAAAACCCACGCCCACAGTGACACACTTCCTCCAACAAGGTCACACCTACTCCAACAATGCCTCACCTCCCAACAGTGTCACTCCCTGCGTCAAGCATTCAGACACATGAGTCTATGGGGGCCGTATCTATTCAAACTACCACATTCTCCTCCCTGACCCCCATAGGTTTGTAGCCATAACAGTGCAAAATGCGTTTAGTCTAACTTCAAAACTTCCCATAGTCTATCACCGTCTCAACAATGTTTAAAAGTCCAAAGTTCAAAGTCTCTCCTGAGATTGATGCAATCTCTTAACTATAATCTCCTATAAAATCAAAATCAAAAACAGATCACATATTTCCAACATACAATGGCATAGGATGTAAATTACCATTCCAAAATGTAGGGAAGGAAGCATAGTGAGGAAATACTGGACCAAGGCAAGACTAAACTCCAGCTGGAGAAACTCTCTGCCATATATCTGGCCCCAGTGGCTTTCCTTAGACTCGGAAGATCTAATGCCTCTTTTAATACAATGGGCTTTCTGAGCCTCCATGCAGGGGTACCCCTGGCACATTCCTGTCTTCAGCAGTTTTCCTTAGTATTAGAGGGAAATTCCATTCTTGATTCTAAAGACAGAATCATGTGGCCGAAGCTGCCAAGCTCTGCTACCAAACTCTGCATCTCCATGTCTGATGTCAAAATGTTCTTCAGATCTCCGACTCCTTCCAGCTTTGTTGACTGCAACACACTTCTTTCTCGTGGACTGGTTCCATTCCCTGTTAGCAGGGATCCTTGGCAGATATCCCACAACTCTGGCATCTCCAACATCTTGGGGTCCCCAAGGTAATCTAGGCTTTAACTTCACAGCTTCACACAATGGCCTCTCTGGGCCTCCATGCAGGGATATCCCTGCCATATATCTGGTCTCAGTGGCTTTCCTTAGTAGCAGAGGGAAATTCCATCCTTGATTTCTAAGACAGAATCATGTGGCCAAAGCTGTCAAGCTCTGCTGCTTGCTAGGACCAGAACATGTCCCCTTGTTCAATTCTATCTTCACCAGCTTTCTGTCTGCCATGGTCTCCTTAGCTGCCCAAGCTTGGCTATTCTGAAACTTGTTCTATAGACCAGGCTGGCCTTGAACTCAGAGATCTTCATGCCTCTGTCTCCCAAGTACTGGACTAAAAAGTGTGTACCACCACATCTGGACCTAAGGTTTCCTCTAATTTCTTTTAATTATAGATCTTTGTATGCATGACTTCTACGTCTCAAGTTCTGGATTAAAGATGTGTGTCAATTAAAGACATGTGACCAAAACTATATGTCATCCCACCTCAAGATCTGAATCAAAAGCCCTTGTCTTTCAGCCTCAAGATCTGGATCACAAGTGTTTCTTCTATGTCTGGATTGTAGTTCATTCTAGATATAGTCAGGTTGACAATGGCGAATAGCTATCACCATCTACCCCCTTGTCAACTTGACATACAACCATATCTTCTTATGGCCATATGAAAACAGTAGCCATGTCATAATCATGATGTAGCTATCCCTTATACAACTGCAAACAATAGCCAGGTCACAGTAATGCCTAACATGACATAACTATCACTTGTACAACTACAAACACATTGCAAATTTGGAATAGGTGTCAATGTCCTTTGGGGGAATCATACTTTAGTATCTCAAACTTAAATATGATAATTGGTGTTAAAGAAATTGAAAGAAAATGCAAATATCTGTACAAGTGCATTCTTAACAAAATACAACAGAAACACTCATGTCAACTATAGTTCTCGCTTTTGCCACTGGTCACGTGGCCTCAGACGGTATTTATAACTACCTTCCTCTACTACCCATTCTGTATTTCCTGCATCCTCTGCCTGCGAAGGTCTTGGATTTCTGCATTTCCATATCTCAGTACCTGGAGACGTGAGCCACACCTTCATTCTGATGGGTCTGTGCCATTGGTCATCATGCTTGGATTAGGCTATTGGAGTTTCTCATTGACTTTAATCACAGGACACTATGTAGCACTAAGAGACACCCTAAAGGATCTCGTACACTCCAGACACAATCCTTCTTCCCTCTTGAGCCAGGCCGCCACAGTTCAAATCACCCTCAGCACCACTGTCTTCCAGGTTCCTACTAGGATGGCTCATTAAGCCCCACTGAAAGCTTTCCACTGCTTTCCTAATCCAACGTTCCCAAATCCACATTCCTTCAAACTAAAACATGGTCAGGCCTATTACAGCAATACCTCAGTCCCTGCTACCAGCTTTGGTCTTAGGGCTTTATTGCTATGAAGAGACATCATGACCAAAGGAACTCTTATAAAAGACATCATTTAATTGAGGCTGGCTTATAGTTTCAGAGGCTTAGTCCATCATTGTCGTGATGGGAAGCATGGTAGCACACAGGCAGACATGGTACTGGAGAAGGAGCTGAGAATATACATCCTGACCTGCAGAAGGGGACTGGGCTCCACACTGTATGGGGCTTGAGCATAGGAGACCTTAAAGCCCACCCCCACAGTGACATACTTCCTCCAACAAGGCCACACCTACTCCAACAAGGCCACACCTCCTAATAATGCCACTCCCTATGGGCCAAGCATTCAAACACATGTGCCTAGGGAGAGCAAACCTATTCAAACCACAAGTGCTTTGCCTGCATGTATGTATGTTCACTACATGGATACCAACTCTGGGTTTGTTGTTGTTTGGTTTTTTTTTTTTTTTTTTAGAGAGCCAGTTATTTCATATAAGTGCTTTTCTGGGAACAGCCAGGCTTCTGGGGGATCACTGGCTAGCCTTGTTTTGGGGGCTATCCTTGTTGCTCATTCATTAACCAGCAGAACCCCTTCATCCAGTATCTGAGTGTGGCTTTCCAGAGTCACCCTTGACACACACCCCAGCAAACGACTGAGCCTAAGTGTAGTTCTGGGCTTTGACACAGGTCCCAGGGAGCTGATGGTGCACGCTTATTTTGGTTCAAATATCCTTTTTATTTTTTATTTTTTTTATTTTTTTTAATTTTTAGAACATATGAGATTTTAAAAAAGAAAAATTGCCATGTCTTGGATCTTTTCCAGCTTTCCCATCTGCTCTCCTCAAAAGCCTTTTCTCAAAGACTGTGTGGATGCTCGGGAGACGGGTCATGGTTAAGAGTGCTTGCTGTTCTTCCAGGATACTCAAGATCAGTTCCCAGCATCCTTGTCAGGCAGCTCACAACTGCCAAACTCCAGCTCCAGGGGATCAGAACACACATGTGAGCATGCATGTGTTCATGCATGTGTCTCTGTGTGTGTGCTTGTGCGTGTATGTGTGTGTGTGCGCACACACACGTGTGCATGTGCTTGTGTGTGTGTGTGTGTATGTGTATGTGTGTGTGTAAATAAATCTCTTTTTAGAAAGGCTATAGAAAGAGTGAGAGATTGGTTGAATTTCAGACATGGTAGGCTGCAACAAGGAAAACGTGGTCAACGGGATCTGTGGACCAAAGGCATTTGTACTGATGTGACAGGCAGCCCATGATGATGTAAACAAAGGAATCCCAGTGATTTAGTAAGGATGGAAGACTTGTTCTGTTCCATACCCCTGCCCCCTGCTTCTCTCTCTCTAGAGTTTTAGTAGAACATCCACAACTGATACGGTAGCTCAATAGTGTAGGTTGACCAGTTATCTCGGGTTATCTAAGACTGCAGCAGCTCCTGGTTAGCAGGACTCAGTGTTAGAACAGAGAACGACCTGGGCAAAGCAGGACGAGTTGTATTGCTTTTGGTGTCAGGCTCCTCCTGTCTCTTCCCTGTCACTGAGACCCAGATTTCTTCTAGATTCGTCACCGGTTTAAAGGAACTTCTATCACCTCTCCCTGGACAATGTGGGCAATGTCTGACCACACTGTGATGACTGACTAACCTAACAGTTTGCCACTGGATAGGTAACTTCTAAAGGCAGAGAAATGCCTGGGTTTAGAACCATTTTCTGCTCCATAAATGTATCCCCCAAGACTCCACCACGGCAGCAACTGGGCCTCATTCTGTACAGCCCGTTTGAAAAGTTCCTGAGCAATAGCTGGGCACGGAAGTACACATCTGCAGTGTCCATTCTGGGCAACAAGAGAAACTCCATTGCAACCAAATCAAATGTCACCTTGTCCCCACTTTCCATTTCAAAGACACTATAAAACTATAAAATAATACTGAATCTATGAAAAGAAACTTGTTCTTAAGGCACCATGACAATTGTATCCCAGACCCATGGTGGTGCTAAAAGGGTGACTGATACTCAAATATCTGGAGAAAATTGTGTGTGTGTAAATTACTCCCAGGACTTAACCAAATTTAAGAGTCTTAATTAATGTATCTTTCCCAGTCTGTGAGTTTAAATGACAGTTAAGAAGAACCTCATTAAAACCATTACAATAAATGGTTGATTTGAGACCTAGGAAGGGATAGCTCTTCAGCCAGTTCTGGGTTGTTTAGTAAAGTGACATATACCTTCATAAGCTACACTCCTGATGGTGTCTCCTTTCTGGGAGCTCCAACTGCCACTGAGGCAGGAAGGGCTTCTCGCCTTGTTAATCCCCCATGCTCCACACGTGCTCTGGGCCCTTCAGTTCATTCACTTGACTCTGTTGGGTTGGCCCGTGTTAGGAAGTATATGAGAAGGCCAGCTGGGAAGACAGTCCTGGCTTGCTCATTACTGATGTCTGTGACTACAATGACGCAGGTATTTTTTGTATAGAAAGAACATGACTAAAATTTAAACTTGAGGTATATTCTCTAAACTGTCTCCTCAGTTGTCTGGATTGTGATGCTTTAATACCAACATGAGCAAATAGTGGCCAATAATTTAAAAAGTTCTTAGGCTGCTTTTCAGATAGCCTTTAGCACCGTTCTGTTGTAGACAATGCTGGGACACACCAACTTGAACCAAATAAAGTTCACTGGATGCTCAGGAATGCACCTTGTTGGACAGGGAGATGCATCAGTTACGACTCGTGTGACTACACAGGCAGAACCAAATAGCACTCTTCCATTTCATGTTCTGACACACAGAAAATGGTGTTTCCATAGCACAGTAAGGTGGGTGGAGCAGGCGGTCCTTCCACTAGAGGTGACCTCCCTCAAGCTCCTAGTGCCTATTCCAAGAGCTGAGACTGCTGGGAAATGCTGGGAAGAAGACTACAGCAACCCAGGTCTTCCCAAGCTCACTGTCTCAGTCCCCATTGCTTTAAGTGAGCAGCTATGTTCTTCCAGCCAGACTCTAGGCAACATCTTGCTGCCCATTCTGTCAACCACAGCTACACACAACCATGAAAAACACAGACAAAGGCAGCCTTTTCTGTATTCTTTATTCTCGGTCAGTGAGCTACACAGGGGTGGAGAGACAACAAACTAAAAGGAGCCTCTGGGGAGGCGAAAGGGGTGCAGGAGGTAGGGTAGGATTTAGATTTTACAAATAGTTAAATAGAAGATTACAAGTATCATTTTCCCCCAAAAGCATATCCTGTGGGGTAACAGAAGAAGATAAAAAATTCATCACAAATGAAGCAAATGAGACACTTCTGACAACTGCATCCCCTAAACCCAGTTTCAAAAAACAAACAAAAAAACCAGCTTGCACTTTTAGACCATCTTGATTTGCAGAAACATTTGATATGTAGGTTTTCAACAAAGATAATCACTGATTCACAGGATCGATACAAGACAGAAAACAGAGCATGAGAAAATAGCTTTGATCTACTAGCAAAAATAGATTTATGCTGATGTTGGTATTAAAAATAAAGACATTTGAATAAATTCTGACCAAACACTGTAGCCTGTATTCCTAACAGAGATCATGAGAGCAACTTATAGTGCTGACTGGCAACAAGAGGGTATGAGGACAGTCTCTAATAGCTACAGTCCCTCAGAGAGAGCTTGTGGTGTGCACAGTAGGCCTACATTAAGAAGCAAAGTAACCCTCTATTTTTGGCTTGACTTCTTTAAGGGTAGAATAAAACAATACGTCATAAATCTGGCAAACACAGAGGAAAGACAGTTCTAGAAGGCTGAACAAATGATTTATTGGAATTAAAAATAGGATATGAGGAAAACAGCAGCCTAAATAGAGTTAACATTAAAAAAAAAAAAACCTCAGTTTGTGTAGTTTTCCATCAGGAAGCCCCTAGAGGCACTGGAAGGCTTGGGGACTGCTGAGGCATTCTTGCTACTTAGTAGGTAATTGTATTTATGACCTAGAGTGAACCCCATCTGTTTAGTACAAGAACCCTTCTGAGTCTGTTGAATGGCAATCTGTTTAGTTAGTACCAGGCTCCCCCTAGTGTCTCAAAACGTGCACTGCATCCATCTGTTTAGTTAGTACCTGACTCCCCCTGGTGTCTGGGAGGTGAAGTGCATCTTTTTAGTTAGTACCTGATTCCCCCTGGTGTCTGGAAGGTGAACTGCATCTCTTTAGTTAGTACTTCACTCCCTTTGGTGTCTTGGAGATAAACTGCATCTGTTTAGTTAGTACCTGATTCCCCCTGGTGTCTGGAAGGTGAACTGCATCTCTTTAGTTAGTACCTGACTCTCCTTGGTGTCTGGGAGATAAATTGCATGTTTAGTTAATACCAGGAACATCTTAGCATCAAGATGTGAACTGTAGAAAGAAGCTGCATTGAGGCTTTTATTACGACAGGGCCTGTGGAGGAAACTATGTCTTTCCTTTGCTACACCGAAGATACTCATTCCTTAACGATGCCTTGCAGATCGGGGTTGTTAGTATTGAGGAGAATACATGAAGTACATCATGTGGTTAGCACAAGGTTCCACTACTAGGAGAACATCTGTAACTTACCATAAACTTGAAATGGATAATGAGCACAAGAGAGGCTGAAACACGTGCACCAAATGGTGCAGCTACTGGTATTGTGTATTGGAGAAAGTCAAGAGTTCAGAAAGATTAAACTTTACCTTAATTCTTCTCAAAACAATACCGCAGTTCTGTTCTCTATGAACACATTCAAGTTCTAGACATACAAACTTGGAGGAAAGATGTGTTAGACAGGACAGGAGGAATATAGCAGCCTCCTCCCCTTGCAGGGAGTTTTAAGATTCAGTTAGCAGCATGTACCTCCCGACCATCTGCATTTCCCAAAGCCCTCTATCCAGACACTGGCAGTGACTTATAGAGCCTGCACATGGTTCTGGAACATATTTTGTTCATTCCTGTCCCCAATTCATAAAAGGTGACTACAGAGGAGACGTTTGGGTCAGCTGATTGTGTGGTTCCAAATTAAAGCTTTAAGTCAACAGAAATTATATCAAGAGATACTTTAAGGATTTTCAAACAACTGGCTGTACTGATTCTGGGGGTACATCCTCGATTTTGTGGGTTTTGTCATTTTCCTACTCCTTTGGGGCAGCCTCTCGAGCAGGCCTATTTAACAGCCAGTATCATTAAAATCCCACATTTGTCCTCACAGTTTTGTTTTCCACGCTGAGATCCTTCCTTACATCTCCAGCCTGTGGTCAGAATGTGGATAACACTAGAAAAGGGAAAAAAAACAAAACAAAACAGGAACTAAAGAATCAGCCGCACCACCCAGCTGCTTACAAATGGAAATGAGATTCCTGCTGTGTTCATCCTAGTGATTACAGAATGTGGGACAAATGAACCAATCTTTAATGAGTTGCTTAAAGTGACAGTCACTTGTAGACTCCAAAGACTACTGATTCACCTTCAACACTCCACTGTGAAAACTTCACACTGTCCAGTTGGTTATCTGGTGTGACATAGGCCAATTTTGTGGAGTTGGCTCTCTCCTTCTACCTTCTAAGTGGGTCCTGGAGACATACTCAGTACCAGGCTCATACAGTAAGTGCCTTTACCTGCTGAGCCAATCTCACTGGCACCTTCAAATTCCTTCTATAGAAATCTCTTTACCCTATCATTACACACAATGCTTCATAGAACTGCTATAGACATTCGAGTCAAAGGCTTAACCATCAGGCTTTGGTTTTAATGTGCTCTGGGCAGAAGTCAGAGTTGTTCTGATAACGCAATTCAGCTACTATGTACATACATTCTATCATCGTGATTTAAAGTAAGACATTTATAAGAACAACAGTTCCCCTTTGGTAGCTCCTATCTGAGACGGATGCAGTATTACAAATAAGAAGAGAGTCGAGGGAAGAGGTAAAACCCTTGCAGCTTTCTCAGAGGACAACACAGAAGAACAGCAATGTTTGTCTCTAAGGCAGATGGTCAAACTGTCTATAGAAGGTCAAAAGTATGGTGCTCGGTAAGAGGTAGAGAATACCAAAGCCGTGTGGGGGAACAACATGCTGGGTTATTTAAAGCCACCAGTGACTTTGCTGAAGTTTTAGAAGGTCACACTGCTTACTGTTTGTCTTGTGCTAAATAGAGACATTTCATCCTCAATAAGGACTAAAAGGAGGGCTTGCAAGCCAGGGGTGGGGCAAGAGGCCGAAAGTATTTTCTTAAAATTTTAAGGACTCATCTCTTACTGAGGAAAAACAAAACACCTGCTGCCTCCCTAGGACGCCATCGGGACACTGAATGGAGTCTTCTCTGATGAAGGCAGCTTCTCTAAGCAAGCTGGGAGCAATTTTATACATAAGGCAACAGAAGAACAGGGAGAGAAGTTTCCCCTTCCCATTGGGTGATGCCCACCTTACATAAAAAAAAAATATGCCTTTCACTAACTTTATACAGATTCCTTAACCACGAAAATGCAAATGAAAATATTCTTGGTACTTCAGCACCAGCAGAATTGTTCTGTATGAGCAATCAAAGAGCTGTCTGAGGCAAAACGATATCCCAGCTACCAATTAAACCTGGGTAGCTACGCATGGGTGAGTAACCCCGGGTGTTATGTGTTACTTCTTAACGCACCTGGGAAATTTTTTTTTTTCTCCAGTGTGATTTTTTATAAGGCATAAATTTGAATTTTCCCTCTTACCTTTGGAAAATTAGTGTTAAGTGTTTTTTGTAACCCACACATTAACATTCAGTCTTTCATTTTTATTAAATAGTTTATATATAAAAAGAAATATCGAGGTGTGCTACATTCATATAAACAATCATGATAACACTTGAAATTGTAAAGAGACATACTGAAGAAAATATATACTTCAGTGCTTACAATGCTACGCTAAGCACAGGTGATCACGCTAGATAAACATACGGACATACAGACAGCTGAGTGCTGCTTCCGGAAGCAAATGTGGGCAAAGTACAGGAAATCTCTCTTTCTCCTTTGCACTTCACCACAAGACGGGATGGTCCAGTTTGGAAAAGCCAAGGTCTTTCCTCAGTTCCAGGTAGGTCCCGTTGCTTACCCAAGCATCGTCACTGGATTTCCTGTGAGAGATGAGACAAGACAGTTTCTCGTACAGTCCGCTATCACCTTCTCTCTCCCCCTCCTTCCCTTGCTTGCCCACTCTCACTCCAGACAAATTCTTTGTTCTTGTTTGGGTACTTGAGTGGTGTCCTTAGGCTGGCAGCCATTTTTTACTTCTGATATATACTTCTTAAGCCTGGAAGCTAGGAAGGTGATGCTTCTAAAAGCCTCCCCCACCCACCCCGTGTGTGTGTGTATGTGTGTGTGTGTGTGCATGCGCACGCACATGTGCCTGTCCGTCCATCTTCTCTCTGTGTGCTGTACATCAAACAGGGCCAGGCTGATAGCTACCACACTGGGAACAACTCAATACTACCCAATCAACCAGGCTGATCGAAGTCAGTCTTAAGTTGGCATAAAGCCAAACAGAAGGAACAGAAGAGAACTGGACTATACCAGTCTGGAGAGAGAACTTTTGGTTTACGGCTCTGGGAAAAGATAATCTGCTAGATAGAAATTCAAAGGGCACAAAAGGATCCAGAGCCTGCTGTTTTCTGGTTAGCTTCACTGCTCCTGGGTAGTAATGTTGTCAGCTTTATTCTGCCAGCAAAAGCTCATGCATGTGTGGTCCACACACTGCCTCCTCCCCTTCCACAGTGCCCAGCGGTGCTCTAGCCCTGGGTGGTTGACACCACAATATATACTGGAGCTCCTTCACACAGTGACGTGTGTGATGTCTGTCTTTGCTGTCCCTCTGTAAGCCAACACACTTAGGTCAAGGACCCAATTCAGCCTCCAGTGCCTGTGTGTTTTATGACACTGGGACCAAGTCCAGGGTCTTATGAATGCGCTCCAAGAATTCTACCAACAAGCCACATGCCAAGCCCCATGTAATCTTTGAAAGTACTGTTTTATTAGGACACAGCCCTACCTTCTTCTTTAACTATAATCTGTGGTTGTTTTCATATTGAACAACTGGACTCATGGCCAAGGCCTTATGGCCTGCTAAGCCAGCAGCATCTACTATCGGCTTTTTATGGGTAAGTTTGGTGACCTCAGCAATGGGGTTTCCTGTTCCTTTTTAGACAGTGGAGGGATATTCCATTGTGGGTATGGATGGCAGGTCAACGTAGACACTTGCCCCACTGCCGGGCAGCTAAGCCGCCATTAACTCCATTAGGAAGAAAGCCTATGTTCTTAGTGCTATTTTAATTTTGTTTTTCAGAGGCAGGGCTTTGATTTCATTATCATTACTAACTTGCCTAGGCTGGCCTTCAACTTGCAATCCTCCTGTCTCAGTCTCAGAGTCTCAGAGTGTTAGAATTACAGGTCTGTGTCACTGGGACTGGCTCTCTCAGTATTTGGGAATATAGACCTTTGTCCTGATGCTAAGATCAGTCCGAATGACCTTCCAAAAGCTGTTCCTGCTGTCCACAGCAATAAACAAACCAAGGGCCACACCAGACAAGAAACCACTGGCTGTCGGATGGGAGTGGACCCTCCAGTCTGCGTCTGCTACTTAAGCTGCGACAAAACCCCCAAATCACACAGAGCTCTGCTGAGATTGTCAGGAGAGGAAAAGGCCCCATCTGGAAGATTCCCCGGGTCCTTCTTCAACCTCTATTCCCTGGGCCTCTGTTTCTTCTCAGTTAAAATAGGGAAGAGAGGATGAACAGCTACAATTGCTCACAGCCCGTTTACAATTTTAAGTATATTTTAAACAAGACCCTCTCAACTATTGATTGATTGATTGATTGATTGATTGATTGACTGGTTGACAGGGTTTCACAGTATAGCCAAGGCTAGACTAAAACTCTTACCAGCCTCCCTCAATACTGGGATTATTGGTATGGCTACAAGTCACTGATGACTAGCTCCAGAAAGTTATGTTAAGAGAAAAGACCAATCAGACCTTCCAAACTGGAGCACAGTGTATTGGAACTGCTGACTCAAGGTCCAGGTACTTCAAATCCTACAGCAGGGCTGTCATCAACTAGCCTGTCCTGTGAAATCTGCCCATGCTGCAAATGGAACAGGATGGGCCAGCACTGGGACCAGCTCTGGAAGTGTCCCCCTCTTCCTCTACAAGGAGGCACTCCTGAGCCACATGGCACGAGCAAGGAGAGAGCAGAAGCTATCATTTGTCCCCAAAGGCTAGCCAGGCTCCCACTCCCCACCCGTCCCCACCTCCTGCAGGCACAAACCTGAAAAACCGGGGCTGGTGTTCCACACCATTCTCCTCTAAGACCCTCCGCCTCTCCCTCTGCAGCTTCTCAATCCTCTGCTTCTGCACCTCAGCCTCCTCTACGTTCCCTTCTTCTAGAAGCCTGGGCATTGAGGGGAAAGAGGAAAGGAATATTCATTGAAAAAATAGTAACCAGCCACTTCTGTATACAAGACCAGATATTCAAAATCCCTTACGCCCAGTCTCTTCTTCCCACCATGATGCAACAGCCTGAGCCCGGAAGAGGAAGAACCCTCTCTGAGCAGGTGATAGTTACAGGGTTCAAAATCTCTATCCAGAGAGAAATGCGAAACCCGTATCTTTCTTTCTTCTTTCTCCCTCGCTCTACCATCACAGAAGCCCCACACTGTTCGTTTCTTGGGTACATACTTTTCAAATATAAATACACATTCTTATTCCTTCCTCCATTCTAAGTGCATAAATGGTGGCAAAACAGCTTTGTTTTACTTTGCTTTTTACTTAACAACACATCTTAGAGATCTGTGCACAGTAGCGCCTGGACATCTTCATTTTAAAAGCTGTATTCAGGTTTGTGGATGTACCTTAATTATATGCTCTTCATATAGACATGGGGTTGGTTCTACTATTTTTAGTGTTACGCTTAATGTTAACTGTGAATGACTTTGGACAACCACCGTTTACATGTAGGAAAGTGTATCTATCTGTACAAGAAACTTTCAGACTTAGGATTGTTGGACAAGAGAGTGAATCTTTAATTGATATATTATAAAACTATACTTTACAGGGAGTTGAAGCAATTTATATACCCCTTTTATATTATATAATATTTCACAATATATAATTTATGCTATAGCATGCTGTTACCAGCCATATCTAAGAAATGGTATTTTCACCTGGTTTTCGTGGCCATGTTTAAGAAATATTTAAGTTTCTCGTCTGTGAACTGTTCATTCCCCTACGTCCACTTTCTCCCTATCGAGTGATGTCGTCCTGATTCCTAGACCAAATCCGCACTGTAAGGTTGTCAGTACAGACTCATGGTGATCAGTATGTTGGAACTTGGTCATGTCCTTGTACCAACCACATCATTAAGGCTTTCTCAAACAAATCTAGATTGTACTCAGCCATCTTTCCCTTCCTTTGGTCTTTAGATTTTGAGTCTCAATTTCAGAAGGTTCAGGGAGAGATTAGTCTGTTTTACAGAGTAGGAAAGCGAGGCTGGGGAAGACAGAAAGCCTTGTCATAGACCACATGACTCAGAATAGCAAGCCCAGAATCAGAAGTCAGATCCCAATGTACTAAAGGAAATTTAAATCGACGGGTCAGGAGAGCTAGGTGTTTTCATTATTCCAAATAAACAGTAAATTCTTTATTTCTACACACAATGAAAGTCTTCAAAATAGATCCCACCGCCCCCTCTTCTCTGGTATATCAATAGAAACAGGTCCCTACAGATGTGTGACGGCCCACACCACACAGGGGTGGAAGTACAGGCTGCAGTCCCTCTGAGACAGCTGTTTCAAGCCCACATTTTATCCTTGTGTTCCCGATGACAGTACCGGCCTCAGACTCCAGGTGGCCAGGCAGCTGTGAATACTACTGTTTGTAGATTGTTTTAAATGTCTCTGGAGAGAAAGGTCTTTGAAAACAAAATCCTTACCTTTGATCTGGTCTAAACCGAGTGTCGGTGGGTGGTAATAAAGACCTTGACAAAGGATCCATTTCATTTAACTCCAGTGCAAACTGTGTGAAGCCGTAATACTGCTCATAGCCTTTCGACATGGGATCTGAAAGAGAAATAAACCGAGCAGGTCTAATTTGCAATTCATTTATGTTAGTTTAATTCCATCAACTTTTTCATCTCAGACCAGCTATAACTCTAAACTGTTCCATTTCTATTAAAATATTCCGACTAACAAGCAGCAACTGAGCATTTCTCTGTAGACTTTCCTGCTGGGGTTTTCTATCACAGGCACTCTCAGTCTCTTTGCTTTGGTCCTGTAGTGAATTTATTCAGTGCTGTGAAGCGTCTGTACTGTATGAACTATCACAGAATTTGTTATTCAAATATACACACCAGGGGCCCACTGAGATGCCACTCAAGACTGATGAGCAGAGCTCAGAACCTACATGGTAGAAAGAACTGACTTCTGCACAAAGTTGTTCCCTGACTTCCACATCTGTGCTGTCAAGAATATCTCTGCACTCATATCTCACACACACACACACACACACACACACACATGCACACACACACAGAGTTATGTGCACTTGCATAAACACATACCCACATGCAAGGAAGTTTTAAAAATCAAATAAATAAACCCAGTAGGCCTTTTCTTAACCAGCTGGACTCCCAGTGCAGAAGACCCAGGTTCATACAGCCAAACTTTCAGAACTCCTAGCAGCTGCAACTGCACAGGCCCTGAGGGTGGTCGAGTATTCTTTTCTTTCCTCCTTGCCTTTCTCTTCACCAAGTCTCAGCCCCTAAAATCTCACATCCTAGGTTTAGAACATTAGATTCTAATTTGCCCTAACTTTGATCTCAGCTAAGAATCAGGATCAGGTATATACCAGGGAGATCCACTGCAGACTCAAGAACTTCCCTTACAGTCATAACAATGGCCGGTCACACATCCACATATAAATGTCTTCAGCGAACTTTGCCACAGACTCACTTTTTGAAGCTTTCAAGGGCCACTGGCAGCCAATGGCATTCTGTGTACCTCATCCTAGCTTGAACACGGGAACACAGCTCTGTGCTGTGCTTTCCAGCTGAGACCCCACCCACCAGAGGAAAGACAGCAGTTTCCTTTAACATGGGCCAGGGGAGCTGGAGGTCCATGTGGAGGCAAAGTCAAGGAAAAATGGTGAAGATCCACAGGAGGCTTTCAGCAAACGAGAGACTATCCCTGCAGCCTCTGAAGCTGGAAAGGCAGCTACTGGGACATCACGCCAGTTCCACAATAGCCTTTAGGATGGGGGAAGATGTGGCCACAGCTCACTGAAAGGGACACCACTGACCCTACAGTTACATCTCTTCCTAAGGGAACACAAGCTCAAGTTCAGGGGAGCTGAGCCTTCCCTGATGCCCACAGTTGCCATGGGGATGGGTTGGGACCCACTTCAGGCTGATGTGCTGTTAAGACACACTGGCTGGGAATCCTGAGAAGCGCATTATTCTTGAGCAAAGGGAGGTGTAGGATCAGAAGTTCTTCCTCTTCCTCCCTGCTTGACATCCAGCCATGATGTGACATGATCCTGAGTTGTTACAAACATCTACACACAAAGGAGGAAACGTTTCATATGCTTCCTCATTGGTCTGTGTCTCTGATTCCAGTAGGCTGCAGAGGCAACAGCACGGGGCCAGCATCCCTCAACTTATTATTAAATGCCCACCTTAGCCCCCAACTTTTCTCTCCCTCCCTTAACCAGACTAACACCCATCCTAAAAGGCCTCATCTCAGGATAATGGTTTAAGAAAATGACTAAAGATGAAACGGTTGCTGGTATAGCGTGGGCTTCCACAGCTTCCTTAACACAGCTGCTCTAGGGGGAGTGCCTTCTGGGATTACAAGGGAGACCAGGGAGGTTTTGGGGGTTAGAGCAATTGGGGAATCCTGCATGCTTTGGGAAGCCTAGGCCACTGTTTTTCTACTGATAGTTTGCTCTAGAATTACTTGCATTTTGCTGTCATTCCAACAAGGCCTCTTATGGGGCCATGTGTGAACCCCAAGAACCCATCAGGCCACCCTGGGATCGGCAGTGGCTCCCTTCTGAGGTCCTGAGAACCCAGAACAAACTGAGATGCTGTGGTAAGCATGAGAAGGACTTGACAGAAGGGCCAGTAACTAACTGCATTCAAGCAGCTGGGAGCTAGAGACACAGAGCAGCGCTCACCCCTCACCACTCCTCTGCCCTGAGGCAGCGACTCATCATCCGGTGGACACTCACTTGCTCTCCAGACACACGTGGAGGAGGAGGCACCGCCGCAGTAGATGCTCTCGTGCCATTTTCCAAACAGCCGGTGCACAGCCTTCCCACTGCGGTCGAATACCGTGCCTTCGATCTCGTGGGCATTCGTGCTCCAGTATTTTGCCTAGGGTGCAGATGAGAGCTAATTAGCATGTTTTATCTCACATTTATTTAGGTGAGAGCACTTAAAAAACTGGTTGGCAGTTTTCTATAGGTACATTGCTAATAGCCCTCTTGACTTTGCAGAGAGACTGTATCCTTAGATCAGTAATTTCCCTAGGCCTCACCCCTACCTCTGGTAACTAACACCCTACTTCCTGTTTCTAGGAGTCAACACTTTTACTTCCACTTACCGAGGAGGTCATGTGGTATTTTTAAGGGCTTGGCTTATTTCACTTTGCACAGTATCTACCGCCCTCACTTATGTATACATTGCAAATGGCGAGACTTCATTGTTTTTATGGCCAGGCAGCATTCCATTCGGCTTCTGCACCTTATCTAAGCACTGATAGCCCTTAGGCTGATCCCTCTGCTCTGGTGAACAGCCGTTCAATGAACTCGAGAGTGCAGATGGCTCTTTGAGTCTTCATGTTCTCTGGCTGTCTTACTCAGGAGTGGGACTGCAGGACCACGAGAAGCTCAGTGTTTTGAGGACCTCCGTTTTCCCTAAAGGCCACAGTAACTCACATCCTGTCAGCAGTGTGCAGGGCCTCCCGTCTCTTGAGTTTGTCTCATGTTTTCTGTGCCAGCTATTTGAAGCAGCAATGAGGTGACGTCTCACAGAGGTTTAATTTGTATTTCCTGAATGATTAGTGATGCTGAACTTCCACTGGTCTAGCTGCTGGCTGTCTGCATGGCTGGCTTTTAGGGATGTCTTTGTAGGTACTTTTGTTCCCCCCTTTCTGGGAGGCAGGCTCACTGCCACTGAGCTGTGCTTCTAGCTTTATTTGCCTTTGTTGAAAAATACTGGGGTGTGTGTGTGTGTGTGTGTGTGTATGTGTGTGTGTTACGGCATGCACATGGAGGTCAGAAGGTAACTTTCAGGAGTCAGTTCTCTCCTACCATGTGGGTTCTGGATGCAAAATTCAGATCCTCAGGCCTAGAGCAAAAGCCTCTACCTCAAGCCCAGCTCACTGCCCTTTGATTAGCATGTACGCTGAGATGGGACCTGACCATACAGCTCTCACAGGGTCCCCCTGCCTCACTCTCCAGTCCCAAGGGTTGGTCTGACTGGGGCGCACGTCCATACACAGCTCTCCATTCATCCACGGTTTTCTTGCAACTGAGTTCCATCTTGTGCTTTATACTTTAATACCTTATCAGATTACACATATTTCCTTTTTTTTTTTTTTTGCATGCAGAAACTCAGTAGCCCCAACAGCATCCTTGAAGAAACTGCCCTTTCTTATCACATATTACTGGGATCTTTTTTGAAA
Organism: Grammomys surdaster; assembly: GCF_004785775.1. Lineage (NCBI taxonomy): Eukaryota > Metazoa > Chordata > Mammalia > Rodentia > Muridae > Grammomys > Grammomys surdaster. The sequence goes on from NW_021620687.1 coordinate 1,301,717, forward strand.
TTAATTAAGTCTAAACATGCAGACTTATCTCTGACTGTTCTAGCTCGCTCCCACAGCCTAGCTCGGCTCTGGATTTAAACAAGCCAAACCGACCAAACCAAACCAGGACAAAACTTCTGCTATCTATGGAAAATATCAGTTAACTTCCTACTTGCAGTTTGTACTATGTGCTTTTTCTACTTCTGCTCCATGTAACACAGGAACACAAAACTCAGCTCTTAGACTCTGCCAAGTATCGAGTATATTTGCAAGTGCTATCCAGCTAGTGCATTAGCAGCTGCCCCAGGCATGTCACTGTGACTAATGCCTGGGAACTTTCATTTCTGCAATTTAAAATGAACTCATAATTCTTTTTACTTGAAGAAAATAGTCATTTGTAGAACAGTTAAACAGGTTGCTTAAACTTGCAGTTTGCATGTGCTATTTCCCCAACTCGAGGTCTATTCCAGCAGCAGGGCCCTTGCACAAGCCACTTTCTCAGCATGTATCAATGGTGGTCTGCCAGGCAGCCTTGCTTGTGGCTGACTTTGCCATGGTACTGCCTCATCCCTTCTCCAGGGAACATAGCTCAACTCAGCCTTGTTTACGCAGTACCACGTGGCAGCCAGCAGAGGGAGCGCCAACTCCCTAGAGGCAATGCTTTGGAAATCTCCAACTATCTGGCCACCCTTAAAAATCTTCATGGACAGAAGGCATTTTTCCCATAAATCAAAAGCCCCAAGACTATTTCTAGTAGAAACAGAAGCCATATTTGGAAAGCAGGAAAGCCGAGTGACATTTCCATGTCATTTTTTTGCTGGTTCAGTTTAGGGAAATTAGAAAGTGACGTCTCTAGCCGTCTAAAGGTTGCAGGGAAGAAAGGAGCCCAGGTCTATTCCAGTAAGGAAGCAGGGGTCACATTTTTCCATTTATGATATTTATCATCAAATCAAATGTTGATGACTGGATGGAAAGCCACAGAGGAGACGGCCATGTCCCCAAAGGTGTCTGGCATCTGTGGCCTAATTCTTTCAACATCCAATGCTCATTTCCAAAGACTAAAAGCTTCTTTTCTGTAGAGCGGGGCATAATGGTGTACACCAGTACTCCCAGGACTCTGAGGGTGGATGCAGGAGGACTGTTTTGAGTTTGAGGCAAGCCTGGACTCAAACACATTAACTCATTCTTTCTTTGGTCCCAGAGTATGCGGTATATAAAGAAGTAAACACACTCCTTTGAAGAGATGTGGACAGCCATTCTTCCTGGGTTAGAGGAACACATTCTTGCCCCAAGTTACCTTTGGCTTCTTTTTGAAAATCACTTAAGCAAAGCTCTTGAAGTATTTTCATACTTTGAAATTTTTTACAAAGTAATTTTGTTTCCCAAATACTGTCATTGCTAGTTTTATGCCTGTCTGCAACCTCATTTGACTTATAAATTATCATAAAACCCCGATCAACCTCATAGATGCGCCCTGTGGGTTACAAGTGGTGCAGAGGATTGGATGAAGTCAGACTCAGGATCTTGATCTTAGTTAGGTACAAACATCTTTGACAAGGGTTTTGCTCTCAAGCAACTTTATGTACAAGAGAGTTTTAAAAGCAAGAAGATTCTAGGGGGGAAAGAGGTGGGGCAAAAATCACAGAGGTTGGAGAGAGACTCTACATATGTTCAAGATTCTGAGCCTCTGTGCTTCAAATCAAGTGGCAGTCACGGCTGGAGGATGAACAGGACCAACCAGAGTTTTACTGCAGGCAGGTAAAGAAATAATGAGTAAGCTAACCCCAGTACTAACAAAAACCTTGAAGAAAATTTGATCATGAGAATTGAAGACAGAGCGAAGCGGTGACATCAGGACCTGAGGAGAGGAGGTAGGAGAGTGGAGAGGAAGTGAGGCAAGAGGGGCCGATGTGGTCAGTGGCTGAGGGGGCACAGTGGTGAGCAGGGAGCTGAGAGCTACGGCTGGGAAGGAAGGAGGGTGTGTGTGCATCCTTTCAATGGCCCACAATGCTCTGCGAGCTCTCACCCCAGGAGTGCTTGTGCATACACAGTGCATTCACATGTGTGAGGTGCTGGCGTGTGCGTGCACACCCTCTGGCACACACACCCTCCTTCCTATTTGAGGAGAGAGAGGTGAGGGATGTTGGGGATTGGCTTTAATGTTTTGAATTAATCAGGAATCTGTGTGTCCAAATGCTAAAGGTCCTTGTCTCCAACTGATTTTTGATCAATCAGTAAACAGCCAATGGCCAATGGCTGGGTGGAGAGAGAGGGGCAGAACTTTCAGATGCACGGGCTAGGAACTGGAAGAGGGAGAGGAGAATCGCCAGGTTTCAGAGGGAGACAGATCAGATGTAGAGCTACAAAAAGAGAATCATCCGAAATGTAGGTGAGAAGGAATGCGGTCCAGTCCGTGGAAGGGCTGCCCAAAAGCATCTTAGGCAGCACAGACTAGGGGGCCACCCAGAAGGAACAGGGCAGCAAAGATAGATCATAGATTCAGAGGGTGTTGAGCCAGGAGTATCTGAGGGAAGTCTATGATAGCTGAGCAGAGGATTAGAACTGCCTAGGTTTTGAGCTGGCCAAGGCATTTCAAAAATAAGCTAATATGTGTGTGTGTCTTTTATTTGAGAATCCAAAGAGTTCCTGGGCAGGCGGCTGTAAGTGTACGACCCAACTGGAGCACAAAGCACCATTTTATCACTACACATGGAAAGCTATGTTACGGGACGGCTGGTCATGCCTTTTCCTGTGGTAAAGCTTACAAGCACAACTGTCCCTCACCTAATTCTTTCTTCCAGAACAGAGTCTCATGACATAGCCCAGACTGTTCTCTGACTCACACTTCTCCAGCCTCAACCTCTCTCTCGAGTGCTGAAATTACATGCACACGCCGCCAAGTCTGGCTTCATTTTAACTCTTCTTAAAAACATAGGTCAACGATATGAAGTGCATCTACAGTGTTATACAACTTCTATTCCTAGAACCCCTTCACCTTCCCAAACAGAAACTCCAAACCCATGACACACAGATGTCCTATCCTTCCCTCCACCCGGCCCCTGATTGTTCCCACCCCCTCTGTTCTCTTTCTCTATGAACTTGACACTTCTGGGGTTTCACGTCATCAGAATCTTATAGAATACACCCCTTCATGTCTGGTTTATCCACTTAGCATATCGTCTTCCTGTATCTGTGTCTTGGTTGGAGGATATCTCGTAAAAGAGTCTCCCAGGCTCTGCTCTGTGGGCAGATGGTAAGAGAGGCAGGCAGGGTGGTCATGGAGGTCAGGTGACAAAGTGGACAGCAGCCTGTGCCCTGGGCCCCTGGCACTGCCTCAGCCCTCCAGCCTCAGAGCGCGCTCACTCAAGGTACCTTTATGAAGTTCACTTTGCAGTGGCAGGAGTCGTCCTTCAGGTTCTTGATGACAATTTCACCGTAGTGCTCGATCCACCGCTGTCCGCTTAAGATGTTGTGGATACAGGAGGTCACTTTGTTCCACTCAAAGTGATCTCCAAAACTGAAAGAGAGGAGCGCATTAAAGATGGCTCCCAGTAGAGCCAGCTACGGCTGTAGCAGCCATCTTAATTTATACAACGAGGCAGGAAATGAATCCCTCATCTGCAGACCTCACATCAAAAACATCCCGATGTGACATGTGAGCCAAGGCTCCCGAGCCAGCAGCTGCCATCTTCCTGTCTCCTGAAGACACTGGGGGCTTCACTAGCAGCTGGTGGCCTCCTGGACTACCAGCCACCCTCTTCCACAGAGGAATCATTAAGAGCCCCGTATGAGGGGGAAGTTACTAGAAAGAAGTGTTGGGTGGTGGCCAAGCACCCACGCCTTACTAATTACACATTATATATTTTCCATAAAAAAGAACTCAGGCATTGCAACTGTGAAGTAGCAACTGTGAAGAAACAGTAAGCAATATTCTAAGGGCTTTACACATAACATCTAATTTTCCCACACGTCCTATGAGGCAGGGGAGGGCATTAGTGGCAGCCTGACCAACAGTCACGGGCGAAAGGTTGCAGCAGCATGTAATTTCTGACAGCCTGGCCTAGGGTCTTGGGGGCCTCTGAGGGAATTCTGACAGGGAAGCAGGACCACGATGATAAAGAAAATGACCACTCAGCTTAGAGAGGTACTGTCCGAAGGAGGCATTTCCATCCAGTGAAAGAAATCACTAGACTTTGTGCCTGCCAGGGGAGGCTACCAGAACCCACTGCCAGGTGGAGTAAAATGGTGGGCATCCTGCCCCTAATGTAGATTTCTGGCTTGAGAGCTGACATTCTTAACACAGAGAAACTTACGCAGGCAGCGTCACATGAGTTGTTCCAATTGGGACAATTTCCATGGATTTACCCCAGAATTTATTTTTCCATCTCACATCTGAAATGAAATATCAAATACCATATATTGAACAAGACAGCCAGATAGAGACTGGTCATTTTATAACTGTCACAGTCAAATTAGTTCTAGTGGAGATAATTGTTCATGTGCTAGAAATACCAACTGGGCACCCCAAAACAAAACCAGGAAAGCAAAGCTGTAAGACAAAGTCCTCTTGAAATAGTCAAAGCAGCATGAAAGTAGAGTGAAAACAAGTCAGGGTCACACAGACACAGGCTATCCCAGTATGCTGTAGCATGGGATGGAATGGGGGCAGAGGGGAAGGCTGATATGTTTATGGAAGGCCTTGAACAAGGCTTGTCAGAAGAGGCCATGTAAACAGGGTTTTGTAGACTCCAAATGAGTTTGTGGAGCATAGAGAAATCCGAGTTTGGAAACTAGTATTTAAAGGGACACTTAAATCGTCTACATCTATAATCACAACAAATGTAAATGATCTAAACAACCCAGTTAAAAGGCAGAGAAATGTGAGATGAGATGAGGAAGATTTGAGGATCCTACACCTAGGAAACTGGTGGGATCCCCCTGGAAAGGGTGAGGAGGACTGTAACATAGGAGGCTCCAGGGACTATTTTGAGAAGACTCTCTTGTTAAAAACAAAAATGCAGACTTTATGAAAACCAAGAAGCACTTACAATGAGATTTACCAATGAGATTTATCAGGTGGAACCTTAGGAGCCTTACGAGAAACATTTTCTGAGAGTTTTAGTGAAAAGTAGAGAAATCTCAGGTGAAGCCTCAATATCTAATATTAAGCATCGATAGAAAAGATTAAAGAAAAGGAACACTTAACTTTTACTTTTCAACTAGAAAGACTGACAGCCTCCAGACAGAGTAAGTAGGTAACAGAACAGGATGGGAAGTGTTACAGTGTGCGCTTGTAGATTCAAATATCATATATGAGCATATGTCAGTGTGTATAAAGACTGTACTGGAACCAAATGACAGCATTAGTAAAGAAAATGTTTTAAAAATTGACTAGGAGCTGAGGATGTAACTTAGTGGCTAATTGCATAGTAGAATGCACAGGCCCAAGTTCAGTCGTTGGCGCTGCATAAACCAGGTGTGGTAGTGTATGCCAGGAAGCCAAGCACTTGGTGAGGTAAAGCCAGAGGATAAGAAGTTTCAAGCCATCCTAGTCTATAAAGTGAATTTGAGGCTAGCCTGGACTATGTGAGCCTCTGTCTCCAACAAAGAAAACCTGGGATATTCAGCTTCTTCTATGGTACCCCAACCTTGTGAATAAATGAAAATTTAACAGAACCAACTCATTTTGGAATAATCTGAAGCATTACTTTTTAGAACAACTTTCCATCTCCCTCATCTCCAAATGCAAGTTTTAGAAATTTCAATACCAAAACCACCCCCCAAATGTAAAGAGGGGCCAAAACTATACCTCTGTGGTAGAAGTGTTTGCCTTTTCCAAACCTTGGCTTATGTTCTTAAGAGCAGAAGAAACAAAGCCAGACAAAAACAAAACAAAGCAAGATGACAACAAACATGAAACACAGACGAAAACCTCCAAACAACACTCAGAACAGCAACAAAGCCAGCCAACCAATCAAACAAACAAACAAACAAACAAACAAAAAACAAAGCCAAGAGGACAGTGAGAGGGTTCAGCAGGAAGCAACCCTTACAACATGAGTTCTGTCCTTTGAAACCACATGACAGAAGGTGAAAACCCAGCCATGCGTTATCATGTGACCCCTGCACTCATACACAGGCATTTGAAGACACAACAGACACCAAATAAATGGGGAAAAGTTCAGTAGGTAAAAGATATTCATGAGAACACAGATGAATAGAAATCAGGTGTCAGCTGTAATTTTGGAAACAAGATTTAAAATTTTAAAAAGCAAGCAACCTATTTGCTGCCTACCCTCTGCTAACAAGCTGAGAATTCTGTAAATCCTGTAATAGGTGAGGCGATCTGAGAGAAGTTACAGGAGAAAAGAGGGGAAAAGCTCTGAGATCAAGCAATGGGGACTGAGCGATGCCTGAAGAAAACAAAACCTTCAGTGCTATGCAGTGGAGGTCAAACAGATCAGCACATTACCTTGCCAGAAAACAAAGTTTCCGGACTCGGCGTGGCAGGCGGAGATAGGTGGGTGGTGGCTGACCTGATGGAGACAAGGGAGGAAACACAGTTTGAGTACATGCTGCTATGCCTATAAAGCTTTCCCGTGAGCTGAGTGGTGAGCAAAGGAGCAGGGCTGTAGCTTGGACAAGCGTGTCCTCAAGAGGGCACTCCTGACACAGTCAGCTCCTCTTCACTCTGCTGGGAAGGAAGCTGTGAATGAAAGCCTCCTGGAAGCATGGCCCAACCCTCAAGAGATGAGGACACAGGTGTGATTTGAACAGTATAAAATAAAACCAGAGATGTTTGAGGACGGCACCCTCCCCAGCCAGCACTGTGTTTGACATGCTTTGAGAAGACCTGCAAATACTCTGACTAAGCGGTCAGAGTCACTGTTACTTCTAAGTAGCAAAACAACACCAATGTCTCCCTAGAGCTCAGGAAACTGAATCGTTAAGTCCAGGCTCTTAAGTCACCGATGAGGTCAACCCAAGATAGTTCTTTAAAAAACCATTTATTTATTCATTAACTTATTGGGCACGTGTGTGTACATGCACATACACACGCTTACATACCACGGCTCATATGTGGAAATGTGCAAACCATTTGTGGGGGCCAGTTCCACTTTGTGGGTTCTAGGGATGGCACTCAAGGCCCCAAGGCTTGTCAGCCAGCGCCCTTACCCTCTCAGCCTTGGATAAATCTTAAGGATAATGTCTCTGTAAAGCAGAGCTAACCACGGCCATTGGAGAAAGTTCACCAGTCGTTAAGGGGGAAATGTGTTGGGACTGTGGGGATGGCTCAGTCCATGAATCGATTGATGTGCAAGTGTGGGGATCTGAACATAGACCCAGAACCCACGTAAGCAAGCTGGACAGCACTAGGCAAAGACAGATGCTTGGCTCTCCACTGGTCAGCCAGTCCAGGCTACTTGATGGGTACCAGACCACTGTCTCAGGAAAACAACAATACCATGATAGATGGCACCCGAGGAATAGCTCAAGGTTCCCTTCTGGCTTCCATACAAGCACTCGTCAATACACGAACATGCACACACACACACATATGTGCAAACACACATGAACATGCAACACACTCACAAAGGAAAAATGTGTTTATTTCTCATCAATATCCAATGAAATATTAAGTACATCCTAGAAAGGATGATCCTCAAAAGAGACACTGTCACTGGGAGCCCACCATTGCTTTATCCATCAATTGAGAAGCTAAAAACAAAATGGGGGGGGGGGCTGTGTGCCCTTTCTTTTTTATGTCAGTAGCACTCAGGGCTGTGTGCTGGTGACACAGGTCAGTACTCGTGAAAAACGAAACAAAACACAGAACAAAACAAAAGCAGTCATACTGGCATCACTCTTCCAGAAATTTCTCTGATTTCAATGGCTGTTAACAGAGATATCTTCTCTTTGGACTATCTACCCAAGGTCTTTCTTATGAACAACATGGAAGCTGAAACCAGATGGGTCAAGTTTCCCAAACCACAGCTTTTGAAGGGTCACCAGAGTAACAGAGAGTTGGTGGCTCAGTGTCAAGCAGCTGAATTGTCCTCAAAAACATCACAGTAATGGCTCAGTACCGAGCTCTACCTGGCATGAGTGGGCGTGTAAGGAAACAGGATGGCTGCATGACAAGTCCCCAGGCACTCACATGCCCTGCTCAGGGCCCACCTGTGCACAGGAATCTGCTTTGCAAACCAACCCGTATATGGGTATATGGAGAGTGGCAGGGCTGAAGGATGCCAGGCAGCCTGCCACGGCCTTAACTGACAGACTGGGGAGCAGACAAAGACAAAAATAGCACCCAAACCTTCAGATTACTCAATGAAATCCCAGCTATGGGAAGGAGGCGGCGGAACCTGCTGTTGCTTGATGAGTCTTAGTTCCCCACGTGCTGTCTGACACCACATGGCCCCTGCTTTTCTCTGCAGGTTTGGTTAGGAATTTTGACTACCTCAGGGACCCAACTCCAATAATCAAGACAGTCCTCCGCTTCAAAGTGCTCTATTGTCCTTTCTCCCACGTGACAGCTCTCAAAATAGTCTAGTCAGCTTTTAAACCGCAGGATCGCACACAGTTAAATTAGAATAATTTAACTCCTCCATCCCCCGGTCTCTACTCACCTGACGTGTCTCACTATGGAGTCATAGAGTGCAGGAAGGAGTAATACAGCCCTCATCAGGAACTTGGTACGCTTACGAAAATCACCAAATATAAACTTCAAAGCACACTATGCTATACAAACATCTCGTGCCTGCTCTGTAATAATTTTAAATCTTATAAAACAGGGAGAAAAAAAAAAAGCATGTGGCTCACATGGAAGGCCTTGGATATCTCTCTATATAGAGAAGCATACTACCCATAGGGACGGAAGGAGATCCTGTGATACACACATTTTCTAAGACTACAGATATGATCTTTGAAAGCCATGATAGTCAATCAATAATAAAATGGTATTCAGTCAACTGCCTTTAGGTGAATTCAAAAGACGTTTTTGTGTTTTTCAACTTTTTAAACTTCCTTTTACATTTGTTTGTGTATTATGTGTTAGCATGTGGAGGTCAGTAGACAACTTGTAGGAGCAAGTGTGGTCATGTGGGTCTAAGGACTCGAACTCAGATCATCAGGTTTGGAGGGAGGCACCTTTACACTGAGTGATCGCTTCCTGGCCTGGGAGAGATGGAATTTTAATTGTTTCATGAAGACAGAGTAGTCTTCCTGCGCCTTAGATATGCTAAGGGCTTTATATACAGCAAGTAAGGACTTGCATAAGGCCTGGAGGAAGGTGTGTGTGAGTGCACGTGAGCACACACACACACACACACACACACACGAGTCTGCAAAGCTGAGCTAAGGTATGCCCAGCACTCCATAAAAAGAAGACTCTGACCTAAACCCTGATCGCTTCTATGGCAGAAGGAAGACACATCTTCACATTGAATACTCTTTGATAATAATTCTACTTCCCACATAACTTGTTAACGGGGAAATCCACCTGTCCCAGCAAATGCATACAGCGGTAGCATCCCAGTCCCAAGAGGCTCAGCTGCTCCTGGGTGCATTAAAAGCACCAGCCATTTAAGTGATGAGGCTGAAATCCAGACAGAGGATATGGCTCCGTCTCTATCAGGACAAGTGGTCATTATGACAGCAAAGCCAGCATACAGCTGCCTGAGGGCTGGTTCTCTGTCTCACCAGCAGCACTCAGCCTCCTGTGCTAGCTGGGGGATACAGCAGATCTTACCCTACCTCCTGGGCCTCCGTCACTCCCCTTAAACTATTCTTGACACTCTATATTTAAAGGTGTTTAAAAGTTCTCTCTAAACGTAAGAGCAATAACAGTGCATCTTTTCATGTGCACGCATTGTTAGTTCCAGTATCCTTCCGGGGGCCATGCACTGCCACTCCCATTGGAAGAGGTCACAGCGGAGGCTCTAAGGATTGAGGTTGCTTATGCAAGGCTGCACACTGAGCAAACAGAGGGCACAGCATCTGCTGCAATGGCCAGCCATTTTTGCTTTGTGCCTTGGGATCCAGCTCATACACACTAAGGTATCTCTGGTCTTCTGGGTGCATGGGCACCTGCCCTTGGACCCTGGTTTTTCTCTCCAAGTGCCAGAGCAGATGTGTTGGCAGACCCCGTGACTAGTGCCACCCCTCCAGGGCTCCATGGTTGTCACTCCCCTTTCCACAGCTCATGCCCCTCTCCCCTCACAGCTCTTCCTCCTGCCCTGACTGTCAGCTGGAGTTTGGGGCTATTTTGGGCCTTCATTTTTTTTTTCACAAGAGTGCATATAATACCATGGTAACAGAATCATGTTTTCATTTATTCTCATTCCATTTTGAGTTCAGTATTTAAATAAGCCAGCTGAATTTGAATCAGACAGATTACTGGATCTCTAAACTACTGAGTTAGTTCCCCAACTCCCCATATTAGGCAATATTTATCTTATTTTCACCTGGGAAGCCACTGCCAATACACTTCGGGGCGTTTGTATATTCATTTTTCTCTGAGTTCCAGGGAACACAATTGTTTTAGGTTTTGTTTTTTTGCATTGTCCTTTTTGAGACAGGGTCTTGTGAGACAGCCTAAGCTGCTCTAGAACTCTCTATGGAGCCAAAACTGAACTCGAACTCTGAACTCTGCTACCCGAGGCACAACTGCTCTCAGCCTATACCACATTAAGGCAGGTGGCATAGCCTTCAGTTTCTTGGAGGCTGGGTGTGGAGGTTTGAACTTGTAATCCCTTTACTCAAGAGGTTGAGGCAAGAAGAGAGTGTAGTGTGCTTGAGGCCAGACTGCATATGCAGTGAGACCATCTCAGAGAAAAAGAGAGACAAAGGGTGGGCGGCACAAAAGAAAAGCCAAGATTACCACACCCGCCCCGTCTCTCCCACCCCTATAATGCAAATCCATTGACAAAAATAACCAGAAGGCAAAGAATGTCTTAGGCAAACCCCCACTCCCTCGTTATCCTCAGTTTTCTAGGAGCTGAGAGATAAATATATCAAAGCAATGATGACTAGTCTTCTGGAAGAGGAGAAAGGTGGTTTTCATCTTTCTAAAGGTACCGATTTCTATTTTAGCTGAAGGAGGGTTCCACATGGGCAAACACATGGGGTATTCATTCCCCGGTACACGGGAGCCCTCACACAGCAATGAGGACAGGGATCTCACAGAACAGCCACACTTCATAGACCAGACCCTTCTCTATCTCCACAGATCACTAATAGTGGCTGTCAACCCCCCCCCTTTAAAGAGGAAACTGAAGCACAATCAGGCTAGGTAACTTGCCCTGAGCTCTACAGCCTTTAGAAAGAGAGCTGTGCTTCTAAAGTGACCTGTGCAGCTCCTGAACCTTCCATCCTCCCAACTTTCGTGGAAGGATCTAATGGACCCCAGACCACAGAAGGACAACATGGCCATCCATTAAATGAGAACAGGGGCTCTGTCTCCACAGCCTCCCATTCCACTGCAGGGTCTGGGTATCTGCAATAGTACCAGGCACACAGTAAAAATTAACAAAACAAAACATAGCTTATTGCCCTAAATAATACACACTTGAGTGATTCCTCTTAAATAAAACTCTAGACCATTGCATTGATGTGGCCACACCCACTCTAAGGGATAACCAGGCTCAACAATGGTGGTGCTAACTGTTCGGACACACTTTCAACCTCTAAGTCAGAGGCTCTGTGCCTTGGCACGTTCTTCTGCCAACCATCTGATCTGAAGGAGAACAACAAATGCTGTTGGCTACCACAGCTGCTGCTGGTGCATGTAACACGGCAGGTGCTGGGAGTCACTGAGGCCTGGGTGCCATGGGTGGTAGCTGGGCTTCCATGGAGAGAAAATGGATCCTGGGTTTACGTTGCCAAGCCTGTAATTATCTCAGTCCTTTTGAAGCCAGTCAAAGGGGGGAAATAAATATTTCAGAAGCACATTTCATAGCAGGCAAAGCAATGCTCTCAACAAACACAAAGGGCACACATATCACCTGCTCAGCAAAAAACTGGAAACCCTTGTCCTCTCGGATGCATTCATACGTTTCTCCAAGGACCGGGTTAAATGGCTTGCTGCCTGCTCGGAAGTAGCTGGATGCATAAGCAGAGATGGCGAAGGCTGCCACGTACACCTGTGGACAGAAAGAAGGAAGGGAGTGGCTTACTTCTGTGTCACCAAGAAATCTGCCATAAAGAACTAAAGCCTCTATTTCAGAAAGACAAGGATTGGCCTTTGATTTAAAGACAACTCAAGCAACTTAGGTTTACAACTGCAGGTGTAAATAATGTTCATTTGGGTCCAGTGGCAAGTCAACCAGTTTAAACTGCCTACTTATTTTGGTGACTGAAATCTGGAAGCCAAGATCTGATTGAGGAGACAAAATTCATCCAGCAGCAGGTCAACACTAAAGCCTAGATGTAGCCAGGCAGTGCGGGCAGACCCAATGCCGGGGTGTCGGGGTGTCGGGGTAGATGGTGAGAGTAGAGGGAAGTCAAAGGGTTCCCTAAATTCAGAAATACAATACACTCAACTAGTCACCAATTGATATAGCAGAAACTCAGACACTTAATATTCACACGGACTAAAGGAACTGTGAGAGTCACTGTTACACCCCAGGAAGCAACAGACCAGAGACAATGTGAAGTTCTGCTTCTCTGTGAGGAAAACTGACAGGTGAAGGAGGAAGAGGGAGGGAGAGGAAGACGGAGGAGGGAAGAAAAGGGAAGAGGACACGGGGAGGAGGGGAAGGAGTAGGAGGGAGAAAGGAAGAAAGGGGAAGAGCAGGAGAATGGGAGAGGAGGAGGGAAGGAGAGGAGGGGGAAGGGAGGAAGACAAAAGAGAGGGAAGATAGAAGGAAGAGGTGAGAGGAGGAGGGGGGAAGGGAGGAGGAAGACCGTATGTGCATGTGAGATTAGCAGAATCCTTTCCTGACCATCACCATGAGGATTCTAGTATGTTCTTCAGCTCTTCTTTCAGAGCATCAAAGGAAACAGATCCTCTTGTCTGTATTTTGTTTTCCCCTCAAAGTTATATGAACACGGGATCAGAGATTTATTTTCAATACCGAATAGTACAGGTCTCAAGATTCTTCTCTGGAAGAAGAATCTTGCCACCTCCCAGGGCTAAGGGTTACCAGTCTGCCAGTCTTTACATAGGTTCAAGGGATCAAAGTCAGGCCCTTGTGCTTGTCCTGCAAACACATTACTGACTAAGCAATCTCCGCTTCTCTCTCTGTCTCCTTAGCTTTTGACACACCAAATGGTAAGCTCACTTTCTATGTGGAATGCCAAACCCCTGAGTCTCCTTTGAAATGTAAGATACGGGGCTGGAGAGGTGGCTCATTGTTTAAGAGCACTGCTGCTCCTGCAGAAGTCCAGAGCACCGTTTCCAGCACCCACATGGTGGTTCACAACCTCCTTAACTCCAGGTCCAGGGGATCCAACACCCTCTTCTGCCTTCTGAGGGCTCCTACACACATGGGATATACATAAACTCACTCAAGCATGCACATGCAAATATGTTACAACAAACTAGAGAACACAGTGTTATCCATGACACTGGAAATAAGGAGAGGCAGACAGAACAAAAGCTTCCCTTTGGTGAGAACGTGGTGACTCAAAGCAGAAAAGGAAACATCTGGGCTGTGGCTTCGGCTCCTTGGTCATACTTAGGACATTTGGTCTTGCTTGAAATTTTCTTTGTTTTGTGAGACAAGACCTCATATTATAGGTCATGTTGGCCAGGAATTGCATCAATCCTCCTGCCTCAGCTTCCCTAGCGTTGAGATTACAGGTGTGACTATCCCATGCTCAAACTTTTGTCCAAGGTCAAGAATAGGAATCATTTGGCCCCAAACTTGCACCAATCCTCCTGCCTCAGCTTCCCCAGTGTGGGATTCCAGGCTGGAAACACAGTGCTTTTCCACAAATATCTGTTCACGGTCAAGTGCAGGGATCAGTTGCTGAATATCTTAAGGGTTCTAAACGGCCACAGGAGAGACATACATTTAAGAATATTTTCATGTTCAAAGCGAATCATTTTCTTTGAACCAAGCTGCCATAAATGTCGACTTTTACCATTTGCCTTAGAAGCTTCCTGTCTCCTGTCTTCAGCAGACACTCTCTGGGGAACTTAACAAAAAGGGCAAAATCACAACTTGTGGTTTTCGACACTTATGCTCATTAGTATCAAGAGAGAAAATCTCTTTGATGAGAAGATCCCAGAGATGAAGCCAGATGACCACAGGATGTCTCTTTTAGCAAGATCTGAGGGTCCCCTTTCATTTCCAAATCATGGCAGCTAAGAAGCTCTATGAGGGTCAGAACTGTGGGCTGTGTGGAGTCTGAGGGGTCTGCATCCTCCGTTGTAGGGAGTGTGGGGCATTGTTGCCTAGTTTTGTGAAGCCCCGCCTATGGGGGGAGGGTCCTCTCAATTTAGCCAGTCAGCAAATAGCAATCGAGAAGTCTGCAAGGGGGCTGGGGAGGAGGGCGGGGAGCAGGGAAGGGGCGGGAGGGACACTGAAGTCCCAGCTCACCACACAGGCAAGGAATCAACTGATCACCAGCTCACATATGAGGAAGCTGGAAGAACAGTTTCCAGAACAAAATTTTTAGGAGTTTCACAAAGTTGTTTATTTAAATAACTCTATAAGGGGGGGAGGGGGGAGAAAAAGAGAGGAATTTTTCTGGTACAATGGTGTAAATGTTCTCCTGTGAATGATATTTTCCAAAAGCGTAGGAACGAATGGGGACAATTCCAGAAATAAACAAAAACATTCTCAAGGGAAATTTACTCTGGATGAGAGAAACAACTCAAGAGATTAAAGTCTGAGGGTAGTAAAAATAAACACAGCTTAAAGCCATGTTTTCCAGCCAGGCCTATCAGAGCCATCAGATGGAAGCTTCCAGAGAAAGAACAAGCACCAGAAGAGCAGAAACAACCGCCCCCAGGCACCAGCTGCAGGAGCCCCTTGCTTCCCCAAGACGGTTTCTGACGCGGTGGCTGCTCACAGCCAGGCAGGGGTGGGTTGCATATTTTTCTTAGAAATGGCCATGATCTCTAAGGAGCAATGAAAACGAGGACTAGGCTCCAAGCCTCTGGGCCCAGAATGGCTCAGGAGACTCGTGTGGGAGGTGGGGGCCTCACCATCCTCTCCAGGGGACTGGGGATGCGCGCGGCCTTGTCCAGAAGCTCGCTGTATTCCAGTTCCTCGCAGAGCCGCTGCAGTGTGTTCAGGGGCTCGTTCAGCTCCACCGGCATGGCCACCTTGGACAGGTCCTTCCCAATGTTGTTACGCAGGATGCTCCACACGCTAACGCTGCTGGTGTTGGGACCCGGCGCTGGCAGGCTGGTCCTCCTTTTGGACCTGGTTTCCTCGCCACTTTCGAGAACAGGCCCTGAAAGGAGGGAAATCTGATTGACTCCGGGAAGTTTTTGCTTGTATTTCACCTTTTAAAGTCATCCATGGATATGGTTTTCCCTAGCAAGTACCATCAGAACTCAGTTACCCAGTGTATGAAGGAAAGCTAGAAACTGACAGAGAATTCTGAACAATTAAATAGAAAAGCTCAGGACTAGGGTGCAGCTCCGTAGTAGAGTGTGTGCTCCTGCACCAACCCCCAGCACGGCTAAATAAATCAAACTATTCCTGGGGAGACCTTTAAGTTCCCACTCAAAAGCTAGCTCCTCACAGCTTCCATATTCAGGATAGGGATGGAAATAGGGTTTCCATGCCAATAGGAGGTTAGATTGGTATAAACTCATCAAATTCTAAAAATCAACTCTGTGTGTTTTACCGCGTTGTTTGAGATGTGGTCTTATTCTGTAGCCCAGGCTAGCCTTAGACTCACAATCATCTGTTTTCACATTTCCAGTACTGGGATAGCTGTGCACTACCTACTGGCTAAACTGTATTTATTCTAAAAATAGGAGAAAAAAATAGTTTCCATCTGTTATTCTATCAACCTAGATAGTATCCATTTATATTTGGGACTATTGGTAAGTTAGTGTATTCATCACTGGTAAGTTAGTATTACTCATACTGTATGGGCCTTCTTACATTTTGCTTATTCAGCTGTCTGAAATACATTTTAGTTATTTAAATTCTTCAGTAGTATAATTTTTAGTAACTGTAAAAATATTCCATGTTATAGACATGTAGATAAAATGTATCAAATCGCTCCTTACTGTTGGGGCATTAAGTTTTTCTCAGTGTTTAGCTATGATGCAAAAATAAATGAATAAATAAATGCAGAGAAACCCCAACAACCACCAAGAGTAGTGAATATCACAAATTGCCCGGTCCTTCAGTCATTTTATCAGCACATGCGGGTGAGGACTGCCATGAGAGGCCCTAAACGCGTTTAGACTTTTGGTTCATGTGATTCAAATATTATTTAAAAGGCAACTGAGTAGATGTGGAATAACCCCTCATGCCCAGCTCATGTGTTGAAGACCTAATTCCCCAGCTGATGGATTCAGTTAGGAGAGCTGGCTGGATCGGGAGATTGATGGTTTGATCCAGGACTTCTGCTTTATACTTTATAGTGAGTGGACAATAGGTAGGGTTGGAGAGAGGAGTCCCTGGGCCAGCTCCTTCCTCCTGCCTCTGCTTCAGGGCTCCATGAGGTGAGCATCCCTGTTCCATTACACCATCTCCCTCACTACTCCACCTCTCCACAGACCACAACAATGGGACAGATGACCAAAGACCAAAGCCTCTGAACTCATGAGTCAAAGGAAACCTTCCTTCCTCCAAGCTTTTCACCTCAGGAGATTGTCACAGTGACAAGACCCCCGACTAGCACTGGTGTACAGCATTTTCCCACAAGACAAGAACAGCTGTGAGCCATCATCTCCTGAACCCTTCCCAAGCTGGTCATTATTTGTTTATTGCCCTCTACCATGGTACTTTCAGACAGGGCATTTTTATATACCCCAGGCTAGACTTGAACTTGTGGTTCTCCTGCCTCAGCCTGCCAAGTGCTGGGATTCCAAGTGTGTGCCTCCATACCTAGCACCATTGTTTGTTTTAAATGCTGTCAAATTGCTAGGAGGACACTATCATCTCCTGATTAGCTGACATTGGAGAACTTTCTGGTGAGTTCTAGAATGCTTTCCTGGGCGTTTCTTTCCTTCCTTTTGGTTTTATGTCTGCTTTTAAAATGTCATCCTGACGTGGCATTTACTTCTAACCCTGGTCCATGGAAGTTTTGGTGAATGAAGTGCTTGTGTTTACGTGCATAAAACCGCCCACCTCTTTGCCTCAAGGTCTGACAGCTCTTTCCTGTTCTGTCTCTCTTCAAACAGCACCTTTTTGATGTACTGATCAGTGGATAACACACCAATTTCTGGTGTGTGCTCATTTACTGACCATAAACACTCATTCACTCACTGCACAGCAAATCCTCTGAACAAGGAGGCAGCCTTGATGAACTGAAAAGCCCGAAACTGGGGCCATGCTGTGTAGTCGCTCAGCAAGTTAGGCATCCAATTAAGTGCCACATTTACTTTAATTGGTTAAATGAGCAAAGATTTGACACAGGTGCACAGCTGAAAATGACGGCGTCTTTAGAAACAACCTTGCAGGCCAAGTCTCAGGTTTTCTTTCATTGACTGGTCTAACATTTCAAAGCAGCTCGGCTGCTGCTCACCCACACCTTGCTTTCGCCGTGCTGTGGGTCACCTCAGCCTCTGACATGTGTTCCTCTTCTGAGCTTTTAGGATACTTCTTGAAGAAAACAATGTCATTATGCCCATTTTACAGGTGAAGAAAGAAGTAAGGCACAGAGAAGGAAGAGCACACACAACCAGCAAGGACAAGAGATGGGGCCCGGTACTCAGAAACTCCCTTCAGTCCACGTTCTCAGCGACTTCTGGGGCCTTCGGCACAGGAATGGGTCCTGCTACATGACCTGTGCTATTTTGGGAAAGGAACTGATAGGAAGCATCCTGACCACCAAGTGCCCCTGGTGCACTCTGGGGGATTCTAGTATAATAACTGAAGAGCGCCTGGTTCAGTTTTTTTCATTTTCATTTCTCCCCTGATACAGAGGCTCATCTGTCAAACAGGCTGGGCTTGAACTCTCTATGCAATCAAGAATGCCCTTGAATTTCTGATCTTCCTGGTTCTACCTCCGTAATCCTGGGGTTACAGGCAAACAAAATCATGTCTGACTTTATGTAGAGCTGGGGATAGAACCCAGAACCTCATGCATCCTAAGTAAGCACTCTACCAACTGAGCTACACCCACAGACAGAATGTGTGTTCGTTCTTCTTCCCTCAGTAGGCAAACTGAGTTGTAGGACACAAATCAAGGCATCTTTTCAAGATGTCTAGAAAACCTGTCACCATCAGAGACTGACTGTCTGCAGAGAAGTGAGGACATCTGACTCCAGTGTTCAAGTTCAGGATGTAGGAAGATCTGCCCAGTATGTGCTGTGTTCGAGCCAAGCAGCTACAGACTAAGCTAGAGAAACCGCCTGACAGCCTAGCTATATGTTCATCTTGGCTGCTGCTAACGCACCATAGCCATTGTTGTGGTCTGGACCAACCCTCCTTCCGGCTTTACCTCTGCATCTCCTTCACTCTGCCTCCGAGAGATGGGGGAGGGGCCTCAGTATCTGTCATCCTCCTAGGTAGCTGGAGCACCATTTCAGTGCTCACTGCACTCTATGCTCACAGAAGGAGCAATCGAATGGGTGACGGCTCTTCATTTCCTCATTCTCTGTTTTCATAGAAAATAACTCGCATTCGTATCCCTGACCTTCTACTTCAAACTCATGGAGTTTCAGGTTTTCCTATCAAGGGACGGATCTCTACAGAGCACAGTCTCTTCCTTTCAACATGTAATGCTGAAAGGAGGCTTTGTAGACTGTGGGAAGTTACTCACCTGCCATTTAATCCTGAAGCAGTGGCTCTGTAGTGTTTAGATAAATCTATCAGCATAGTTCACAAACATTAGCTGAGCTGAGACACTAAAATAGAGGTACCCAGTACAGTCCCTGTCATCTGTGTAGGTATGAATATGGGTGGTGGATGGTGATTTCAGTATTGAATGTGGCAAACCAGAAACTAACACTGAGATGGTCTGATATTGAGGGACCTGTGTAGAGGACTGTGTGCCCAGTGAACTATGAGCATCTCTCTAACCCAACTCTATCTGCTTCCTGAAGTCATATGCTGCTTAGGATTAGCCAGACACTCCAGGGACCCCATGACTTAAATTCATATTATGATATACCTTTCTTTAAAAACTGCATTCATTTATTTATGTAGCATTCATGTGCTACAATGTGATTGTGTGTGTGTGTGTGTGTGTGTGTGTGTGTGTGTAGAGGACAACATATGGGTGTCAGTCCTCTCCTACCGTGAGGACTCCAGGGATCAGACTCAGACTGCTGGGCTTAGTGGCAAGGGTCTTTACCCACTGAACCATCTTGAGAGTCTCTGGAGTAGATTTCTTGATCAAAATTTCCTTCTTAGGATTAAGCAATGACCGGAGAAGAGGTAGGAACATATTATTTTGAATAATCCAAAGCTAAATATTACTTAGACTTTTAGTTACATATGCCCTATCAAATTCTTAAATTATAACAACAGACAAAACAGAATATCCTATATTGAACTTCAGGAGAAAAGGCTCAACTGCGCAAGGGAGACAATTGTTTTATACACACACACACACACACACACACACACACACACACACACAAAGTTGCAGGCTTCCAAAGATCCCGTAATGTGACACTTACCCAAGGTCTGTCTTTCATTGTCTAAATCGTTACTGAGGTTGTCTAAGGACAGATTATCACTTATGTCACTGACATACGAATCATCATCAGAGATCTGTGGGGGAGAAGAGATGGCACACATGACAGACAAGGCAGACGAGGGAGCGGCCTCTCTGAAAACCCTGCTCCAAGTGATCAAGCACACCCTGCCTCTCATTACACACCCACAGCAATAATCTGAAGTTCTATTTTTATAGAACACAACCCCCCCCCAAATCTGCCTAGGTAAGGAAGGAAGAAAGGAAGGGAGGGAAGGAGAGAGGGAGGGAGGGAGGGAGGGAGGGAGGGAGGGAGGAAGGAAGGAAGGAAGGAAGGAAGGAAGGAAGGAAGGAAGGAAGAAAGGAAATGCTAAGTCTGAGGATTCAGGTTGGGTGTGGACATAAGTTCGATCCCCCAGCACAGGAATAAAGGAAGAGATAGGAGGAAGGAGGGAGAAGAGGAGGGAGAGAGAAAATCCTTCGATATTCTTGGTACTCACAAAAAAAACCAAACAGACAGAAACTCCCAAGGCTACTGCTGTCATCATAAAAATTCTTATGTCAAAGCCTTTCCAGAACACGCTAATACTTGAGTAAATGGGTGAACAACTAGTTTTTGAACTCATTGTGAAAACATACTCTTCCATGGGCATTAATACATAAATAAAATCATATTTTATTATAAATCATATATTATATATAAATACATGTATTTCTCTATATTTAATGAGTAACAATTGCTAACTGTGGGGCTTGCCTATTCCAGGAAGTAAGGTGCTTTATACATCCCTTTAAAGCGTTTATAAGTATAAAGTAATATAACGGACACATCAGGCAGTAACAGTATAGAATGTATAACACAAATTAGAGTAATTATACCCCCCCTCCTGCTCTTGCCTTCCTGTTCCTGCTCTCTCCTTGGCCGGCCTCTACTTCTCTCCTCTCCTCTCCTCTCCTCTCCTCTCCTCTCCTCTCCTCTCCTCTCCTCTCCTCTCCTCTCCTCTCCTCTCCTCTCCTCTCCTCTCCTCTTCCTCCTCCTCCT
>NW_021620687.1:1322619-1337583 GCF_004785775.1 Grammomys surdaster
CTCCTCTTCCTCCTTTTCTTCTTCTTCTTCTTCTTCTTCTTCTTCTTCTTCTTCTTCTTCTTCTTCTTCTTCCTCCTCTCTCTCTCTCTCTCATCTGTTTCTGTCTCTTTGTGTCTATATATCTCTTTCTCTCTTCCTCTCTGTCTGTCTCTCTTTCTCTCTCCCCCTCTTTTCTTTCTCCCTTCTCTCCTCACTCCCTCTCTCTGTTCCTCTCTCTCTGTTCCTCTCTCTGTGTTCCTCTCTCTGTGTTCCTCTCTCTGTGTTCCTCTCTCTCCCTCCCTCCCTCCCTCCCTCCCTCTCTCTCTCTCTCTCTCTCTCTCTGACTCTACTACCCTCTTAACTCCCCTCCCCATGCCCTGAATAAACTCTATTTTATATTAAAATAAATAAATAAATAAATAAATAACCCACACAGAATATAAACAGGTCTAAGTGTAGGTAGAATCCACAACTAGTAGTGGGAAATTGCAAAAAGTCTAAGTAACAAAAGAAAAGGCACATTTTCCACGTTTTCCTTCTAGCTGATTGTACCGCTTTGTGTTTGGGTTCGTGCTACACTCAGACATAATGGTGGGGTGGAGCCATGGAGTCCAGCATTTTCACTAACAAATCTTACTCAGTGGTTTGGTGAACAAATTCATAAAGGAGATGACTGAAAACAGTGTTCCAACCTCATTTTCTGAAGAGCTAGGAGATAGCAGAACTTCCTGGGCATCAAAAAACTCTGAAAGGGAGTCAGTAATGGACAGCCTGCTCTCGTTGGACAGCTGGTGCACCAGGGTTCGGCCTTCTTCATCCCTGGAGTTTTCCTAGTGGAAGAGCAGAAAAGAAAATTGCTTGAATTTAGAACAATCTCAAGAGAAACAAACTACAGGAATGATTTAACTGTACAAACACTGGGTCACAGGCCCATGCAAGCAGGAGACTCAGAGCTTCCAAAGAGAAGGGAGCCTCACAGAAAGAAAATCGAGAAACAGAGTTCTCTCCCAGGCAGAGACTTCACTCACGGGGAAGAACTTTGCTCAGGCACATGCCACAAATCTCAAGCACAAACCAGCTGTGTTCTGCTGAGGAGCAGGAGGGCTCCAAGACTTTTATTACACATCCTCTTACTCTCTACCGCTCGGCGGGCTTCCTTCCATTCTAAACTTTGCTCAACGCATGGTTGACCTCAAGCAGGGTGTCCGAGTGCATACTCAGAGGCTAACATGCTGCTTCCAAGGGTCCGTCAGCAAGTAAATTCTGTTTTGGTCCAGAGGTGCCCATGGTGGTAGATCATCCCTTATTCAGAGAGGAGGGGACTAATTTCCTTGTCTCCCTTTACCCACAAAGACTCTTAAAGGGAAGGAAGCCTCAGGCCCTGGTATGACTAACAATTTAGCAGAGCAACACTCTACTCTTTTCTCAGGTTCCCCCATTCTCCACTCCACTGAGTCCAGACTCATGCTCAGGGAAGGATCCAGATATTCAATGAGTTTGCTCTCTGTTCTATTTGCAAGTAAAATTTCAACCCCATTCAATGAATTAAGCAAACATGTGCATGCAGTGAATCACAGAGGACCAGGGAGATTAGACAAGGCTTCTGACCTGTGGGCATGTACACAGTAGACAAGACCCACCAACAGACACGGGGCTAACAAGTGGAGGGGAAGGAGACCTTAACCATGACTCATGGGAGCCAGACCCTGATTAGGACTAATTTAGGACAATTCCCTGGAATTGAGTCCCTAGTCAGCTCAGGTACTTTGCTGGCCGGCCGAGGTGGCTCTTGTCATCATCTGGCAAGGGAGTGACAGAACAGGCTGGAAAGGCAGCCCAGGCGGATGCTGTCAAACCCAGAGTTCTCATGAGTTCAGGATGTCCTGCTCAGCTCATCCACACACCCTGTGTCCAAGGAGATCACGGGGACGGGAGGCCTCAGCAAAGCTTCCTAAGTAATAAACTGCAATACGCCCCTTGTGTTGAACTGACTGGGAACAGAGGAAATCCTGCACCTCTTGCTTTGGAGTCTTTCTATGTCAGTCCAAGGTATGGGTTTAAATACCTTATACAGCCTCTAAAAAGTCAACTCTCCTTCTTCCCTGTAAATTATCTCCAAGTATGGCAGCTGCTTGCTTTCTATTCTTTTTTTTATTAAAATATAATTACATCATTTGCCCCCTTTTCTCTCTCTGACCTTTCCCATGTAGCACCCTTGGTCTAATTCATGGCTTCTACTTTAACTGTCCCCCCCCAACACACATACACACACACACACACATACATGCACACACTACATTTATAAGTACAGCCTACCCAGTATGCATGTTACTTGTATGCACGTTTTCAGGGATGAACAAATGGTATCCGATAATCAACCGGGGGAGGAGTGTCTTTCCTGGGAAAGTCTACTACTCTGGGCTCCCCTTAGCAGCCTGTAGTTGTTCATTTAGGGTTGAGGCCCCCACGAGTTTTCCTCTGCCATACTATCAGGTCTTCTGGTGTCCTGTTTGTTTGAATCTTGTGTAGGCACCCATGTTGATAAGTCATCACCCACTAAGAGTAGGCAGTTGTTTTTTTTTTTTTAAAGGGAAGTAGATGTCTCTCACCTCCAAAGACCCAGCACAAGACTGGGGAGCTGACGATCCCACAGTGCCCAGCCCAGCAGGACTCCTGAAAGGTTCACAGGCAAGGATTCCTCCCTGTCTCTGTAGGCACTGATGTTCAGAGATGCTAATGATTTACTTGATCTGCTCATCAACTCCTCACCACACAGAGCTGCTCAGGCCTCCTCTGCCTAGACTGATGGGTCAGAAGGCTCTCCTGACTTACCAACACCGACAAAAGGTATGTGTTGAGATCGTCAGGTAAATGCTTAGGTACAGCTGTGTTTTGGATTTCACTTTTAAAATGGATTCTTGAAAATGTAATGTGGTATCTCAGGGATGGGTCAAAGTGCCAACATAAAGTTAGTTACATTTCCTATGTACTTGACACGTAGACTGAGGGTAATGTTTGAGTATTTTTAGTGAACTGGTTTTAGGTTGACACCAGTCCCATGAGGTATGGAATTTTCCACATGTAGTACCATAGGGATCAAAATGTTTAGAATTGGGATTCCAGCCCCTATCTGTTCTTGGGGTCCTACAATGCTAGCGTCAGCTTATGAATTCAAACTGAAAACACCAGGACACGCCAGCCCCACCCACCAGCATAGCTTTGTAAAGAACACAGAGTCTTGTTTACTAAAACGAGAACATTGGTCTGCACAGTAACTCGCCTCACTGTATCTCAGGAGTAGTTATCTACCTGCTGTTTATATTACAAAACATTAAACATACCCTGTGAATTTATAAGTATATTCATATGCCAATGATATTTCTGTCCAAGTGTCACAAAAGATTGTAACAGAGTTGGAAAATCCCTGTCCCCTAGTGATGTCACAACGGCATAGTGTGACATGACTTGTATCTGTGGAGATTTGTGGAGATGTCGGTAAAACAAGTCCACTAAGTCTGGCTGCTTAGAAGTACAGGAGGTGTGGCTATGCTCAGTGCACAGTGCTGACAGAACACACAACTGCCACTGGGCAGAGTAGTTGTGATAATCTCTGTTTGGATTGCACTCTGTGCACATAAGGAACAGGAAGCAATGGTGAGCCAGAGGCAGGCTGTTCTCCAGGAGGTATCTACTGGGGGACACTCCAATCCTACGAGAGGAGACTCTATTGCCCAGAAGCACTACCAGTGGGACAAAAGGCAGAGGCAGGTGACCGGAAGCCCCTTTGTTAGTCAATAGCAATGAAATGCAAAATGAAAATGGGAAACTGCAGGTATTTTTATAGCTCTATCATAGCCTTGGGTGTACAATCAGGGCAACCTAGACTATGTATACACTCTATAAACTCACTTAACAGGAAGTTCACCCAATAACATCCCTGAACATATCCTAGTAGTTAAACACCTCATGACTGACTTAAAAAAAGTTTTTAAAAATCCCACAGAAATAAACCCCATAGCTCTATGCTGGGAGTGTGGATAATCTGTCCCTACCTGTTTGTTGATGCCTTAAGTTACCTGGTATTGGATCTTTGTTCACAGAATAAAGATACTGTCACTGATCCAGCATTAGCTAAGCCTGTCATTCTCACTGAAGGTATTTTTATTATTTTTTTATGTGCCTCATTTTATAAATATTTCACTATAAAAAGTCAAATTCAGTTAACACTTCTTTTGAAATTTTTTTTATTACTCCCTGGTTTAGGAAATCCTTATCCTAGCAGTCTGATAAATATTTGAATCAAATTTTGTCTCAACATTCATATTTAACTTGAATTTTAGCACACAATGGAAGAAAACCTAAGCTTCTTCTCAAATTGCTCTCAGCTGTGCTGACCTCATTTCTTGAATAATCTGCCTTTTCCATTGAATTTTGATGCCTTTCTTGTCCATATATTAATTTCTTTTAGAAGGAGAAATATAAAGCCATGTCCACACCTGAGATGGTCAATCCACGCATCTCCCACTAATTTTAAGCAGAGGACCTTCCAAGAGCACTGGGTCTTGAGGTTCAGCATGGTTTTCTTGGTTATGCAAAAGTATGAAACAGTGGTAAGAACACACACTCTGGTTCATGAGAGGTGGATTTTAATCCTGATTTAATTTTATAAGCTGTGTTTCTGGTGGAAGTTACTTAACTACTCTGTGCTTTGCTTTTCCTTGTTTCTAAAATAAAACTACCACCCCTACTCCATAGAATCAAGGTTAAGGGTCCAGTACTTGATCCTAATATAAAAAATACAGAGCAAAGAAACCCACATATAAATAAAGGAATTGAATTATCTTCTCTTAGGGATTTTTTTTTTTTTAAAGTTACAGTTTTAAAGGTGCCTTTAATGAGATTTATTTATTTGTGTGGAACAGAGTCTATTATCTTAGACAAGCCTGGAACTCAGTACCTGACTTTGGGTCGGCTTCATGCTATCCTTTTGCCCCTGTCTTCTGAGTGCTACATTACGTTCATCCTTAAAGACCACTTAGATATAGAAGCCATTACTCTCACTCAGCCTTTGATCTTTTACAATTTATTTTTTATTCACTTTACATCCTGATCTCAGCCCCCTCCCTCCTCTCCTCCTAGTCCTACCCTTACAAATCCCTCCCCCCATTACTCTCTCCCCTTCTTTGAGGAGGAGAGCCCCCGCTTTGGGTACCAACCCACCCTGAAACATCTAGTCCCAGCAGAACTAAGCACATCTTCTTCCTCTGAGGCTCAATCAGGCAGTCCAGGTAAGGGGAGGGGTCCAATGACAGGCAATGGAGTCCATGACAGCTCCCACTCCAATTGTTAGGGGACCCACAGAAATACCAAGCTGCATATCTGTCACAAATGTGTAGGGAGCCTGGGTCCAGCCCCTGCATGCTCTTTGGTTGGTGGTTCAGTCTCTGTGAGCCCCTGGCCTTTGCTTTCTACTCTAAAATAATATAAGATTGTATTACGCTGGTGCTATTAGAATGTCGCATTCAGGGATACATAGGAAGAGTGTCTTGAGTAAGTTGAGGGGTGATTTCCAAGAAGAGGGGATCTTAGGGTTCAGTATCCAGGCCGGACACCAACAGTAGTTCCTCTGTGCAGCCAAAGAAGGCAACAGAGAGTAGGTGAACGGTGGGAGCCAGAGAAGCAGAAGCCCTTGGGCTAAACCTATCATTGAGGTCTGTCATCATGCTGTAGAGTGTCTGAGGCTCCTGGGAGTCACCTACAAAGTGACTTACAGTGCAGGTGAGATACTCAGCTTATAAAGGCACCTGCCGCCAAGCCTGACGTCAATCCCCAGAACCCACATTGTGGAAAGTGAGAACTGACTCCCACAAGCTGCTCTCCTAACCCATACATGTCCTGTGGTACATGTGAACACATGTGTGCACATGTGTGCACATGTGGTACATGCATGTGTACATAACATACACACAGTAAATGAATATTTGAAATGATTTAAATAGCCAAATATTTAAAGTTAGTAAACACACACACACACACACACATGCAGGATTTAGGGTATGTGTCAGCCTGTGTGGCCATTCTTATTTATTTCTGTTCTTACTTCCTGGAGGCAACAATGGCTTTTCTTTGCTGGGAAATTTAGCCTGAGTCACTCAGTGGCAGGGAAAAAAGGGCTAAAGCATTGGAAATAGAAACTCTTGGAAAAAGGAAATAAATGAGACAGAGACGTGGCCAAACAGAGACCTCTGCGGAAGACAAGTTCAAAGCTCTGCTCCCACCCTCCTGGACAGCTCACAACATTTCAGCTTTCGGGTCATTTCTTTGTGAGGTTAGTCCCAAAAATGTGCATTTTTCTAGACCTGAGATTTGGGTTTCATCTCAAAACACAAAAGGCTGAATGATGTCCTCTGGACATGCTTCCTAAATGCACAGCACGGGTTATCTATTTAATCATAAAACGTGCAAATGTAATTCATATGATAGTAATGTATATAAAAGGTAAGAATGGCTTGCAAATCAGTGATGTTCAGACATGGCAAAGAGCAGGCCCTGTGTTAGCTAATGTGCAAACCTGGAAGGACCTGGATGTGAAGGAGCTCAGGCCTAAAACAGACTACTGTCAGCAGGGTATGTGCTGAGACTCACCAAGGTGTGTGTGTGCGTGTGCATGTGCGTGTGTGTGTGTTGTACACACATGCAGGGTTGGTCCTACAGGTAGTGTTTCTGCAGAGGAAGTCCATCTTCAGACACCACCATGAAGGTGTGGCTCGGGTCTGATGCAATGCTCCTGTCAGCATGTCCCTGCTGCAAATAGGACAGGTGACTTGAGTGTCTTGGCCTCAACTCTCATCTGTCCTCAGCTCACACACAGAAGGGATTGTGGGTGGATTTTTTTAAGAAGATGAAGAATACAATGAGGCATTCATAAGTATATACACAAATACACTACGCTCCCTTTTTACTTCCCTATGTGTGTGTGTGGGTGCAGGTTGTGTGAGGAGATGTCTGTGTATAGGTGTGCGTGTATGTGTTGGGTTGGGGCAGACAACTGTACACGTCACTCTATGTGCCTTAGACTCCGCCAACCTTCTTCCTCTTCTTTTTAAAAACTACATGTGGAAGTCAGGGAACAACTTTAAGAAACTGGATCTCTTCTTCTGGGCCCAAGGATCCAACTCAGGTTTCCAGGCTTTGGGATAGAAGCTTTCCCCGCTGACCCACCTTGTTGGAGAGAAGGGACAGTATCAGTGGCCTGAAATTCACCAAGTACACTAGGCTGGCTGGCCCGAGAGCCTCAGGCATCAGCTGTCTCTGCCTCCCCAGCCTAGGCTCACAAGCATGTGCTGTCACCCCTGTCTTTTTATGTGGGTTCTGGGGGCTCCAGCTCAGGCCCTCAGCATTTTATTGACTGTGTCACCTCGCCAGCCTGCTTCCCAGTTTCTCCTGTTTAATCTACTCAGTTGGTCAATGGAAAATTCCACACACGTGAGGAAGACATCTGAATACCAATGATACTTACAAGCGGCTGTCAGCTACTACCCGCTCTTATTTTTTAAGGATCACACTATAGTTTTCTGAAATTGTTCATCTTAGACACATTCAAGGGACCATTAGGGCAAAAATTCCAAATCTGGAGAAAAGACCTCGCTGTGTGTGCATGCATGTGTATGTGCATGTGTGCATGCATGCACGCACACATGTGTGTGGTATCTATGGCTTGAACTAGGGACCAGGAGGCAAATGCCCACTAAGCTGCTAAAGTATGTCACATCTCAATAAAGGCCTTTCTAATGTGTTTACTCACTAACAGACTTCAACTGTAGTGCAGTATCTTTCTTCCCCTAGGAGTGAGGATACAGCTATGTTCTGAAAGAGGAAAAACAAAGCAAGAAGAGGAAGAAGGAAGAAGGAAGAAGAGACCATCACAGTAAAGACTAGCATGGCTTTTACAGAACACGAAAAGAAGCTGGCAAGGAACTAGGCACTTTGGATCACAGAAACTCAGGTTTCTTCAGAAATGACAAGGAAAAAACACTTGTCTTTCCATAGTTCCCACTATAGCGACACATAGAGGGAAATGAGGTCTGGAGACACATAGGAGGCAGCCAATGAGTGTGCTAAGCAGCATTCTACCAGTGAGACCTTGCGACACAAGAGCCCAGCAAGCCCTGGGCTGTGGCAGTAGCCAGGGGAGGCCAGAGACATGGCTGACACTCAAGGGGGCGAAGCAGAGAGCCATACAGCTGGACAGAGGGCACTGGGGACAGGTAGCAGTTGTAGAGAACAGTTACCAGACAAGAAACCTACCCACCTCTGCCAGGTTGTCCCCCGGCTTGGGAACAGCGGGCGGGTCGAGGAGCAGAGATTCCGCATGGATTCTGCGTAAACGTTCTTTAAGATCTGTGTTTTGTGCTAGGGCCTGGAATATGTTAAAAAATAGCAGGGAATTATTAGTAAAGGGAAGGTTCAGGAAAACGCAGCAGGGGCTAGGAGTCTTGATCCCCTGGGTGTGACACCCTAGGGGTGTGTCTGGGCTTTCCCCATCGCTCCAGGGGGAGGCTGGGAGGTAACAACTGAGCCCATGATACTCCATGTTAATTGAGGTGGAAAGAGGTTAGTTAAGGTTGCATAAGGGAGTCAGACATCAGCTTTTAAGACTGGTGGCTCACAGTCAGTATGTTTTCTTCCTGCCAGGCTGATCTCTGGGCCAGCTCCCCAACGCCACTGACCTAGTGATTCCTACTTCCTCCCATCCTTAATGAGATGCCAGTGGACATGACCCAGTGTGATGTAATTATCAGTCCGGATGCCATGAATCTTAAAAATGGACTGGTGACTTATCCTTTTTTGGGAATAAGATGATTTATTTTTTCAAAAAATAAATAAGACAAACCTTACGTAGCCACTGTAAAGGATAATAGGACCATGGTGCTAGGGAAGGGTGGGTGTGAGCCGTAAACATAAAAGAAATCACCAGACACGCTATTTACTCTCTCATGGGATGGTCTCCCCTATCTGAGCCTCTCTGCTAAGACCTGGTTCACAGAAAAAGCAGGATGTGCACTGGATTCATGTGGCAGCCCTGGGAATTTTACGACTACAGGTCTATCGTTAGGAGGGGCTAGACTCTCCTGACTGCCTTGTTGACTTCCTGGATCTCCACAAGGGCTTCACGTATTCCCTTCCTTATTATCACTGTTGAACTCAGGGGAGATGGTCTCACATTGGAGACCAGGCTGGACTCTTCACACTTGCCTCAGCTTCTCAAAGACTGGGATTACAAGGTCACCATGCCTGGCTCTGGTTTCACTTTCTGGTGGCCATAGAGGACATAGGTTATTCTAATAACCCTTGAATCATTCAAGAAACTCTGAACAAGAATGAGGGTCATGCAACCGCATATAGCAACTTCTGCGAGGCAACACATCATTATTACAGTGGCTACAGCCTAGAAGTTGTGTGTGTGTAGAATGTGTGTGTGTGTATGTGTGTGTGTGTGTGTATCTCAAATTCAATATCTGTACAGCCATTGTAATATTTCTGTGATTATTCTAAAATAAAAATAAAATTGAAGCAACAAGTCTTAGGCTAACATAGAAATCTAGTCAAACAAGAAAGAATTGTTGTTTTTATCTTATTTCCAAATTGTTAATCTATGTGCAAGCATATTCCTCAGAAAAGGTAATGTAAGTCTCGCCTGTAAATTATCCCAAATGACTGTGGCCAAGCAGATTAGCGAGACAAGGCTAGACCTCTGTGAGAAGAGGAAGGGGCAGGAGGAAGACATAAAGGAACTTTAGGGACCCCACATCAGAGGTTCCTTCTAAAAGCATTAACACAGCCACTCAGAGAGGAACAGTGAGAATGTGTGTACCAGTAAGAAATAAACCTTAAAGGAAAAAGCACAGACCAACCAACCCAGTGGTGCCAGTTGTTCCCAAGGCCCAAAGATGTCACTTTCTCTCCAACCCTAGTAAAGGAAATGGAGACCCCACGTGTGGAGTGAGCCAATATTATTTATCATTTTTCCCTCAAAGATTGAATAGTTGGCACATGACTATAAAACAAGCACATGGGAGGTGGAGACTGGACCACATGACCACGTGAGGCTACCCTGGGCTATTATGAGATTCTGTATCAAAAGCCTAACCAAAACTAGCACAGTTGGAATTGCCACTGAATGAAAGAACCCGAGGTATCCGCAGGAAGTACTGTATACTGCCGGTCAAGGGTTCATGAGTATGCTACATTGTATACTAATTAATTTACAGTCCATTGGTAGCATTACTTTTTTCAGTAGCATGGCAAATAGAAAACATAAAATGGACCCTTCCCCCCAACTCAGTGTTTATGGTAGCTTCTGGTCACACGATCCTGAAATCTCTTTCTCCCACCTGACCCAAAAAACAAGTCTGTGGTACTTCAGACAGTGACTCCACATGAGCAATCATTCTTTCTCTTCTCAAGGCAGAAATTCCAAAGTGCAAGTGAGGAGAAATGAGCAAATATGTACGCTGTTTCAAAAGTCCTCTGGCTCCCTGATAGGTCAAGGCTAAAGCATCAGGCATCTTCAGTGGCTCGGGTAGCATCGGGCCACAGTGTATCAAGGGAGCGGGGCATTCTGAGCAAGACCCTGAAGCTAAGCAGGAAAATCAGTGTTGAGTGATAATGGCTTGCTGGAACCCATTGGAGGCCCCGGCAATTGTTTCCCTGTTTGAAGACACAGGATCATCTGAAAGCCAATTCATGAGATTCATCGCTGTGTCAGTGAGGGGGAACAAGCTAAAGGGTTTGTGCTATTTAATCAAAGAGCATAGCTCCAAATAGCACATATTTGGAGGAGCATTAGGTAGAATCAGCACTTTGCAGTGGACAAGGAAGACCCATAAATTGAAAATTTCTCACTGCCCTGTGTTATTTACTAAGTCGATCTAAACTTATGATGCCTCAGAGCCACAGAGACTCTCCTAAATGTCAGCCTCTGTAAGCATTAGCCAACAAACATCTGCAAGGCAGCCACACAAGCATGCAAGTTCTACAGACACAGAAAAAAAAAATCTGTTAAATTGGAAGAAATCAAACTCACAAAATGGAACAGTTAAGAAAATCCTAACTTCTGTGGTCTGGGGTTATTTTGAATATGTAACGTTTGAGGAAAGGCTTGAATATAATCTGAGTAATTTGTTTGGATTTTCTCCCCAAGATTCAACTCAACCATGAAAAATCATCAATTTTCAATACAATCACGGAAATGGAAAGAATTAGGAATTCACAAGCCTGGCCACATCTGCAGACATTTACGAGACAGACATAGCAACTTACGGATGACAGAGCGTGCTTCAGACCGACGACCTGAGCGGAAGGGGAGGAGGAGGTGTCCAGCTCCATCAGCTGCTTCAGCTTCTCCCTCTCCACAGATATGCTATTGAAAGCTGACCTTAAAGCGAAGTAAACTATAAAGATATAATCATTACAAGAAGGAACAAAGAAGAGGCATAATTAAAAACTAAATGTAGAAACTGTGCTTCTTACTCAAGAATTTAGCCAAGTATTCTGAGTTCAGCAAATGCACATTCTACACTGATTTTTTTTTTCTTTTTAAAAACATACTGAATGTGTGGGAGCAAACCCTAATGGAAACTTTTAGGCTCCGGTGACAACATGGAGTAACATAGGTTCATCAGTGTTAGTGTTCCTTAATCCTGTGCGGGAGAGCCTGAGAGGGGGAGAGGCCTGTGTGGATGGGAAACTGTATGGCTCAGTGGAAAAATAGAATCTCTTAACATTTATACACACTTGTCAATCTGCTCATGACATTATGACTTAGAGGTTAAGATGACCATTATTCAGTTTTATGTCCTTAAAGGCTAAAAACAGTTAAGAACAAGCCTCGCTGGTATCAGGGAAATATGCTATCATTGTATCAGAAGAGACAGGCTGCACCTCAACCAGGTGGTCAAAAATCAACCACCAGTGAGAGTCAGGTAAATGCTGGGTACCACCATCTCCAGTAATTTAGAAAAAGCATGCTGTACTAAAGAACAGTCAAGGATGTACAACTTGGATCTGATCATGAGGGAACCACAGACAACTGAATACTCTGTTTTTAAGAACTGGCCAGTATTCTCCAAGGGCATTGAGATACCAACTTTATAAATTAAAAAAAAAAAAAAACTGTCCCCAGTTAATCTTAGCTGAAGAAACAGGACAATGAAGAAAAATGTTGGACCTAGATCCGGTACCCAACGGGAGAACAGTATTAAAAGACATTTTTCAGAAGCTGACATTGTGACCAGGGGAACCACAATGTCATTTCCCAGTGACGTGTCCTGAGTTAGATAACTTCACTGTGCCTAGGAAATACACTGAAGCATGAAGCCTCAAAGAATGGCATACGGTATAGGAATCCCGTTCTCACAAATTTCAGAACAACAGAAGTGTGTGTGTAAAACAAGCTGGGGATGGGGGACAGTGAGAACTCCGGGTGGAGGTTTATGTGAGTTCTTTGTTCTATCCTTGCAGCTTTTCTGTGAAGACAAAATGATTTCAAAAGAAGAGGCTGCCCTGTTTCTTGCTAGTTTCTTCTGACTTGAATCTCCCCCTTTCAATTTTAGCATTCAGCCACTGTGCGAGCACTGGAAGCTTGCAGGTTCCGTGAGAATTTAGAACCAGAATCAGTTAAATGCCCAAACCGGAGTTTTCAAAGTCTGAGCCAGTAGCTGTGGAGGCGGCTCAGTGGGTAAAGTGTTTGCACGCAATCATGAGGACCTGTGTTAAGAGTGCTCAGACCTCATGCAAAGCCGCATGCGATACTGGACTCTGCAATCCCAGTGCTCCACAGTTGAGACAGAAGGTGGGAATGGACTCCCCAGGAGCTTGTGGGTCAGACAGACTGGCTTATCCATCAGGGAAGAACAAACTTTGTTCTAAACATAGTAGAAGAGAGGACTGACACCAAAGGTGGCTCGCTCTCTCTCTCTCTCTCTCTCTCTCTCTCTCTCTCTCTTTCCCTCTTTCTTTCTCTCTCTTTCTCTCTCTGTCTCTCTCCCCCTCACTCTTCCTCCCTCCCTCTTCCTGCCCCCCCACATACACACACACACACACACACACACGCACCCCCCACCTCCCCCCACACACACAGGAGCTGTGGCATGCACATCAACAAATCCAAGTACACAAACACACACCCTTACACAGACACACAAAGAGAGAGAGAGAGTAGAAAAAAAGAAACAGGTATGACAAAATACCTATTAGGTTCTGATCAATAGGGTGCAAGTTACTACCTAGGGATGAGGGAATCACTACCTAAAGTACTGATTCTGAAGACCACGTTAGATCCTATCTTTCCATTCTCTTCCATTACAGTTTGTCACAGAAGGGCAGAAGGAGAAGGCACCGCGGCTGGCTTCTCCAGTGACCTTATATTTTATTAAATTTCACAGGCTTGCATTTCCAGAGGTATCGTTATCCAAGAATGACCTATTCAATAACAGAAACTAAATACTTCCAACTTGTTTCCTTCATTTATCAGCAAGAAGTCTATATGCTGTTGCTGACTGACTGAGGGTGGAGTACTTAGTGAAGGAGCCAGAGAAACATCATTGACATCCAATGCAGGCATGCACACATGCATGTGAATCTCTATGCTATGGCACTGCTTCTCTGACCGGGAAGGAAGGGTCCATCACTTATTCATTCTGTGACCTTGGGAAAGTTATCTGATGTGCCTGAACTCTATATGGAGAAACTACTAACATTTACGTTATAGCCTGTAATAAGGCTTAAATAAGAGAATGCAGGCAAAGTCTTTAACCCAATGCACCGCTGCGATACATAATGAGTATTACTAACAGAGTAAAAGTTATGATGAAAAAGATGCATTAGAGGACACACCGGCCTCTCAGCTGAAGATATCCAAGTACCTCCCTGGCCTTGTGGCCTGGGCACCACAATTAACAAATATGTAATGGTAAGGTTGGAAAGAGAAAAACAGAGGTATGTGCCCCACGGAGAGAGGCAGAACTGGAGACATGATGGCAGTGACAGGTGAGAGAAGGGGCTAGTGGACATGCTGTCACTGCCCAACAGGGTTGACAGATGGTGTACAACAGCTTAGAGCATTACAGACACAGAAGATGCCCTGAACCTGTGGCCCAGCTGCAGGATCTCCCTGGCTCTGGGCAACAATGGAAGCCCACGATGAAGAAAGGAAAGGGCTACTCTCTGGACTGGACCTCGTCAAAGGACCAACACGGCCCTGGAAACTACTGGAGGCCATGTTGGTGTCTGCAGTCCATGCTGCTGCCCCAGACCTCGATCCATGTGGACATATGCAGGCTGTGCTGCCGACATGAGGATGTCCTCAGGCTTTAGAGTCTTAGGAGCCTTCCTGATGGCCATGTTGAAGCCTCACTCCATGCAGCTTCTGAAGGCCATGGGTGGGTCAGTGTTCTGGTTATAGCCAGGCACCATATTGATTTCTGTGGCCCGTGTTAACGCCAAATCCCATGTGGATGTCCCAGGTCTGGACTGCTGCCTCTTCAGGCATATTAATGTCCATAGGCATGGAGACCTGTCGCCTCCCTTCACTGGACTCTGCATGGATCTCCTCAGCTGACAGCTTCTGGCATCAATGCAGGCAGAGAAGACTCTTCATCCCTGGTGGGTTGGCCACTGGGAATTTGACCATGCTCCAATGAGTGTAAGGACAACACAAAATGGACTTACTTTTTCCTTTTTTTCTTTTGATTGGGGAGTCAAAGAAGGAGGTGGACATGGGAAGACTAGGAGGTAAGCATTATCGGGGTGCATGATGGAAGGTTCCCAAACAATTAAAAAGAGAGAGCCAGGCAGTGGTGGTGCATGCCTTTAATCTCAGCACTTGGGAGGCAGAGGCAGGTGGACTTCTGAGTTCGAGACCAGCCTGGTCTACAGAGTGAGTTCCAGGACAGCCAGGGATATACAGAGAAACCCTGTCTCGAG
>NW_021620687.1:1337683-1340969 GCF_004785775.1 Grammomys surdaster
GGGAGGGAGGAGGGAGGGAGGGAGGGAGGGAGGGAGGGAGGGAGGGAGGAATGAGATGCAGTGATGCCTACATTCTAGGAATCTGGGCAGTAGGAGAGTATGATGCTTAGCTCTTATCAGGAAAATGATTATAAATGAATCCACATAGAATAGAGAGTGTATGGAAGAGGACTGGCCAGAACTTGCTGAGTCAAAGAACAATGGCCCTGGGGGAGGACAGCAGGCCACACAGGGACCTCACTGCATTTTATGCCTACTTAGACATCTCCCTTCAGCCTCCCCCTATCTCTGAGATACCCACAGCTGTCCCTGTGGGTCCCTGGGGGTTCTATCTTCCCATGGACACATTTGTTTCCCCAGACACCACGAACATGCACCTGGCTGCCTCTGTTTTCCCAGTTCATCTGTTCTGCCTTTCAGACGCCAGGTGAGGCTCTCTCCCAGACCAGCCCATTCCTGTTTATGCTTTTTAAAGGGACAGAATGGGCATTGTCTGTTTCACAGTGTTCAACTAGGAGAGCTAGCACTAGAGCTCGCTTGTAGAGTGCTTGCCCAACCTAAACAGAGCTCTTCGGTTGTCAGTTCCCTCATGTTCAGGAAAAGAAATCTAAATGTAAGAATACAGTGGTACAGTGAGCATGAACAAAAAGAAACCCAAAGAGTCCTATTTTATTACCAGATTAAAAAAAAAAATCCTCCTAGAAGATCAGAAAAAAATCACGTCTCCTAAGAGTGTGTGTGTGTGTGTGTGTGTGTGTGTGTGTGTGTGTGTGTGTGTGTGTGTTGAAACAGGGCCTCACTATGTAGCCCAAGTTGGCCTCAAATGTGTGTTCTTCCTGCCTCAGGCTCCCAAATGATGGGATTACCACTGTGTTCACCCACAGTTGCTTAGCTTTCTTAAATAGCCATAGACACACCCAGAGGATATTAAAGTGTTCACTCTTGGCCAATTCATGATCCATAATTCCCAGAGCAATGGCTAAGGGCTGTTTCTGGAGGCCATAATTACACTGTAAGACACTGTGCTTGCTAGCTTGCATCAATTTGGCACAAGCTAGAGTTATCTGAAAGGAGGAAACCACAATTGAGAAAATACTTTCATGAGATCCAGCTATAGGGCATTTGTGATTGGTCGGGACCGGTCCAGCCCACTGTGGGTGGAACCACCCCTGAGCTGGAGGTCCTGAGTTCTATAAGAAAGCAGGCTGAGTAAGCCATGGGGAGCAAGCCAGTAAGCAGAACCCCTTCCTGGCTTCTGCTTCAGCTCCTGACTCCAGGATCCTGCCCTGTTTGAGTGTCTATTCAGATTTCCTTTAATAATGAACTCTGTGGAACTTTAAGCTGTATAAACCTTTTCCTCTCAACTTCCTTTTTGGTCATGATGCTTCATCACAATAGAAACTAAGACAGAGACATTGGATGGCAAAGATTAGAGGTATTTCCTGTGTTAGGAGTGTCTTATTTATTTCTGATGTCATCCTAAATTCATTAGAAATAAGTAAGTTTCAAAAAAGACAGCTAAATGAGTGTATTACACCTGTGGATATGTTATCCTAAAGATACCCAAGAAGTCTGAGATTTACAGAGCTACAGAGATCCTCAGAGACCACCCAAGTCACCTACCCAGAGTGTGGCCCACCCTCTCTCCAGCCCCCATACCCTTGCCAAACGGTCTTCAGCCCATGCTACTTAACCCCTGCCTGGTTCCTGAGGCAGTGCGCTGTGCTCTGAGACCTGCTGTGGCTATGCAGTGTTTGCCTCAGTCTCTCCTCATTGTTCAAAGCATCTGCTTGACTTCATGAGGAAGACAAATGTCAGAAGGCAGTCACAGAGTCTGCTTTTAATCCTCTTCACTGGCCTGTAGTCAACCTTGTTGGACTAGAACAGTGGGATACAGGTTGGGCTCTTCTGGGGAGAAGGATGGATACAGGATCTTGCCAGGTTGGCCTGGTCTCAAGCCTTCCCAAGCCCTGGAATTACAGGTATACACTGCTATCCATACTTGACCCCAGGAGTCAGAAACCTTCAGTTCCATCCACAGAAAGGACATCCTATGTATGGTTCAGTTGACTCTTGGCCCCTCCCTTTCTCCTTGCTACAGGCTCCTACTACATCAGGCTGGAAAGCCTCTGAGGGCTTTGGACTGGGAAGTCATATGTGGTATCCTGATGAACTAAAGACCTCCTGCCTGCTCTCCCTACCACAGTTTGTTAACTTCAGGGAAGACTGCAGTTATCAAGACCAGGGGCACCGTGCCAAACAGACGGAAGACAATGGATAGTGAGGTGAGTGCGAATTCAACGTAGTCCCTGTTACTTAGCTATGGCTTTGATTTTGGAGAAACTATCAGTTTCCAACCCTAAATGGACTGACTATGTGGGAGATGCCACCATCTCATGGTGTTCTAAGGAAACAGTGAAAAAGCATATACGAACATAGGAGTCAGCACAGTAGGGCTTCATTTTTTAATTCTTTCCTTTCACTTTTGCATGCATATTCTGTGTGTGTGTGTGTGTGTGTGTGTGTGTGTGTGTGTGTGTGTGTTTGTTCAAGGAAACATCTTTTTTTTTGGACAGGGAGGGGTGTACTCCTTAAAGGAATAACATTCCTAAACTGTGTGGAATGATTTGATGATCTGTAATCTGTTTCTTTTAAATCTCAACCTTTACATGGTGCCCAAAGTTGTAAAATATCTTTTAATCACTATTCAATCTGAATTAATTTAATGTATTAGTGAATTTGCTAAATCATCCTACTTCTTCCCGAGTATGTATGTCAATCCAATTGCTCAGCACAGTTACAGTGAATTCTAATTGTGAGCCAGGCACAAACAGCCCTTCCCTCGGGTCACGTAGATTTGTGGCACCGCTGTGACACACGCAGATTTCCTTCAAGGCTTCCAGAGCTCAAAACAGTTCAGAAAGTGGCCATTCGATCCCGACTTAACCCCAGAGATCACTCCAGGCACGCAGGAGTACAGAGTTGGCCTGTGTTCGCATTTTGATTTTTATATTTGTCAATGAGTGTTTCTCTCATGAACAGACTTCCAAGAAGTTTGTTTCTCTTCTGTGCCAGAAGGAGAGTATCCCCTTCTGTGGCAGTTTGAATGAGAATGGCTCATGTATCTGAAAGTCCCAGTTGGTGGACTGTTAGGATTAGGAGGTGTGGCCTGGTTGGAGGAGGTGTGTCACTAGAGTGTGTCACAGGAACTTTGAGGTAGCACAGAAATAGTCCCATCCGTGTACTCTGTCCCCAGTTTCTCCCAATGGTAATACTGTACTCACTG
>NW_021620687.1:1340979-1372412 GCF_004785775.1 Grammomys surdaster
TAATACTGTACTCACTGTGTACTCTGTCCCCAGTTTCTCCCAATGGTGACATTTTATTAACCACAGCCCAACATAAACCCAGGACAGGGACAGTAGAGTAACAGAGTGTGCTCGGATTTCTTCAGACTTACATACACTCACTGGTACATGTGTACAGCTACAGGTCACTGTGATCTTATCACACTGGAAAACTCCTATAACCAGTGCCTTGATCAGAATGCAGAACTCGCCATCACCACAAAGATTCCTTTGTAATTACATCTGCATTTCTCATCCCCTCCCCTCCTCTGTGCCGACAACTGCTAATGTCTTCTATCATTTCCAAAGTGAACCCACAGAAGTTGTAAACTGTAGAAATCAGTTCTTTTCATTCCGCTACTGTCATTGGGCTCTCTCTGCATATGCCAATGTCCCTATTTATTGCTAAGTAGTTTTCCATTGCGTAGATATACCATGGTTTATTTAACCATTCATGAACTAAAGGACACTGAATTGTTTCTAGTGCTTGGCCAGTTAGTTTTGTTGGTTTTGTTAGTTTTGTGGTGCTAACAATAACAATGCAGGCCCTAACTCTGAGCCACAACCCTAGCCTGCCCTAAACATCTGTGCACAGCTGTTCCCCATAACTGTCTTCCGTGTTCCGAATTACATGCTCAGGAGCACAGTGGTTGAATCTTATGGTAGGTACATGTTTAGTTTTATTTACTGGTAGGCTACTTTCTGGAATGCACCACCATCAACCATGGTCACTGGATGAGGTATCCAGTTCCTGAGAGTCCATTAAGAGACCGTTCTTCTAAGGGTATGCAACAAGGCTTCAGAGAGGCACCATTTGCATTTCTGGAATGGCTAACAATGTCAAACCCATGTTTCTCTGTTTTCATATGAAGAATAATGAAAGAGTAGGTATCTTTATATGGATGTGTTTTAAGTGAATTCCTACAGATGGATTCTTCAGAGAGGAACTGCTCAATAGGGGCTGAAAACAGGTGAAATAAGGCCTTATTAACCCAACCATCAGCATACGAATGCTCTGATTTTAGAGCATGGAAGGCCCTCCATATTCTCTTACACATGCTCAGTCATCTTTAGATGCTTAAGTACCTGTACATGTGAGGTCAGTACAGAGTTGCTGCCCTGTTTTGTTTAGAGGGTAATGATAATGGAAAAAGCCTGTGTTCAAAACAGATGCAAACTTTAAAAACAATTTCAGTTGGTTGAACCCATGGGTTCTGCCAGCTAAATCCCAAACCCTCAGTGTCTCCTCCAAGCAGCCCAAACCAAAGTCTTTGCAACAACATCGA
This sequence comes from Grammomys surdaster, assembly GCF_004785775.1. Taxonomy (NCBI): domain Eukaryota; kingdom Metazoa; phylum Chordata; class Mammalia; order Rodentia; family Muridae; genus Grammomys; species Grammomys surdaster. The sequence goes on from NW_021620687.1 coordinate 1,342,284, forward strand.
GACACTGACAAAGACATAAATAAAAACGAGGCTTTCGAAAGCCTTATCAGAGCAGAAAATGAGCCTACTGAGATAGATTCTCTAAGGACGCCCCAGACTCAAGCACGTGTTAGTGAGATCTCCTGGGAAGCTGTGACTGCAGGGATGGATTGACTGGTTAGAGCTGCGGGACCGTAGAGAGATTGGATTGTTGCAGGCCCTACTGTATCTAGGGATAATTCTAGCCCTCTTGAACATTCTTTGCTTACCTCTGGGTTGGAACTAATACCTTATGACTAATAGATAAAAGAAACAACAGACAAAGGAATAAAAACCACCTTCTGGAATTAATTAACTTAAAAGACCACAAGTTTCCACCAACCCAAAAGCTAAGAACGCTATCAGATACCATTTGGGCCTCTGGAAAACCCTCTCCCAGCTCACTAACCCTCTCCCAGCTCACTGCTGTCAACTCAATGGCGTCTCCACCTATGAATTTTAAACCTGCCTTGATTTGTTACTTTCCTGTTCTGTAAAACTCTAAAACCTCATTAAAGTGCTTGCACTCTGGAACACGAAATGTGGGGCAACCTAGATCTATGGTCCTGGGTCGTGGTCACTCCAGAATCAACTGTTATTCCCTTAGAAATGACAGCTGTAGTTTTGTATTGACAGACATTTCCATCACAGATGGTAGGAAGCAGGAAAACTCATTCACCTTTATGGGCGACGTGGCACAGATCCTCCTGCATCTTGGAGAACTCTGATGAGGCTTCGGAACCATCTGAGTAAGACTTCTCTTCTCCAAAGTCCAGTGTTGACAAGTTAGGATTGGAGGAGTGAAGTCTCACAGGGCCAGAAAAAGGTTTAGGGACCTAAAGTGACAACACAGGGAGAGATTTTTATTCAGACCAGAGCATCCATGACTGGAACTGATTAAGGGGGCATCTTAGAAGTGTATCTTCCCACTGAGGAATAACTTAAAAGAAAAATAAATTAAAACTGAGGAGATGCTCTCCGTAGCCACTGGCATCCTATAAAAATGGTCAAGAAATCACATGCTGTCTCAGACATAGTGGAAACTTCACAGTCTCAGGTTGAAAATGACCAAGAATGTCACCACGTAACTAGGTTGTCAGAGCAAATCAGTTCCCACTTTCTTCACTTGCACCCGGAGCTTCTAGAAAATGAATCTGCTATTCACATTTGTGCACACGGCATTCTTCACTTGGAGAGCATCTAGGTTCAGCTGCTAGGGCTGACGAGAGGGTCTGTAAAAGCTCCAGATCCAGTTTGGTTCTAATCACGTTTCCATTATAAGGTCTTGTCCATGGCTTGGCCATGCCTGGGAAAGATGGCTCCTGGCACCGCAAATGAGGGCTCTGCTGGAGTTGGGGGACTGGGAGTTTGAAGAAAAATGGTCAAGGGGCCTGTGGGATAGAGGCTCAGGCCCGTGAACTCTAAGAGAATACCTTAGAGGTCCACGAGGAGGGATTAGAAGAACAAAGGTAGGTCTGAGTACTGGGCCACAGCCACCACATAAGACACACATTAGAGCAGGGAGCATCACAGACAAGCTAGATGTTAAAGGTGGAAAAGACCCCAAACTCTCACAAGCGTGGAAGTCCCCAACATCAAGAAACTCTCCCCTGCCCAAGTATCTACACAGACTTATCCCTGCAACCAGAGGGTCTGTCATTGGAATCATCTCTCAACGCAAGGTACAGAGATCAACTCCACTACCTTCACTTTTCTGTCCTACTTGAGGCAGAGGCTCCTGCACGCAGCGTGCAGAGAGGCGCCACGAGGAAAGCAAGCCTGTGTCGAATCCAAGGTTACCTGCAGCGTTCCTTTAGCATCTTTGCCAATAGCTCTGGACCGCCACCTCCTGTGTGGTCGTTTTTCCTTTTTGGGACTTTCAAAAGCTCCACCCTTTGTTTCAAAACAGGAGAGAGAGAAAGCACAGACAGTAAGGTCCACCAAAACTACAGCGACAGACACACAGGGCAGTGACCACAGCCATCCCCTTGAGTTTGGCTAAAGCAACTGGACAGAGGACATCCCATTGTTAGTCAAATGTGGGGAACAAGAGAACCAGAAGACGGAAGGTGAACAGAAGAACAGGCAGGCTAACCTGGATAGCGTTGATGGCTGGCGCCGAGTAAGTCCGATGCAGGACGTCCATGCTTTCTAAGAGCTGGCTCATTTCCAGCAGATAGGCATGGCAGTGTGCCAGGTCTGTGGGAGGAAGGGCAGATGCTCACAATCGTCCAGTAGCATCAGGGAGCACCAGGCTCTGTAGTCCATATTTGATTACCCCCTTTTATGTTCTTTCCCCCCCACGGGAAAGGCCATAGATCCTAGCGGTTTATCATATGGACTGGGCTGCCTCGACTGAAAGCCACTTGTGAACTGTGACACAAGTTCTCTGGGCCTTGGTTTTCTCATATGGGGAATGGAGATAGTTCCATACGGAGCTACAGTGCTGAGAGCTAAACTGATATATCCGGGGTGCTCAGAGGAATGTGGCCTACAGCAGGAGCTCAGAACACCCCAGCACCGGTACCCCTAACCCAGCAGCAATAGGCTCTAAGTTGTACCGGGATCCAGGATCCTGCCTCAGGATGGTGACCCACTGCAGATGGGCCTCAGATGATAGAAGAGCAGGTTAGACCAGAACCTAATCACTAACTGGAGAAACAGCCCACCCCACAGCTGGCTGTGCACTGGCTGCAGATGGAGATTCCACTGAGTAATGGAAGACCCACGTGATCAACACAGCAGCTCCCAGTCCGCAGATGTACAGAATCACCCCTGTACCCACGGGTCTTAGGCTCTATCCCTAGTTTCTGATTCATGCATCTGGGTTGAGCCTGGGAATCTGCATTTTTGATAAACCCAGGCCAGCCTGCTGATGCTGGTCCAGGTCCAATGTTCTAAAGACCATTGTGCCAGTTGTAGTCAGTGGAGCTAGTAAGTGACATTATGACAGGGCTAGAGACTGGAAACCCACTGGAAACTATATCTCATGTAACACAGGGAAGGCTGCCACCTGACAACTTTTTCCAATAGTGCCCCTAATTCAAGGACATACTTTAGAAACAACTGTGTGTGTATATATGTGTGTCTGTCTCTGTGTATGTCTATGTGTTCGTGTGTGTCTGTCAAGCCTGTGTGTGTCTGTCTGTGTGTCTGTGTATGTTTCTCTCTCTCTCTCTGTGTAACCCAAAGGGCACCTCTGGTCTTCATCAGGAACTATATCCACTATGTTTTTCAAGAAAAGGTCTCTCACTGGCCAGAATCTTACCAAGTTGTCTAAGCATGCCTAACCCCAGGGGTTCACCTATCTCCAGCTCCCCAGGGTTTGGATTCTAAGTGCACACTACCACAACTGGCTTTGCTTGTGTGTTCTGGGTACCACCCCCAGGCTCAACATTATAAATCAAGCTGTCCAGCTGGCAACTTCTTTTTAACTCAAAAAATTTTTAATTCAAAACATTTAAATTCCATATGCTCCAGGCCTCACCTTAGACAGTTAAGCCTGAACTCTCTCTCCCACTGGAAACCTCTGTCTGGTTCTTCAGATGAGTTTAGCTAATTAGGGTTGAGAACACTGAATTGCCTTGTGCAGGAGTGATCAATCCTGCCTCCTTGTCAGACTCACTCAAGGAGTGTTGGGACCTGGGTCACCAGGGCAGCACCCGAGACTAATTTAAATAGAATGTTTGGGAGAGAGGCATAGGCACAGGCACCTCCACAATTTAAAGGGTCCAGATGGCTCAGCAGTTAGGTTAAGAGTATATACTACCCTTCCAAAGGACCTGACTTCACCCGTACTGAGCAGCCTCAGGGGCTCAGATGCCCTCTCTGGCCTTTGTGGGTACCTACACTCACGTCCCCCCACCCCCAACACACACCACACATAAATACAATTGAAAACAACATAAAAATCTTGATTCTAGTGTAAAGCCACAGTGTAGAATGCTTACACTGGGCTGTCTACCTGGCCACTTACTCCCTTAGGGACAGTGATTCTTCATCTTGAGTGGGCAGCAGAGTCATTTTGTTTTGTTTTGTTTTGTTTTGTTTTGTTTTGTTTTGTTTGCATGTTAGAGATCATGAGCTAATAGTCCCCACCTATGGAGATATGATTTATGGCTCTGGGAGGAATTCATGCATCCATGCCGGGACTAGCCTAGGACGTCTGTCTGCATGCAGGTGAAGACACTAAGCCCTGTGGGGAGAGCGCACGAACTGATGATGACGTGACCTTCATTAGCAGAGCAAGGGACTGAACGAGGAAGAGCGACGGCAGAGACTCAAATGTATGTGAAGGTAACGCCGACCACATGACCGCTACACCACGGCCTAAAGAGGTGCAAGAGTCAGACTGCTACCTTTTGAGCATTTTTCCATGTCCTCTGAAGACTGGAGCCAGAATGGAACTCGAGTGTCACCACCACAAGAAAATGACAAATTGCCTCCAGCTGGAAATGAATTCTGCTTTGATAGACTGCTACGCTGTTCACGGATGACAAGAGCAGGTTAGAAATCAAAACAGAGCCCGGCAAGGGCAGCTTCTAAGGGAAAGGATAACGGTGGGCTGGTCCTTAAAGGATACAATGAGAAGAAGCTTCTCGAAAAACACCCCACAGGAGACCTGGATACCTCTGGCCACTACCCCAGCTAAGCACATCATGCTACACGGCCCTCAGCAGTTGCCCTTACTTTCTTCTATGAAATGATGACCCCACAGTAAAGAGACTTTGAGAAACAGTCCGCAGTCCTGTGCAGCTGTACATACACATGCCTAGCTGCATTCACCAGCCAGGTAGAAAAAACCCTGTCAATGTGGCTAAGAGAAAGTCTAAGCCTTCAGGAATCTGAGATGGGTCCTTACCTGAGCTCCCTGCCTTAATCCGTGCTCATTGTATCCTGGATCTGATACTGGTCAAGAGACTAACCACCCTCAACCTACCACCTCAACCTACCCTGCTCCACTGATAAACTTTCCCTCAGACTCACTCCTGGAGTGTCCCTCTCTGTTATTTCAGATTCATTATTGGCAATGCAACAATTACCTTCCTACTGGAAACAGACTCGAACACTCCTGGGGCAGAATCTGTGACAGTGGACCCTGAGAAAAAGTGATTGACATCCCGGGGAAACATGGCGATCTCATTCTGCCGGTACATTCTGTGGTGACGGAGCTTGGACACCCACTCATCAAAGACCTCTTCTGACTTCACCTGCAGGGGGTTAAATTGAGAGGTGTAGAAGAGAACCATTGGCTAAAAAAGGGATCAGTTATTTATCAAAATGACCACACATTTGACCTACTCTTTTTGAGCTAGTATGCACAAAAAAATAAGAAATAGCATTTACTGTCTTGGTTTCATTTATGTGGTCTCGAAGAACACCTGAGGAAGAGGCATAGTCGCAAAATACATACTCATGTCTCATTTGAGATGTTCTAACCACCACACAACTTGTAAGAATGCAAACAGGACTAGTTTTTATTAAACAACAAATAAACTAAAACTCGTGTTTATCTCTTAAAATATTTCCAAGTTCTCTTGCCCGAGACTTGTCCACTCCCTGATGAATGTATCAGTTCTGTTCTTCATTTAAATGCTTATAGTTCAGACTTTAGGGACCAGTCTGAACTGAACTGAAGTAGGCATTTCCTGAAATACTGGCCTGTGTTCGTCTACTCTGTGAAGGATGTGTGACCGGAAGAAGCCGCTAACACATGTGCCGGTTAACTGAAAACCATTTTGCCACTTTCAGAAAAAGGAAAAACATCTCTGACAAAGCATTGCAGAGTACTCTTATTGTTATTTTTTAATGATTTATCTAGTTTATGTATATGAGTGCTCTATCCGCATATACACCCGAATGCCAGAAGAGGGCAACAGATCTCATTATGGTTGGTGGTGAACTACCATGTGGTTGCTGGGAACTGAACTCTGGACCTCTGTCACAGCAGCCAGAGCTCTTAAGAGCTGACTCATCTCTGCAGCTCTCCTACTGTTGTCATTACTATACAAATATTTATCCATTCCCTTCAGAGATGAGGAAATATAAATATCCACTTTCTGGGAAGAATGTTTTTAGTTGACAATTTTTGTTTATTTATTTGAGATAGTATATTGCTATGTAACCCAGCAATATGCCTTTCACCATGTGGTGTAGTGTACTACTCTCACTATATAGCACTTTCTGTGTAACACAGACTAGCCTCAGACTTGCTATGTAGCCCAGGCTGGACTTGAACTTTTGAAAAGCCTTCTGTATTAACTACCTGAATGCTGGGATTATGGGCATAGCACCATGCTTGCTAGAACTAGTAATTTTTCTCAAGAAATAGTTCAAATGCTCATAAAACTGTTAAAAGAAATGAAGCAATCACTTCTATACTACAGACATCTTTAAGCCAATATATTGTGTATAAAACATTATTTCAAATGAAAAGTGAGATGCTTATAGATTAAGATATGGACTCAAAGCTGTAACTAAAAGTAATCTCCAAATATACCAGGCAGGCCAATGGCTGCCAGGCCAGTGCTGTGACCATCCTGCCTAAGGCTGCAGCTGGGAAGGAGCGTGTGGAGACAGACAGAGGCAGTGGTGCTCACAGAATCAGGACTTTATGTTGTTTAGAGGTACCTGGAGGTTGAGGCTCCTCCTTAACACAAGTCTGAAGGAAGCCACAACACAGACACACACCTATTTGTCTCTTCTGCATTGTGAGCACCTAAACGGATTTCATTCCCCAGATGTGGTTAAAAGGAATTTTATAAGGATCTTGTGTCATCCTTGCACTGATCTGCTCCCCAAAGCCCTGAAAAGGCAGTGCCCAAGGTGTTCATTTTGACTCGTTTTTGATTGGATAAACAAGAAGAGAGATGAGGTACTTTATTAAGTACCTATCACAGTTCTGTCATAGGCCCTACAGTAATTCCAGGATTTTGGCTGGGCGGTTTCTTAACTCTCTTCTGCCCAGACTTCTTGGATATAAAATGAGAGAAAGAATCAAGCCAGGTGTGGTGGTGCATGTCTGTAACCTCAGCGTTCAAGGTTTGTGAGTTCAAGGCTAGCCTGGGCTATAAATCAGACCTTGTGATGATGGTAAGGGGGAGTGAGGTGGGAGGAAGGGGAGGGGGGAAAGGGGGTAGGGAGACCTCAGCAAACACCAGTCACTTACACTCCAAGTCAGAATTGATCCTCAGGAATGAACGAGCAGAGTTTACAGTGATTCACAAGAGAATCATTGCTCTGTCTCACAGTATCAAGTCCGATGCATCTTAAGACATTCTAAGTCTTTAAAAAGTAGAAGTGAATGGTAGCTTCATTTTTCTAACTAGAATTATAAACAGGCAGGGTGTCATTATTTCCTGACCATGTGAAACACGGAAGGAAGATCCATGGGACCAACAGGTAAAGTGTCAACTCTCCCAGCAGAGATTAACCACTGAGGGAGGAGCAGAGGGGTAAGGTGTATACACACACACACACACACACACACACACACACACACACACACAGAGTGTATCAGGCAAGAAACTCCAACAGCTTCACACAGACACATAAATACACACATCCTCTCACACACACACACACACATAAAATTATAAATATATATAGTTTATTATACTCATTAAATTATAAATTATAAATATAAAATTATAACATTAATCATTAATTACTATATAAATAATTCGTGGCTTTCCCCTCCTTTACTTTGCCAGTTATTTCACTGAGGAGATTTTCTTTGCCAGTAAACACTTGGAAATACTTGAGGACAGTGTGGGTTGTTTCCACTAGACACACCCCTGGTGTCCAGTGGGTAAATGCTGTAACTGTGACACCTGAGACATTCCCACAGCAAAGCATTATTGGCTCATGGTGTCGGGAGAACTTCTTTACACACTGAACTAACCCAGGGTTCAGGATTAGGTTAGGGGACAGATATGAGACACACATGCTAGGTGAGGACAGGGACAGGTGACATCCTTTGTTATCCCGGCCCTCAGTCCCGTTCCCTAAACATCAAGCAAGCTGACTAAGCAATTCTCAACTTACCTCCAACACTCAGGCACTGCCTGACCATTACAAACAATAATTAAACTTATAAACTTACTGAACCCCAAGGAATTATGACAAACTGTAAACACACACTCTTTCATATTTTTACAGGGGGTGGGGGTGGGGTAAGGTAAAAACAAGGCAGAGTTTTTCAAGAATTAAATGACTGGTCAAAGTTTAATGACCAGAAGCAGTCACATAAGAGCTGACATTGCCCTGGGCCTCATGCTTGATGTTTCCATGATGTCACCCACCTTCAGGAGAAAGGCAGTAGGTAGGAAGATTTGAGACTTAAAATTTGCCAATTCCCACTTGAGGAAAAGTTGACATTTCAGCACAATATGAGGATTCTAACAAAGTCTTTATAAAATTGGCCAAAGTCCCAAGTCAGGGCTTCACATAGTAAATACTATCCTTTGGAGAACATGGTTTGTTTGTTGTTTTTTTTTTTCCCCCCCGGACAGGGTTTCTCTGTATAGTCCTGGTTGTCCTGGAACTCACTCTGTAGACCAGGCTGGCCTCGAACTCAGAAATCTGCTTGCCTCTGCCTCCCAAGTGCCAGGATTAGAGGCGTGCACCACCACTGCCTGGCTGGATCTAGGACAAATGATTCTACACTAAAGACACACAGCCTGGGGGAGGAGCACATGAAGGTGCTTTTGTCATTGATTGCTGTCACTGGGGAGGAGTGGCAACATTTGGGAATGGTGACAAGGACATTGAAGGATGTTAACTCTTCAAGCAGTGAGAGAGAGAGAGAGAGAGAGAGAGAGAGAGAGTCCTACACAGCCAAGAAAAAGCCTGGCCCCTAACATCAATAGTATCCCTTAGGGGCACTTTGGTGATAAAAACAGCCAACACGTTGAATGGATGTTCCAAAATCATCACCAGCATGTGATGGTCAGTCAATCTCAGTAGAAAGGCCAATGCACAACCAAGCTGCAGGGAGTGCTGCCTGTAGCCCTGGAGACTCCGGAAGCTGAGGCTGGAGACTGCTGTAGCCTAGGAGTTTGAATCCAGAGTGGGCAAGATAGCAAGACTCTGCCTCAGACAACTTCCCAACCAACGAAAGCCCTGGTGGTAGCTGCATGGTGGGAGCTGGGCTCTGGCTGAAGCCTCCTCACCTTCAGGTGGTAGATGTGTTCCTCGGTGTCTAGGTCTATACACTTAGATGACTTCTTCACAGACATCACGGAGAGCCCCACGTCAATGCAGCCATGCAGCTTCTCTCTCTCAATCTACAGAAGCACAGGGAGAGCTGCTTGAGAGTCAAGGTGTTTAACTTCCCCGCAATCTCCTCCCACTTCATTTTGTATATCCTCCAATGCTAAATCTGGACACTATGATTCATGGGGCCCTCCATGCAAGGAGGACCCAGTTAGGAGTTGCACACGGACTGCATTCCCACTCGCCTTATTTCACAGATGAAGAAGCTGGAGGACAGAAGACTAAGTAGGAATTTTCATAGCCGGGATGCAAGCATAGGAGTGGAAACGCCATGAGCTGACTTCAAGGCAATGCAAGCAAGAGCCATTGCCTTCCCCTGACACAGTGCCTGTTCAACCATAAGTGACTTAAAGGGAAGAACAGAGACAAACTAGAAAAAACTCCAACAGCCAAGACAGAGGAAAGATAGGCCCACTGGTCACTCAGAACCCTCTAGGCCAACCTCCTAGGGTTAACTCAAGAGGAAGTCCATGATAGCCATGGCTTTCTCCACCAAGCCCCTCAGTCACCATGTAAGTGGGAAGGACACTTGCCACATGCTCTGTTTCTGTAATTAGCTAGAGTCAGAGCAGACCTATGGAACACAGTAAGGTGTCTTGCCCCTTCTCCTGGTTGTGAATGGATCCCACCCAGATCTAAAGCTAAGACAGCAGGGGTCAGGGTGAGTGGAGAGGGGCCTCTGTGCCACTTGGAAAAACCATTACCCACAGAGCACTGCAGCTCTGGGCTGACCTCAAGCACCCTGCACACTTCTTCAATATCATGCTGGGCTAAGAAGAAGACTTACGTCAGTTTGGCTCTTGGCATATTTCAAGATTCCCTTTTCCAGGCAGAAGAATCTCTGTGGGAAAGCAAACAGAGCTTAGCAAGACATACATGCTAACGTCTCTCCTCTGGTCTCCAAATTCAGATAGAATATGAGTTCTTGAATTTAATACCAAGTGGGGTAGAGTGTGAGCCCACCAAGGAGAAGCCACCATTGACGTCTTACCTTGTGCCAGCCTTTCAAGGGCCACTTCCTCTTTTTCAGCAGAAATCCTTTTTGCACAGGTGGCTCCTGGGTGTAAGTCATCTCGCCCCTCAGTCCTTCCACCACTTCCCAGCTGTCCTGTTCCAATGGAAGAAACAGGCCAAATGTCATACCTTTAGAAGATAGTAACACCAAGCAGCAAGCTACCGAGAAATGACCCAAGACAGTCTGGATACATTTGATAAGAAGAAATAAAATTTAATTTTCACCCATTTCTTGGACTTTATAGATTCAAAGCTGCAGTTTAGTGGCATCAAATTGGATTTTTTTGAAGCTTTCTTTTTTAAAGGACCATCTCTCTCTCTCTTTTTAGTCTTTGAACCTTGATAGCACGGTTGAAGGGAAAGATCTGACTATAAATTCTATTTTTTGTTCACTTTGATGTCATCTCACGGTTACTGTTCAGTCAGCGGAACTCAGTCTAACGTTAACCAAATGTCACATATGTCAGCAAGAAGCTGTGTCTGTCTGTGCACCGTGCATGGTAGGCTAAGGAGGCTAAGGAATGGCTGAAAAGCAGGCCAGAGAGACGACGCAACAGTCAAAGGTACCTGTGGCTCTGCCAGAGGACCTGAGTTCCAATCCCAGCACCACATCAGGTGCTAACAACTGCCTGAGTTCTAGCCCTAGAGGATCTCACCCCTGACCCTTCTGGCCTCCATGGGCACTACACACCTGTGACATACACACCATACACACACAGAGACACAGACATAAAAAATATTTAAATCTTTGAAATGGAAGTATCTGCAAAAATGGAATTGAATGCAAGCCAGGGAACCTTTCAAGCTGACTGGAAACAATAGTTCTATGGATAACCATCTTCAAACTCTAGGGGCTGAAGTAGCAGAAATGCAGACACATCGGAAAGAGTTTTGTCTGAAGTATTTTCACCCCTTTCTCCCAGGAATTGTTAATCCCCCCATTTCTTATCCAAGAGACTTGTCTTTTTAAGACATGCTACAATCCCAGGACTTGAGAGTCTGAGGCTGCCTATGTCACACAGCAAGAAATAAAAACAAAAACAAGAAATCAAGCAACATGAACAACAACAAATTCCTTGTATTTCTGGCCTGGGTTCTTTTCTGTTTTGAAGGAGCGCAAATGGCTGCTTTAATTAATTCCCCTATCATTGGCTATTGAGGTTATTCCAACTGAATGAAAACAAATTTCAAAAGTAATCAAAAGAAAAGCAATAAAAATTCTGAAACTTTCTTTTAAAATACTTAAATCATTGCTAGATGATGACGATGATTGATTGGTTGGTTGGGACATAATACACATGGAAGGAACACACTGAAATACAACTTGAATCTGGATACACCCACTAGATATAATGTATTTCCCACAATCGGTAATAGTTTTTCATACATATGATTCTGGAGAAGATCTCTTGTAGACACTATGGCTTTGAGTCAAAGCTCCAATCCCTGGACAGATGGTCCAGCCAGAGGCCAATGGCGGTAAATCTGGATCAGCCTCAGAGCAGAGGGCAGGGAGAGGTCCTGCAGGGTTCTTTTCCATGCATCCCAAAGACCAGCACGTCCTCTCTAGCAACAGGAGCCTTTCCTACATTAGCCACTGAGTTCTTTGATAACCTGACTTTTATCTGAGTCTTTTTCACTGTGAATGGTGATAAGGACACATCCTAGTTCTAAAAAAATAACCACTGTCAGTATCACAGAATCTGGAGCTGGGAAAGGGATTTCTTCAATGGTTAAAAAGGGGGGATGGAGTTGGTATTCAGTGTTTAACTTAGAGAACCTTTTTGGCAAGGTAGCAGCACTGAATGAGATTTTGTTATCATAGCCACCACCAGCTGTCCAGCTACTCAGTTACGCCCAGACAATAACTGGGAAAATGTCTATTTAGTGATAAGCAGCACACTGCCTGTAAGACACCAAATGATCCTGAAAGCATTTGTTCGGCTTGGAAAAGCCACTGCTAGAATTGTGTCTTACCTGTTTCAATGCTGTGAGTCTCTAAGGCTGTGCAATAACACCCCTCCTCCAGAGGAAAGTATTATTCCTCCAGCCCCATACTCCATCCCTCCAGTGTTAACCCTTTCTTCCTTGCTCATGGTAATGTGATGAGGCTTGTCCCTAATGGGCAGGAGCCTCGAGAGTATCTCCCAGTTCCTCCTGTCTTGTGAACAGCAGGCTCCTGATAACAACTCCAGTCGTGGAACATGCTACAGGCTCATGCTCCTGGAAGGCTACACCTTCGAAATGTGCCCAGTGTCCTTGGGCCAAATGACTGCTTTCAGATTACATACAACAGAGCCGTGTTTGTGACAGACCGTTACGTGTGGTATCATCACATGAAAATCCAAGGGAAGCTGGAAAGCACTCAGTGGCTCAGCCTTTGGAATTGGCCTCAGACGCCCAGGCAGAAGGCAAAGTGCAGACTGCTAACTCCAGAAGAGCCAGGCACATCTGCTCAGCCCCTCTCTTGTGCTCAGTGCAAATGTCAGGAGGGATGAGCCGTTACTCCATGCTTCCCAAAATGGGGGAACTGTAGATACGGTCTCACCTATGGCTGAATGGGAAAGAAGAATAGAATTCCAAAAGTGGGCTTTACTGACTCAGGTTAGAAAGGAGGTGCCCCCAGAATTCTGGAGATAGGGTTTACTCCTCCAAGCTAGCCAGGAAAGGGCAGGCAGGGGTTATAGTAGGTTCACTCTCCCTTTAGGAAACAATCAAGGAAGGGCTTGCACTTTTTTTTTTCCTGCTAAATGTCATCTGTTTTGTAGGTTTTGTCTTCTTCCTAGGTTAAGAACTTGAAAGTGTTGGCAGGCAGAAAAAACAGATTTACCTCATGAAAGTAAGGACAGGCTCTTCTTGGCTGAGAGAAAAGGCTCAAATGCCTTTCATAGGCCCTGTATCCATTCAAATACTTGCTTCTTCCCAAGTCACCACTGAGCTAGCAGGTGACAGCTAGGAAGCAGCCTCTATCTCTGAGGTTCACAGTGGCCCAAAGCTGTTCCCTCTGAGGCTGGGGAATCTGGGGCACTGTTGATTGACAGTTCTGGGAAGAAGTCTTTTGCATCTCGGCTTCAAGTGAAAGCACATGAGACAGTAAGAAACTTCCTGACTCCTCAGCCTTGCACAGTGACAAGGGTGTCCCACATCCAGAAAGATTGTACAAGCATTATGAGACATCTTTGTAAATAAGGACCTGCTTGACGTCAGTTGACCAGAAAGGGCCGGGGTATAGCTCAGCTCAGTCGTAAGTCTGCTCTGCAGGAGTCAACTCAGTGGTAAAGTAGCCACTGTGCATTACCAGCAAATATACCATTTAATTAACTCATAAGCTACTGATTTCTCATTTGAGCCCCAGGGCATTGGTGTTTTCTTTCCAAACTACCACAGAGATCTTCTTCAACTTGTGTACGACTCCAGCCGCTAAGAAGATTCTCCAAGTGGTATTTGTTGGAGTCTCCAGTCAAGAAAATAGGTTAAACTCTCGAATCAAGTAAACGATACTCGGTAGTTAGTTGGCTTTACAAGAAGGGGTTAAGTTGTAGTCACAGTTCATAACATGCCACCTGAGTCACAGACATACTAAACACAGCGGTGTTTGAAACACAAGAAAGAATATTGTAACACCACCACAAAAGGGCTGGAGGGCACATTCTAGTTCCACACAATCAGAAGCCTTTTGTCAGTTCACTGACCTAAAATAGTTCATAGTAGATTTTAATAAACGCACCGAAAGAGTCAGAGGAACTGTTACCGTGGCTAACGTCATAGTTGACACGTACTTTATTATCAGGCTTAGCCTTTCTTAGCCTTAAAGAACATGTTTATTAGGATCATTTTATTTTATTTTTTAATATAAAGTAAGGAAGAGAATTAGGTAAATTTCCTGCTGTGGTAAAGCTGCCAACTGCTACTGCCACCCCATGGCACAGCCTGGGAGGCTTTAATTATTCTGCATTCATCGTAAAGTGTTATGTTTCCCATCTTTAGATGTGTTAATTCCAATGATAAACAAGGAATTAAATTCTAAGTGGTAAGGGGACATTGGGTGTCAATCCTGGAGCTGCCCCACCTCTAGAGACAACTTGAAGAAGAGGCTCAAAAGCCCTGGGCCTGCTCAGAGCTCCTAGCTCTATGGCTCAGAGCTCCTCTGGTCACAGGCTTATCAAGTGTGTAAGAAATCAGCCCGTGCATTTCCCTGATGCTAACCCTTTGCCCATCTGCCCCTTCCTGCCTGAACTCCTGCCTAACCTCCTTCTCTGGTGAAATTCTACATCTCCTCAAACCTTTTCTTTGAAGAAAGCCCCTCCCTTCTCTCAAGAGAAGTAGTAATGAAAACCCAGCTTATACTGCCTGTTTGTCCAGCTGAAATGTGGGTTCCTGGCCTTAGTAGTCTTGTTCATTATCACCTGTGTCCTTAGTAAATACCAGCTGGGCAAACCTGAGAGCAGGACGAGTCTATGGAATGGGCCCTGAGTGCCCACTACGTGTGGGATTCAAGTGCACTGCTTTTCAGAGCAGAAGAAAAACCATCAGATGCAGGCTGGGGAGACGGTTTAGTGGATGACGGTCATTACTATGAAGCCTAAAAACTTGACTTCAAGCCCTGGAAGAAGAGCCATGACAGGAGAGAACAGACTCCAAGAAGTTGTCCTCAGATCTCCACACATGTGTCAGGACAATGGATATGTCCACATGTGTGTGCCTAAACATACCTGTGTATACACACAGAGAAACACAGAAACTCACAAACACAGACCAATGTAATAAAAATAAATCTGAAAGGCCAGTGTTCCAGGCTAAAGGAACCATGGGGGAGTGGCACCTGATGCCCTCCACACACCGTGCTGATTTGAAGATAGGGCAGGCCCCTGAATGAAGTGAATACCCGAGACACACTATAGGACAGATTTGGACCACCACAGAGATCAAGGTTCTGCAATGTCGAACTCTGCTTACTGAGCCTAATACTGAGTCTAATATGCAGGGTGAATGTCTCATTCTGCATGGATCAGGCTGAAAGGTCATCAAGACCATGAGACGGGGAGAGAAAGGTGGCTGCAGTTTCTCAAGACTTCTGCTAAAGCTCAAACGAGGCCGATCCGGCCGTCATCTGGCATTGAGTTCAGTCTATTTTACAGAAAAAGTGCCAAAGATAGAAAGCTGCTTTGTGATTAGAAAGGCGGCTAGGCATTGATTCATGCTCTTGAGTGGGCCAAGTTCATTTCCATAGTGCTGAATGCACGGATTGCAGGCGCTGCTTCCTTCCTTCCAGCACAGCTGTGTGCACACTGCACCGCTCCCAGGCCCCTTGCACATGCCCAGTTCTCAGCTCCCCTGGCTGTGATATCAGAGATAGATATAGTTGAAACGTCCACTCTTTCCTGCAGCTGAGAAGTATGGAAAGGGATCTGTGATCACTGAAGAGTATGCTGTTCTAATTAGTCTGTTATCAGTTTACCAGGTTTTTAAAACCCAGAGGGCAACATCCAGCATTAAATCACGTGGCTGCTAATTACACTCATCATCAATGAGTTTAAGGCATTTTGATCTTGTAAAGCCTATCACGAAAGGCTGAAGATCAGTAACACTACCTTTCATGATTTTTCTATGGGCACCTGAAAGTACCTGTCCACAGAACAACCACTCTAATGTCAGACCAACTGTGTACTTAGACTGCAATCACTGAGAGCTGGAATTATCTTTCGTTAAGTGTCTTTCTCTCAGTTAAGGTTTTACAAGGACCTATAGGCAAAGAGCAACAGAAAGAAAGAAAAAGAAAAATAGTAAGAGGCAGATTGGTGTGTGAAGGTCAAGTGCAACGGAAATCATTGGGAGATCCTGAGAGCATGCATCTCAGTTCATGGATGGGGGAGGGGAGATCCTGTGGACACATATCCCAATTCACGGCCAGGGAGGGGCTGAACGTTAGTCACTGGCTGGACCACTTACAGAAGACCAGGGTGTCTTTAAGAGCTCCAAAGGACGTAGACTCCAAGGAGAAAACCAGGGGTGATGAGTAGAGCCCCAAGCCCTCAGAGTCCAACTCTGCAGGAGACCACCTAACAATCAATCAACAGGGACACAGCTGCTCTGGGAAAGAGTACTCCTTAGCCCTGGAAGTGCTCCATCAGAGGGAGTACTCCATCAAAGGCTAATGGAGTCTGGCCTAGGAGTACAGAGGGGATGCTACGTTTGAGAGAGGTCAGAATAAATGAACTCTAAGACCTCCTCTAAATCTTGTCAGAAACCCATGCCCTGGGAAGCACGACCTTCATATCACCTCAGGCACAAATCTGACTCAGGATAGAAGATTCTAGAAAAGAATGAGCATGGGTGAGCCCACGTTGGTTCAGAAGGCTGTCTGTGGATCCTCGGTCACCACCTGCCAACAGGCACTGGGCTTTCTCTCCCATCACAGAAGTGTAGAGAGCTGGGAGAGAAATACCCAGAGGATACAGGCCAGGAAAGTCTCCCAGGCTTATTACCTGACCAGTTACAGAACACAGGCACCTTACAGACAAATGGAAGACTTCTAGGCACCCAGTCCCTTCGGAAAACGTGGGAGGAAGTGCTGAAGATGACAGCAGGGGACAGGGGGAGGACACCAAAAGAGCTGTCAGCTGTCCCACCACTCTGCCTGAGACCACCTTTGGTTTCCAAAGAAGAGACACATGCTTATTACAACTGTACTGACCACAGGCAGTTTTATAATTAGAATATCATTTTTAAAAACCTAAGCATACATGCAACGACTGCCTCCAACCAGCGGCTGACTCACTTAGCACTGTGGCTATAATTACTTTAGCACTTTTTAGGCTCCTCAGATATATTTGGAGGTTATTGATATTGCTAAATATTCCTCGAGTAGTATAAAGGCTTAACAGCTATGAAAACATCCCTTACACGTTTCCTCGTTCCCCACAAATGTTGTTCTGTAAACAGGCCTTGGAGAAGGTATAGCTACTGCTAATGATGGAGACACCCATGAGCCCCTCTGTCCAATAGCAGGCCACCATGGACGTGGTGGGTGTCCACAGCTCTTATGATGGTGGGCCTGACAGTAATAAAGGGAGTGAAGTGTCCTGTGTCCCCCTCATCATGAGGAGGGAACCATCACCGAAGTCCTAAGTAGCTTGCCCAAGACTTAACTGCTAAGCAACAGATCACATCTGTAGGTTCTACAGCTCACACAAAGAACCTTGCAGCTGGACACCTTCGCTGGACAGGAATATCCACAAGTGCAGAAGGACCCAGTGGAATCCCTTCAGAAACACCCAGTTCCCTGCCCCTGCCCCACCACATACCCAGACAGACATTGGTTTCCCCACTCAGGGACACTGAACCTATTCTGGGCTTCTTTTATTTGTATCATTGGTAATCAATAGCTTTCCCCCAGAGTCATGAAATGTTTGTTTCGAAATTAAGATTTGAAGGAGGATATGACGGTCACCTGTTGAGTTCTTTTGCCTAAGAATCTAAGTGAAATCAATTACCTTGGGGTCACAACCTTGAGAGGCTTTTGGAGACCAGGACTCAAACCTTTTGCACCTTTTCTCCATCTCCTTTCTCAAAATGACATTTCTAAGGTGGCAGACAGCCTGCCAGACGGGAGACTGGGCTAACTCACAAGGTGGGATGGAAACTCCCCTGCAGAGCCCATGTGAACGGGGTGGGGGCCAAGGTATGACATGTTTGTTCCTTCTAATCTTGTAACATCCTTTTTGATTTATCCTTATTACCTTTTGATTTTAAAAATAAAATTCTTTGGCGTAATACAGTAACCCGTGGTATCTGAGCACTGGAAAGATAAAGAGAAAAGCAGACTATGTACTCAGAGAAAACACAGTGGCACTCAGTGACAGTGCTTGGTATCTCTCAAGAGACCCACGTCCATGCTAGACGCCCATGGTGTTCTCTATTCTCCACCTCAGGGTGCTCAAGAGAGCTAATGGAAGTTTGTAATCAAAATAGAAGCACCTTCTGGGAAATGCTGCGTACGTGACTTAGAATCACAGGTATGGGTCACAGGCATTTAAAATGGCAAACCCTTTCATACACAAAGGCCTTACACTTAGTGCCCCCACTAGAAATGCCAAGGCATACCACCAAGCAATGACACTCTGGAGGTTAGCACACATGAGAAATGCAAAGGCACCACAGATTGAAAATTTGTCAGTGCCAGATGAGGACTTCACACGCTGTAGCAGGGGCTCAGACAGGCACCGTCCCCAAGGTGTCATGCCTTTGGTCTAAGGGCTTGAGCTGGGACTCTTAAGCAGAGAGAATTAATTTTCTGAGGCTGCCGTGGCAAATGGCCACAAACTTAGTGGCTTAAAGTTTCAACCAATAAATCTCTCTCTGGTTTTGATTTTGAGATGAGGTCTTGCTATATATAGCCGGGACTGCCCTCAAATGTAGGCTCCTCCTCTCCCAGCCTCCTGTGTGCTAGGATTACAGCCTATTCTACCACCACCCAGCTCTGAAGTTTAAAATTCTTCAACAGTGCTGGGAGCCAGAAATCCCAAACCTGGTGTAGGCAGAGCCAGGCTCCCTCTGGAGGTTGGAGGGGAGACTGGTTTGGGCTATCCTGGTCTCTGGAAGCTGCAGCTTCCCAGCTTTCCCTCAGCTTGTTGCTAGAGACCACGCGTGCTTTTGTTGTCACATCATACGCCCCCCGCCCCCCCGAGTTTCTCCTGGACAGACTTCTTGCTGATTAATTTAGGGCCCTTCAGACAACTAAGGATGTCCTGCCCTTTTCAAGGTCCTCAAATTAGCCATATCTACTAAGGCCTCCCTTTCCAGTGTGCATTCCCAGGTTGTGAGGGTGAACGTGTGCACCTCTCTTTTAGGGGACCAGTATTCAACCAAACAATACAATGTAAAGGAGGGAATGAGGCTGGAGATGTGCCCGGACATCTGACTCAGCTACCCCTCCCGGTATAGAGGGGAATATGGCTAGACTCAGTGCCAAGGCCAGCATCCAGAGGCAGATCAGATCACTCTGCGTGTCCTCTGGAAGGCAGACAATGCTCACTACTCTACTACCAATTTCTAGATGTCTTCTGTTTGGCTTTGTCCTACATCCCACCCTGTCACTTCTAGGCCATTAGAATTTTTTTACTTTTATTACTGTGTGTCTATGTGTGTGCAATGTGTGTATGAACATATGTGTGCCACACTGTGCATCGGGGAGGTCCGAGGACAACTTTCAGGAGTTTGAAGCAAGGTCTCTCTCATTCTACTGAACGTTCTATTCTACACTTGTTAGCGTTCGAGCTTCTGGGGGATTCTCTCATCTCTGCCCCCATTTCCTGGTAGGAGTACAGGGATTATCGATGCTTACCATCACACCCAGGTTGTTTGTTTGTTTGTTTGAGTGGGTTCCTGGGATTCAGCTCAGGCTGTCAGCCCTGTGTGGCAAACGCTTT
Source organism: Grammomys surdaster (assembly GCF_004785775.1). NCBI lineage: Eukaryota > Metazoa > Chordata > Mammalia > Rodentia > Muridae > Grammomys > Grammomys surdaster. The sequence goes on from NW_021620687.1 coordinate 1,362,020, forward strand.
TAGTGGCCGCGCCATGTTGGCTGTCACTAGCATTTTGCCGTCACCAAATTACTGAAGTAGATTTTCTCTTCCTTGAGAGAGAGCTGAAGAGTTGGCTCAACTGAAGGTTGCCGCTCAAGCACCTCAGGAGTAGTGATCCAGGCACTGCATGGCTTGGAAGATGTACTTTCCCGGTTCTGGTTCTTCCTATGACCTGCACTGTACCTACTGCCAATTGTACAGAAATATATTTATTTTCTTAAGGCAGCTCAAGAAGCGTTTTTCTTTCTTATCAAGACAGTGATTCTAAAACAGAGAAAGCTATCTTTGCTGCTTTTTACTTCATTTGTAATTCCATGTGTGAGTGTTGGCTTGTACGTCTGTCTGCACCATGCATGTTTGAATCCAGAAAAGGCTCTGGACTCACTGGAGCTGGAGTTAGAGTTGGTTGCGAGCTATCATGTTGGTGCTGGCAACTAAGCCCAGATCCTCTGCACGAACATGCTATTCCCTGACCCACGGAGTAGTCTAATCGCTCTTCCTTGTTGCCTTTTATTCCAGAACTACAGATCAGACCAGACAGATTGGGAACTTGAAAGTGATTAGGGTTCAGTTTCCCCTGCTCTTTTGATCAGGTATGGAATAATGGCCTGGCCTCTGTAGACACAAAGAGGAACAACCACCTGTCTCTGTAGACACATAGAGGAACAACTGCCTGTCTCTGTAGACACAGGGAGGAACAACCACCTTTGTTCTTGTCACTTTCACTAACGCTTTAACCTCTTCCCGTATCAAATGCCTGCTTCTCTGCAAGCCTCAGTGGGAAAGTATACTGTGAATTGATTCTTTATTCTGTCACCCTTTCTACATCCAGAACATAACATCACAACGCAGCAATGGCCAAAGGCTGGTGGGAAAACGAAGATGTAAACGGCCCAGAAATAAGTGAAAACAGAGGTAGATAGCTGAGTCTTTCCCTCTGCTGGGATGACCTGAAAGCAACAGCTCTCAGCAAACTGGGGCCCACACACTACTCCACTCACCCATCCTGATCTGCCTCACACTCCCAGAGGTTCTGCTTACAGAGGTCTTTCTAAGCAATCATTTATACAGGCCATGTGGACCTTGAATTGACTTCTGAAGGCACCTCTAGCATCTCAAGACAGTGCTTTCCAATTAGATGGTCCCTTGCTCCCCTGACTCTGAACACAGCAGTCAATATCTGAAACATCCATATTTCCTTTCCACAGCAAGACAAATGATCTGGACTTTATTAGTCATTTTGGGATTCGAGAGGACAGTGTGAAGAGATACCAGAAGCAGTAAAGATGCTCCCAGGTGGTCCTGACCTGTGTACCCCTTGCTGCCTCTTCCTCCCATTGTGGCCTAGATGTATGCCACGCCCCTATTCTGCCACTGCCCCACAGCTCCAAGGATGAGGCAGAGAAGCAGTCACCTGTGGGTAACTTAACGATCCCTGGTACTTCCACACTTACAGAAGAAGGGTGGTCTGTCTGTCGGGCACCTCCACAGCAGTCCTGTGGAATCTGGAAATTTGCACAACTGGATGAGGAACTAAGGCACACAGAGGGTGCCTTGGACAGGTTTGTCCAAGACTAGACGGCTTATGCACAGTCCAAGATTTAAACTCAGGCCCGCTGGCTCCAGAGCGAATGCTTGCTGTCCTTAATATTCTATGACGATTTACTATTTTTATATTGTTTGACCCCTTGAAACATTTGTCATTGTGAGGTGTGGGGAGGTAGGCTCTTTAAGAAGTGACAAAGTTGAGGCAGGAGTTAACCCTCCCTAGACCATAACATGGAAAAGGCCCAGGGTAAACCCATAAGCTGGCCCTATCAATGTGAGAACAATGAAAGGATATTGCAATTAAGAATATTTCAGTTATCAGCCAGCAACACCTGTAACGTCAGTGTGTAACAATGCCAGCCAGGCCAGTAGATGAGTCAAGGTCTGCAGCTAACAAGGCATGGGTCAAAGATGGACAGAAGGGGGCTTTGCTGTGAGACCACCACCATAACTGGGTAAACAGCACATGAGCAGTGCATGGCCATCCCCCTGGCTGCCCCAGGGGAGCCTGCATAAAGTGTTATATGTTCCCCATAGCCCCGCCCATGATAGACCCTCAGTCAGTCTCAATAAAAATGACCTCAGTCTTTGTCTGTTTTCTGCTTAATTCTTATAAAACATTTAGGCAAGCCCAGTGGTTTTTCACTCTCTTGGGACCCTTCCCACTCTCAGGAGTCTCTCTCCATTTTCTTCCATTTCTCACTTTTCCTTAATGAAGCTCTCACTTTGATTACAGTCACATGGTACAGCTCATGTCTTTGATCGCAATCAACATGAAACACTGAACTTGGAGCTACTGGCTCAAGCTGACCCCCTGGTGGCCACTGACTGCCCAGTACCTAAGTCCTTGAGTCATGCAGGTCAGGGCCCAGGAAGTCCCCATTGCTCTCGAAGATCAGCACCAAAGATACTAAAAGGGGATGGCTGCCTTCCTTTCTGGAGTGACCTCTCCACTAATCACCTATAGCAGGTTGTTGGAAAGGTTGGTCCAGGCACTCCTAGTGCTTTGTCGCTTCCACTTTCTGTCACTTCCACTTTCTGTCATGAGTTAAAGCAGCATAGGGTGACTCATGCCAGGGTTCAGCTCGCTCTGGACTCCCCCAACTCCAGAGACAAATAAACTATTCCTTACTCTTTAGAAACCATCAGTCTCAGATATCCTGTGATAGCAACAGAAAAGGAATCAAGGCAACACCAGAAGACAATGTGGCACGACAGGAGGGCCCCACAGCCATGCCACCTCGATGTCTCATAGTGCTGATGTACTCCACACTTTAATAAGTGTCTTAGGGATTTACCACTGTGAGCAGACACCATGACCAAGGCAACTCTTATAAGGACAATATTTAATTGGGGCTGGCTGGCTTACAGGTTCAGACATTCAGTCCATTATCATCAAGGGAGAAACACGGTGGCACCCAGGCAGCCATGGTGCAGGGGGAGCTGAGAGTTCTACATCTACATCTGGAGACTGCTAGCAGAATCCTGGCTTCCAGGGAGCTAGAACTAGGGTCTTAAAGCCCATACCCACAGTAACACACCTACTCCAACAAAACCACACCTACTCTGACAGGGCCACACCTTCTAATAGTGCCACTTTCTGAGCCAAGCATATACAAACCATCAAAATAAGGAACCTGTTCAAATTCAGTGCCTCTAAACTAAATACATCAATGTGACCTTGCATTCACCTCCTCTTCTTCCTCTCCTTTCTCTTCTTGCCTCTCCTTGATAGAGTCATATGGCCCATGCTGGTATCAAACTTGTAATCCTCCTGCCTCAATCTCCCAGTAATGTATTTATAGGCATGCACTACCATACCTGGCTTGGATCTCAGCATGTTCAATACTCAACTGAAAATGTCAACACCTGAACATTATACCTTACTTAATCATGCAAACTTGGCGAATTCTCTCCCAGTCAATCTACCCGTTCTATAGATTCTGGCAGAGAGTCCAGACTGGTGTGGTTTCTGAAGTGTAGCATCAGCTAACAGCTGAATAACTAACTCTCATTGGGTGACCCTGAGAGAGCTTAAATGCCACCAAAGATTAGCTCAGGGACAGCAGGGTGACAGGAGCAAGCTGAGTCACCACAGGGAGGCTTACCCAGGAATACATCTTTTCCTTTCCAGTCCCAGGCTGACACAGGAGCATGCCTGTGAACTGTTTTAGCAGCACTTACTTTCTCATCTCTGATTTTCATACCAAATGCTAATGTCTGGCCTTACTCCACTCAGAGGCTCTGCATCAGCTGTTTTCTCATCTGTGATGCTCTGTTTGGCTCCTCTCCCCTCCATAGTTTTACATCTTCTGCTCAAGCATGTTCAGTAGCTTCTCAATAGAAGTAGTCAGAAAAAAAATACAAAAAACAAAACCAAGCAAAACTAAAATACACCCTGGCTGTTGGGCTCTACTAATAAAGACAAGCCATACCCATTCATTTGTCTAGTCCCATCTGGCTTCTAAAATGCAGTGCTTTGACATTTCTAGGCAGGAATAGAAGGGGGCAGTGAGGGAAAGACAAAAGGAAATTATAATTACTCCTATTTTATAAGTTTAAAAATAGCAATTCTCTCTCCTACTTATATACCCCTTCACCTACTTCGTGAATCCATGGAACAGTCTGCATAGGCATCTTTCTGCCTAGCAACCGCATGCCCAGTCACTCATTAACTTCATCCCCATGCGCCGAGCATCCTCATGTGCCAGTCCAGGCACTTTCCTGTACTATTTCACTCAGTTCTCATTTTCTCCTTCAAGAAGGCAAGTTCATTGAACACTGATACATGAACAGGGAAGTATCTACATAGAACTGCATACATCCATGCCTGGAGAAATCTACACAGGAGTGAGAGATACATGCATGTGTGTGGGGGAACTACAAGGAAGTGCATGACTTCCTGACATTTTACACATGCATATAGAAATGACACGTTCAAGTCAACTCAAGTATCAAAGACAAGCGAAGTCAGTTTAATGAACAGAAACAAAGTCTGTGTAGTACAGACACTCCGATCACCAGCTGTCTGTGATGAGTGAGAACCTAAGAGGAAAGGTTTTGGAAAGACTGAGTCCCATGACCAAGAGGGTGTTCTACTCTTATTTTAAAATATCGCATGTATGATATATTTGAGTGTGGTATGTATGTGTGTGATGTGTACAGTATGTGTGATCTGTGTAAAATGTGTGACGTGTGTGTGTAATATATGTAGAGTGAGGTAGCTGTGCAATATGTGTACATATATATCTGTGTAAGAGGGAGTTGTAAATTCAAGCTCTTAGTGCCCCCCTCTTCCTGTTGCCCCAGACTCCAAACATAGTAAAAATGTGTAAAACTATGCACTTCCAGGCTGTCCTATATTCATGGAGTAAAAACAGAAGTCTGAAAAGAAAATGTAGTATGTATATACATTTAGCACACATGTGCCACAGTTTCTCATACAGACATATATAATATCTTTTCTTCAGAAAGACATATTATTCTGCCTTTTAAAAGGATGGCATTTTTTTCATCTGTGACAACATGGATAAAACTGGAGGACACTATGCAAAGCACCAGAAAGCACACTGTCTTATGTAAACATGCCATGTGAGAACTTGAACTCACTGAAGCAGAAGGTGGAATTAAGGCACAGTACACTTGTAGATTAGAGGACCTGAGGGCATAGATCAAAGTTCCAGTTACTCAAAGGAAGCAATTCTAAAGATCTAAGGTGTGACATGAGGTCAATGAGTGAGAACACTGCACTGGCCACCTGTGGCCTCCGCCATCTGCGGAGACGACCAGCTACACCCTGAGAATATTCGAAGAGAAATAGTGCCCAAGCAGGGACAGAGGTTTCCTCTCATCACCAGGCCCTGAATATAGTGTAGCGATTGCTAACACACTATTTCGACCGGGAATCTAGACCACATGAAGAATACAGGAGGGTGGGTTCACATTTCACTCTCACATTTCACACAAAGGGCCTGCACATTCTTGAACTCTGTCATCAGTGGGGCTCCTGTAACAGATACCTTTGTGAATACCATGGGAAAACTATTTGTGACACTCATGGGGACAGTAGGTCTCCATGTGTGTGCATGTTCACACATATGCAGGTAAAGCCAGAGGACAATGTTCACATGTATGCAGGTGAGGCCAGAGGACAATGTTCACATATGTGCAGGTGAGGCCAGAGACTGAGTATCTCCGAGTCCAGGAGAGCAGATCTTAAATGTTCTTGCTAGACATACACCAGCTATAACTATGTAGGATGATGGGTATATTTGTTTTCTGGACTCTGTTTATCATTTATACCATATGCAAATATGAAAACAGCATAGTATAGACTATAAATATGTATAATTTTCATTTGTCAGTCACACCCCAATAAAGCTAAAGGGGAAAAAGATTATGTTTTTAAAAGTCTGAAAGTCTTCATGGGTCTGAAAGAAAAGTAAAGACGTAAAACACACTGTGGGCAAAAGTGTTTGTTGGCTTACTTCTGTGAGCTGAGGAAGCTAAAACGGTCCCCACCTGAGCCAGGCTCACTGCTGCAAAACCAGGATGGGGCACTGCCCACCCACCGCACAGTGAACGGAGGTTTTGCCATCTGCTCATCCAGGACAGTGGAAGAAGGCAGCTGAACCTGGGCCAGGTTATCTGCTGGTCAGCATGAGGATCTGGAACATTCCACTCTCACCATGGAAAAGGAGTCCCCAATGCAATGTGAGACTTGCCCTGATCAGAGTCCCTGGGAGTGGGAGGCAGGCAACAGCCTATCCCAAACCAAGACAGGTGACTAAAGATCTCACAGGAGCTCTAACCACAGTCAAGAGCACGAAAGAAAAACTAGCACTACAGATAACAGCCAGTGACGTGCACATGGGATAAACCCACTCTAGATAAATGGAAAATAGACCTGAAAAGGGTCTCACAGTGGCACCTTCAAAACCAGGAGGTGGATGCACGTGTCACCGACAGGTACTGTTTTCCCATGTCTCCAGTGCAGCCTGTGGCTGTAGAAATCTCTCCATTTCGAGCATCCTGTGACAGGGCTGGAAATGTGCTGTTGTGCTTTATTTAGCAGCCAACAGATGCAATGGAAGTAGCTGAGCCCCCAAAAGGCCAGCAAAGGAGAGCTTCCACGGCTCCTGAGATGCCAGCAGAGCCCTGGCCAGTGTGTGAGGCAGGCAAAGACTGATGATGGATGACAGACACATCACAGATGGAAGAGCTGTGCTAGCCTGGGGCAGGCAGAACACTCACCTTTGTCAGAAAATGGGACAATAGAGAGACCCAGATGCACAGCCCCTCCAAAGTCAACAGAAGTTTTAAAACTAAATTCAGGCTAGTTGTGAAATAAATATATTGAATTCTCTACTTTCTCTGCCATAGAGGAAATGCAAACATTTACACTAATAATGTATTCTAGTTTGCTTTTTTTTTTTTCTGTGATCAGTACCAAAAGCAACTTGGGAAAGAAAGGATTTACCTTATTACGGAAGGCAGTCAGGGGAGGAACCATAAACAGGACCTCAAGAACACTGTTTACTGGCTTGCTCCCCAAGGCTTGACAGCTTGCTTTCTCATACCATCCAGGACCACCTGCGTAGGGGTGGCACCGCCCACAGTGGACTGGTGCCTCCTCATCAACCAACAATCAATAAATGTCCCCCAGACATGCTACAGGTGAATCTGATAGCAGTGATTCTGTATTGAAGTTCCTTCCTCCCGGGTGACTTGTTTGTGTTGACAGAAACCTGACCAGCACATAAAGCAAGTGTGTGCGTGCCAGTTATGTAAATTAAAGTGGACGGTCTTCAATAGAAAAGAGGACAGTTTGATAAATGTCAAAATAAAAAAAAGGTGAAGCCCTGGGTGGTGCCAGTTCCTCTTGCTATTTTTATGGAGTGAAACTAGCATTGTGAAACCCAAATCCACCAAGTCAATGAACGTGCTGGAAGAACTACAGCCCTGAGGGTGAATGACCCAGCTCCTCCTCTCGGGAGGAGGACTTGCTACTTCACTGAGCTCAGCCTCCCTGTGAAGTCAAGGTGGGCAGAAGAGGTGCTGCTTGGAGAAAGGTGCTGAGGTGGGAGGAGAAATCACACCCTCTGCTCCGGTCCAAACCTGAGTGCTGGCAGAAGAAAGTCTGGTGGCAGTCACCCAAGGGGCAGGGACACTCATTCCCATGAGAGCAGATCTCTAGGGACCCATGGTGTTAGCATTTAGCCAGTGACAAACTAAATCTTTAAAACAAAAAACAAAAACAAAAATCACAGAGGCAAGGGAGTTAGGTCAGTGGGTAAAAGTCCTTATCCCATGTTCTAGTTTGCTTTCTTTGTTGTAAGAAAGACCACGACCAAAGGCAACTCGGAAATGAGAGAGTTTATTTGGCTTTCACAACCTACTTATAGGCCATCACTGAGGGAAGCTGAGGCAGGAACTCAGGCAGGGCAGGAACCTGGAGGCAGGAACTCAAACAGAAACTATGGAGGAATGTTACTTACTGACTTGCTCCCGATAGCATGCTTGGTTTGCTTTCTTACTCAACCAAAGGGTGGTATTGCCTAGGAGTAGTACTGCCCACAGTGGGCTGGTCTCTCCTACAACAAGCACTAATCAAGAAAATTCCCCCTGTAGACTTGCCTACAGAGCAATGTGATGCAGGCATTTTCTCAGCTGAAGTTCTACCTTCTCACATGAGCTGAGTTTGTGTCAACTGATAATGGAAGACAAAAACAAAACAACAAACACTAGCCAACACACCACACAAACAGGAGGGCCTCTGTTTATTCTAGACTCGAGCATCTGAAATGTCAACATTCTTACTAGGTGAGAGGCAGACATAGGAGAGTCCCTGCTCCAGCCAGACTGGTGTGGGCAGCAGAAAACAGCAAGGAAGAGATTGTCTCAAGGTGGAAGACGAAAACCCCCAGCTGAGATTGTCTCCTGACCTGTACATGTACATCATGGCACAGGGGCAGCCATATTCACAGGCATGGACACGTGTGCACATACACACAAAGACAAATACTGTGAAGGGAAAAAAAATCTTAAAGGGCTCCCTATACGTCAAGCCCACAGCAAACTTTAATTTGCCCAAAAGCATGGACTTGTGGGTGGCGGGCTCCCTGACTGAGTCCAAACTAAGAGGTGCTTAGCTGAGTCACTATTATACAACGTTCCCGAGGTGGGCTGCTGCTTGACTATTGCTTCCAAATCTGGACAAAAGCAAATTCTTTGGCCAGACTTTTCACAAGGCAAAAGCAACGCCCACAGAGCCAGTAAATACCGAACAACTCAAAGGCCTCTGAGGCTGGAAATCCACATCTCTTGCATATCTCCCATCCACCACCTTGGTGAAGCAGGGACGGATCCCAGTGGTTAATATGCCTTTATGATTACCGATGATCACCAGCAGATCTGCCAACAAAGCCTTATTGGAAAGGAAACTGAGAAGCAACCAGTAACCACAGACAGTTACTCGGGAGTTAAGGATTCCGTCCTCTGTTTTACCGTTTTCTCCATCACTTTCCCATGTTTACTAGCCTCCCGCATCCCATTAGGGAAAAACTAGCAGGTGAGACGTCAGCTACTCACAGACAACCTGGAGGTATAAGCTTTCATCAAAATATTGGTGAACGGAAGAAAATGGAGGAAGTAATGTAATTATTGAGAAAGCGGTAACTGCTATTTTGGCTAATAAGGTATAAGGCGGGAGGGGCTGAAGAGATGGCTCTGAAGTTAAGGACACTTATCACTCTTACCGAGGATCTGGGTTCGGGTTCCCAGCAATTGATATCCAACTGTAATAGTTCCAGGGGAACTGATGTCACCTGTCATCCTCTGAGAGCACTACACACATGTGCTGCACTGACATCCACGCAGGCAAAATCCCCGTAAATAGAAAATAGAAATAAAAGAAATCTTTAAAAGGAAAAAGATGGGCCCTAGAGCCAGAGATGGAGCTCTCGTTTGGCATCTGGTCCTCACTGGGGATAAGAAATCTGGTCTGTATGATTGAGCTTCCTGGGAAGGAGAATGAGGATGTTGCTGCCTACGTTGGTAGACAGCTGCAAAGGTTGAGCAAAACAACACAAAGAGCCAAATGCAGTTCTTGGCACCTGGGAGGACCGTGAACTGATTTTCTTCATGTAACCGGGTATGAAGACAAGGGCTTGCCCTAAAACTGAGAAGTGATGTCTCCCAGTGAACACACATTTGTACCTCCAAATCCTCGTGACTCAACTTGCACATGAAGATCCACAGGAATGAAACATTACCTGCCGGCTTCCTTGCTTGGAGGAACAACTACTTGTGCTTCTTGAAGGTGAAACCAACTTTTGAGACACACCCAGATTCTTCTCGTCACTCATTGTGAAGAGCTCGTCCCTTGGGCTCAGCGCAGTCAGAATGCCATGGGAAGATGGTGGAGCTGAGAGTGTGAAGTCCTCGCAGGCAGGTGCCAGCTCTTACCCAGTGTGTCTAAAAGCCATTCTGGAAGTCTCAGAGGAAATCTCTAAAACCAAAAGAAAAGTAATTAGAGTAGCTAGAGAATTACAGAGGGCAGATATCACCTCTACTTAACTAACACAGTGGTGAGGCCATGCCACACGTTACAGACTCCAGTGGTCCAAAGACACTTCACATCTCCTCCTATGACAAATTCTGTATATGTGCTTTTTCGGATAGCCTTGATATATGACAGTTTAAGAAGATTAAAGGGTGACACTATTTCATACTATTATTATCAACTACAATACCAAGAAGAAGAAGAAGAAGAAGAAGAAGAAGAAGAAGAAGAAGAAGAAGAAGAAGAAGAAGAAGAAGAAGA
>NW_021620687.1:1372422-1374430 GCF_004785775.1 Grammomys surdaster
GAAGAAGAAGAAGAAGAAGAAGAAGAAGAAGAAGAAGAAGAAGAAGAGGAGAAGGAGGAAGAGAAAGGAGAAGAAGAAGAAGCAATAGCATTAGCAGCAACTGGCATTGTGAAGGATATGAAGAAATTAGAACCCATTGTTGGTATAAACATAAAATGCACACCTACGGCAGAGAGGAGTTTGATAGTTTCTCAAAAAAATATGTAAGCACAGAATTAGCATACAATATATAATTTTACTTCTGAAAACATTGAAAACCAGTGTTCAAAGGAAAAGTTCCAGATTATTACTCAAATCAGCAGCATTTATAACAGACAAAGGTGGAAGCACCCTGAATTGATGAATGTATAGATGACACCTAAAATAACCAGTAAGAGGATAGTATCTAGATATTGAATAGAACAAAGGACTCACACACATCACAAGGAGGAACGTCGCAGACATCATGCTAAAGTGAAAGAAGCCAAACAGAAAAGGCCACATGATAACATTCGGTGAACACTGAATGTACAGTCAGCAAACCGGAGTTGGGAGGTCACTTTGTGGGTCCCAGGGGTTGGAGTCAGGGAGAGACTGGATGTGACTGCTTTAATAGTTATAGGTCCCTTAGGGGGTGATGAAATGTTTTGGAACTAGACAGTGACGATGGTTGTACAGCACTGTAAAACTGCTCAATGTCATTGAAATGCAGTCGGAATTACTGAAAAGGTGAGGTCAATGTAATGCTAATAATTTTTAATTCTTTGGGGATTTTAGTTTTTTGGTTCGGTTCAGTTTTTTAGAGAATGTCAGTTGTTTCTTATCCCAAGGGAGTTTTTAATTCCTTCTAAAGACATCTATAATGAGAAGTAACAAAAACTGGAGGGGGTGTGGGGGAGGGGACAACAGAATTTCCCACATCTGGTAGCACAATAGTAATTAAATCAGTGATCAGCGCCAAATCCTACAACAGCGACTTCCATAAGCGTTCCCACAAGTCCTGTCTCATTCTTTAGCAGTCTGATGGCAGGGTATTATCTCTATTTTACAGAGAAGATCAGAGAGCCTCTAGTAAGTTAGGCCTCTAGCCAGCTCACACAGATAGTAAGACGGGGGAGGGGCACTACCTTAGCCTTTTGTGGAGCTGGAAATAGGATATGCCTCTCTCCCTCCCTTCCCCCCCCCCACCCTCCCCGCCATGGCCAGGTGCAGCAAGAAGAGCTATTACACCACCTCTGACGTATCAGACACCAGGTACAAAGTATGTACGGTGGGGGAAAAACACTGACTCAGGCCTAGACAGACACCCCCCCACCCCTGTTTCCAAGTAGATATTGAGGCTGCTAGCTGCCAGCTCTGCAGCTATAGCGAGTCTTACACAGAGAAACAGACTGTCACACTACATAGAGGAGACATCCCAGGAGGCACCGTCCTCATCCCCAGCCCTGGGTTAAGGACAATGGATGTGCTTGGCTTGGGCTGTAGAAGGCCAGGGCCTTACTAAACACACTAAGTTCAATTAATTCTGCAACCTCCTCAGAATGCTCACACAGTTTAAATTTTAAAGAAGAGTGCTATAGGATTGTCCTGAAACCAACTAGTCAGGCAGGATATCAAGTGGGAATAATTATTAAATACTCAAGTCTTATAATGTCTTTCAGGCATTCTGCTCTCTAAAAATGATTACATTAAAGCTGTAAGCTAAAAATCAAAGCAACGCAGTGAACTATCTAAATCTCAGAAAACAAACTGAGGGCCCTATAGCCAGAGAAGTCAAGTCCCACGAGTGGTGGCTTGAACAAGACATACCCCACACCCTTCCTCCCTGCCCGCTGGCCCTTCTGCCCGGAGGCTGCCAGGCCCCTGGCAGGTTCATGCATGTGAACACTTGGTCTGTAGTCGGTGGTCCTAGTTTTGGAGGCTTAGGAGGTGTGGTCTTAATGAAGGGAATACGTCACTGGGTGTGTGCTTAGAGAAAGCTTCAAGCCTCATCCTCCTTGATGTTCTCTCTCTCTCTCTCTCTCTCTCT
>NW_021620687.1:1374830-1496351 GCF_004785775.1 Grammomys surdaster
CTCCCTCTCTCTCTCTCTCTCTCTCTCTCTCTCTCTCTCTCTCTCCTTTGTGCTTGTGGTTGAAGACATGAGCCCTCAGCTTCCGGTTCCTTCAGCCGTGCCTACACTCCACCATCATAGACTCATTGCTCTGGAACCGTAAGCCCATAAACAGCTTCCCATCTATAAGCTGATGTTGTCGAGGTGTTTTATCATAGCAACAGAAAAGAAACTAACGCCCCATGTTACTCTAGCGTGCTCTCCATCTCTGGAATCATTACAAGTTGGCTCTAACAATGAATAAGCCTGAAAGCAAACAATGCTGGGTCTTTATAAAGTTAGCTCTGCTTACAGGGCGTGACTAAGTATAGCTGAATTAGAAGCAAATTAAACTAGCTGAAAAGTGCCAAGAAAAGCTGGAAAGACACTAATAGTTTGTTTAGTTAACAGTGTTGACTGTTGTCTAAGAAAGGGGAAAAAAAGGAAACCAATGGTACCCTCAATGACTGAGCAAGAGAGAGAGAGAGTGTGTGTGTGTGTGTGTGTGTACACAGCCATCACTACGGCAACATGTCCACAGTGGACTAGGAATACTAACAAAGGATTTCTGTCATGTATGCCAGGTTTTGTTTTTCTAAGCCAGAGGTTCTGATAAAGGAGAGCATGGGAGGAAAGGTGTGTGTGAAATGTGGGGGATGGTCAGGACCTTGGGCAATAAAATGAGTCATGGGAATTATAAAACCCTGCAGAAGGAGAAGTCCAGACCCCAACTCGGGCACCCGATGAAAGGGGTCACTTTTATTTCCTGACTCACAATCTCACTTTAGAAGGAACTAATCAGTAGGCAAAGGCTAAAACCATTGAATTGGCACTGAGGGTTAGCACTCACCACACCCGTCTCCCCCACCCCACCCCCACCCCGTTTCCTCCCATAACCATTACTAAAGCAGCCTGGGGAACATGAGCCAGGAAAATGCTGCTATTTTGTTCCCCAGGATTTGCTGCCCTCTAAAAGACAAATGAAGTTCATTCTAGGAAGAGGATGTGCTTAATTCTCGGAGCAAAGAATAAAGGAGCAGTGTCTTGAGTCTACAGATCCCAGGGCCACTACTGGTGGTCACTGTATAAGGGACAGCAACCACATCCATGCTCAGGGACTCTGCATGGCTAAGCTAGGACTGTCAGAGAGAAGGATTCCTGCATTGGCTCTCAAGGACTCCGCAGGGTTGGGGTGGGCCCACACTAAGGAAGGGCATGACATCAACTAAGGGACATCTACTTTGAGTAGGTGTCTTGATTGCACTGACCTATGAATGCCCTCATGATAAGTTCCTCAGGAGGCATGGGGGACCAGGAGACCAAGTTGCTGACTCAGGGATCTCTGAGATGCTGAGATGAGGTCTGACAGGCCCATGAAAGACATTTGGGTGTTCCCACCTCACTTAGTGACCCCTGAGTGAACAAAACTTTATCTAACTCAAGGAACATGCTGATCTGAACAAAATGTAACAGAGTCCCTGTCATACACAGAATGGCTGTTTATATCCATTTCACTTTCACTGCGGCTTTTCCAGGCAAGTGCACCAATCTTAGAGTACATATAGAACTATACTTTGGCAAATTCAGAATTACCACCTGGCTTGAGGAACAGAACATTCTGCAGCTCCCAGAAGCTCTGAGATCTCCTGCGGCTGATCCTCCTATAAAGGGGGGTTGCTCATATGTCTCTACAAATTCCTGTGGTGTGCTGGAGGGGCCTCGCAGGTTTGGGGATGCTTTGTGCATCCGCCTATTACAAGTGTTGGATCTATGACAGAATTAAGTGTCAGATCCACTGTCAAGTCAGCATTGTCACCAAGAAGGAGGGGACCCGTAACTCTCCCTTTCTTCTAAATCACGGAGCCTGCACATCCAAAGTGACAAGCCAAATAAATGTACTGAGCCCAGTGCAGTTACTCCACCAGGCCTCAGAGCTGGATTGAGGCCTTCCTTACGCTGTCCAGCTTCTTTAGATTTAGAAAGCTCTCAGATCAAGCTGGTGAAAAACCACTTGTAGCCACAAGTCTAGTGAGCATAATTTATGCAAACATAGGCCAGTTTGGGGCCTTCTACTAGAGAAAAGAGAATAGAGTTCTATCAAAAATGGGGGAGGAGGGCTGGCAAGGTGCCTCTTCAATTAAGAGCATTTGCTATTTTGCAGTGGACCTGGGTTTGATTTCCCATAGGGCGTCTCATAACCATCTGTAACTCCAGTTCCAGAGGCTGCCATGCTTTCTTCTGATTTCAGTACAGGGGTGCTAGGCCCATACAGGATGCACAGATAGACATTCAGGCAAAATGTTCCTACACATAAAATAAATACATCTTCTGAAAAAAACATGTCTTAAATAGGTAAGAATAACAACCAACATATCTACAAGATGAGCCTAAGAAACATTTTCTTTCTTAACTTCACATAAAAAGGAGATGTTATCTGAGATAGAATAGAGGAAAGCATGCACACCACGGAGTGCACAGGCCTTGGAGGGAGCCAGGCCTGGTTTGAATTGATGCTGTCCTACTTCAAACTGTACCTTAAAAAAAAACACAGTCATTGTTTCTTGTTTTGGTAGAAGGTGTTTCCTATGAAAACAGGACATAGAACTATCTGAGTACTCAGTACCCAGTACCTCTCAGGATGCCATAAGACTGAGTTGAGAAAATGGGGTTGAGGTGTCTGGTTTGGATAGAGTAGACAGATCTGAGTTCTGTCCCCTCCTCTCCTGGCTTCTGAAGCCTAAGATCTCTATGCCTCTTTCAACTCAAAGAAACTAAAGAACTTTCCAACAGTTACCATATCCCCAAATGAGTTACCATATCCCCACTGAGAACAGTAGACAGTTAAAGCAATGTGCTTCCTCCAGAAGACAGAAAAGTCACGCACCTCATCACCACTGGCTGCTCCCTAAAGAACGATAAGCTTGAGGCAGATGGCTCAGGCCACAATGTCCCTTGTTATACAAACAGAAAGATGTGAGTTCAGATCCCTGGCACCCACATAAAAGCTAGGTGAGGTGGCGCAGGCCTGTAATCCCAGCACTGGGTAGATGGAGACAGGAGGATCTCTAGGTCTACTGGGGAGGTAGTCTAACTGAATTAGCAAGCTACAGATTCAGTGAGAGACCTTGTTTCGAAAACTAAGGTAAGGATTAGTTAGGAAGTCACCTGACTTCAACCTCTAGCCTCTATATGTATGCGCGCACGCTCATGTGCACACACACACACACATATGCACATGCATGCACACTCGCGCACACTCACGCACACACACAACACACATCCCAGGTTAATAATGTCAACTAGAAGAGATGAGAAACTGTAGCATTTAACCCAGCTGCTTGTTCAGTTGTCAGCGGGGCTGGGGTCTGCACTCAGGCACTTGGCCAGTTTTGGCTTGAGAAACAGGTTTTCCTTGCATAGCTGGAAGCAACCCTCATTAAGCTCAGGAGACATACAATTCTATCTAATTTACAATATCTCAGTAAAGTAGATAAATTACGCCCTGAATTGGTACCAGAAAATCATACCAGGGTACCCACTTCTATGCTACAGTAAAAGAAACGATTCTGACACAGGTGTGGGGCTTTCAGAGAACATCTCAAAACACCTCTACTTCAGACACATCATGTGATAAGATGTCTGGACTTGGGGCTGGAGAGATGGCTCAGCTGTTAAAGGCTAGGCTCACAACCAAAAATATAAGAAGTAGGGATTTGGTGATGTGACTAAAAATGCTTTAGAACAGAAATTCAGGATCAGAAGTTTCTAGAAGCAGGTTTGGCCTGCTTCTGATATATGACCTGATATTGATAAGCAGCCCTGAACCTTATGTGAAGTGCTTGCTGATCTTTTGAACATCTGACCATAAGTCTGGCAGGAACAACAATATCTGACTGTCCCTGGGGTCAAGTACTGAAGCTCAGAGTCAAAACAAAGCTACGCTCTGGTACCCAAAGGGCAGCTCCTGGCAGAACATGTTTCACCATAATCTTTCCCTCCAGGGAAGACAAAGGTCAAGAGTCTACCTATCCAAAAGACTTATCCACCTGGCATATCCAAACAGAGTTCCATTTCTACCCCTTACCTCTCCCTGGTCCTTCAGAAGCCATGTTGGCAAGGCCCATGGGTGTGGCTATGGAATGTGGCCCAGTGCTTGGCAATGGTACCCAAGTTTGTGCCTGAACCATTCATTTGAGACTGTTGACTAAACAAAAAGTACGGAACCACCACCAGTCACTCACAGGACTGGGACCCAGGGGTGAGATCTTACCCAAAGCAAGCATTCTTTCTACAAGACCTGCACATTATCACTGTTCGCCTCTCCCATGACAGGAAGGATATTCTGCCGTATTTGCTAAACTATAGCTATCTATTGCTTAGAAGTGATGTTACCTCACTGAAACTTCCATACACAGCTTCTAATTTCGTAACTAGTGAGATAGTTACCTTCCCATCATGACCTATACCAGACAGAGTACCACTTTCAACTCCCACCAAGGACACAAACTGCCACATCTTTTGAAAATGCATGTACGTGTGTGTCTGAATGCACACATGTGAGCCATATGCATGCATGCAGATGCCCATGGAGACCAGAAGAGGGTGCCAGAACTCCTGGAACTGGAATGGGAGTTACCCGAAGTTGTGAGATGGCCTAAGTGGTGCTGGGAACTAAACCCTGGTCTTCTGAAAGAGGTCTCCAGCCTCTATGCAGCCACAGTCTTTGTTTGTCATTTTTCATGGGCCATCTCCAGCCCTCACAAATACAAATGTGGAACTCTCATAATCTCTTTGTGCTTCCCCTACTAAAAGACAAGATCCAAGTGTGTTTCAGAGAGACTACAAGACTACCTCCCTGTCTTCAGCACACTAAAGCTGCTAGTGTTGTTTATTTGTTTGCATGATGGTTTAATTTCTTAAAGCAGGGTCACTGCATACAGCCCAGGCTGTCCTGAAACTCTCGATCCTCCTACCTCAGCCTCTAAGTGTAGGATTCTAGGCATGGACCTATACTCAGCTACTGCAATTATTAATTAGGCTTTGGGCCTTGACTTTAGAGACAATCATGTCTCTCTGGCTCTGTTGTCCTTACTAGGATGGGCAAGTCATAGAAAATGCTGAGAAGCTGGGCTCGCTTCTGCTGAACAAGACTCATTTACCTCCCTTCACTGACATCCGGGATATGACCATTTTCTTATGGCCACTCCTATTAAATTCTATTGTGTGAATGCTGATCTGCATTTGGATAACTCTGTGAGTCATGGCCACTGTGTTCACATTCCCAGGGTGATTTGTGTGATCACTGTTTGAGACATGTATCTAGTATCTATCCTCAACCCTCCTTCTCTTCCTCCAGACCAATACTTCCATTTGAGACTGGGAAATGGCAGACATTCCTGTGTTCTACCAGACTTGTGCTTTTTCAAAGGGTGGTCCCAGGACTAGCAGTATCAGCCTCACTTAGGAACTTACTTTGAAATGGACCATACGGGACTCCAACACAGATTATAGAATCTCAAAAGAGGGCAGAGCTCGGGGGCCTGTTCCATCCTGTCCTCCAGGTGATTTTGATGCACGAGTTGAGGCACCACTTGCACAGATTAATATTTTATCCTCAGCATAGAATCCAAAGTCTCTGGTATTTATTTCTTGGGAGGTTGGAGGAGACCCTGACCACCATCCCAAAGCACATGGGGCTGGCTGCTTATCCATTCTTTAGACAGTGGGTAGCAAATATCAGTTCCACACGTTTCTAATCCCCATTCTTACTCTAAATCATGAGGCAAGATTTTGCGTGCCACTCCCTAGAAAACCAAAACACAGATGAGCCAGGGTGGCTACTTAAAAAAAAAAACCAACCCACTCCAATGGCATAATTCCTCTCCAACAAGGCTACACCTCCTAACCCGTCTCAAATAGTGCCATGCCCTGATGACTAACCATTCAAATATAGTAGCCTATGGGGTCCATTCTTATCCAAACCATCGTACCAATCACCTCCATGGTATTGAGAAATCTTTCCTTCCTGGTTCTGAGACAGGTCTACCCCGTCCAACCCTCAGGTTTAATTTTGAAGAAATAAAAGTACTGCATTGTAGTATTCTGATGATCTAATAACATAACCACGAAAGAAATCTAGGGTGGCTGTGCACATCTTTAACTGAACCCAAACTGTTTCCTTTCCTAAGGGTGAGCTGTTGGTCTGCTGGACGATAGTCATTCAGGTATTTCAGAGTGGATGGAGAGAACCCTGTGCAGAGTTAGGCTTCACCCCTGGATGCCAGCCAGTGTCTGTAGGAACTTGAACTACATCAGCCATTACTCCAGAGTGAAGCTGAAGTAGAAGTATCTTCTTGTAAATTCTGGTCTGGAGTTTAAAGTGTGCAATCAGGGTTGAGAATTAGTCTAGAGTTTTCAGATAGTCCCTTTCTTTAACAGTCTTCCCGGAGGTGACCCACACAGGGTACCTGGTACCAATCTCAGTCACTATACCCAACAGTTCTCCATCCAACCACCAAGAAGACTGAGAGGACCTGTCTTCTGTGGGTCCCTTGACTCAGCTGAGCACCTGTCTCTAGCTGCCTCACCATTGTGTATGATGTGTCCCATGTTCAGTCTGTGCTGTACAGTTAGCTCTCCTTAGAAAAAAGATGGAACAACCCGACTTGCTGTTTTGTAGGGGTGAAAAAAAAGAACCAAACCCGGCAGCTTTATGCTCTGAGTCTGGGCTCCAACCCTATAGAAGTCTTCAGGCTTTCCAGCTTCTCTTAGGAACCCAGTTCACTGCACATTGTAGCTCTGCAGACATGATTCTAGCATGCTTGTGCAACAACCCTGGGGTTTTCCCAGGTCATGTGCTGGAGAATGTTTTCTGGTTCCTCTTAAACCCATATCTGTATGTATAGCATCTAATGGGTTTTGTGTGTTTGCTTTATTGTGGTCAGAGTACTTAATGTGAAATTAGCAGACTTTAGGTGTACCAAGCAGGCTGATTATCTACAGGCAGGAGGTTGCACACCAGATCTCCAGAGCTTACTTTGCAAAAAACAAAAAACAAACAAAACAAAACAAACAAAAAAAACTCCTGTAACCAGCATGGCAGCATCCTGTTCTCTCCCTCCTCCCATCGCTGCTTCTCTGCGTGTGACTATTTCAGACAGCTTACGTAAGTGAGGATGCCCAGTGTTCCTCTTTCTGCAACTGGCCGATTTCACTTAACACATGATCCATGCTTTTTGTCTGCAATAAGATTGTTTTGTTTGTATGGCAGGCCACATGCTGGCACTGCGTTCTTGATGCATTCACTGGTCCCTGGGCCTTTGGTTGTTTCTACGCCTTAGCTATCATGCACAGTCCTCATGGGAAGTACAAATATGCTACCAGTATATATAGTATAGAGTATAGATGCTACCATAGGTGTCTATGGAAGTCTGTCCTCATGTATTCTTCTTAGATGATTCCACTCTTGGCAATCTTACCTGAGCCCAGAGTTTCAGTAAGGCATCTGACACCCAGCTCTTTCCCTTCCCTCCAGCCTGCTGAGTGGCCCTGTATTGAAATCTCCAACATCAAGACCCCTAGCAACTCCCTTGGAAGTCAAACTGATACCTGCTTATGATTTCCCAACCAACCACCAGTCCTCATCCAAATACCAAAATACCCAAAATAGATTCCCAAACACCACAAAGCGTGGCTTTTTGATGCTCATCACCTCCAACTGGCTTTATATTCTTTTACTCTCAAAACCACCGATCCATTTTCGGCCCCCACAATGCTATGCGATTGGCTCAACTTTTTCTCTCATTGCTTACCTACTTACTCATCTCATAGTCCCGTGACCCAGTCACTGTCCAGGCTTTCTCTCCTGCTCTTGATCCCCAAAGCTGCAGAGGGTAAGTAGACATTGCAAAGCCAGCATGTGAAACTTGCCACGATACCGTTGTACTGAGGCCCTTGGACTCCGGCTCTCCACCACTTGATGCGTATTACTAAATGGGTGGGTTGTATTTTCACCTGACAACAGGTGTTGATGATAGGAAAGCATCATCTGGTTCTACGATGACTGAAACACTCCGAGTGATCCCTGGCAGATGTCAATCAACTATATTTTAGTGGCTACTACCCAAACTCCATCTCCAAAAGCTCACACTCATAAAAGCTCAGGATACCCTACCCTCCCACAGTGAAACCCCTTTATCCTCACTCATTCGTCTTCATGGAAGCCCTCCTCACCTGTTTTATCTCCCCCATCTGCAGAAATGTCCTCCATCCTCCTCAAACCACTTTAGACAGTGCCTTCTCCATGAAGCCTTTCCCTGGTCCCAAACAGTTCTGTTTCCCTTTTGGACTTTAGCTTTACTTTTGGACGATGAAAGTATTAGTCAGGTTTCCTATAGTTGGAGTCACTCTCTGCATCCGGATGGCTAGAGGCGGGGATACATCCCACTCTCAGACAGCATTTTATCTGTCTTTGCATTCTGTAGAAAAGTCAAGTCCAAAGATCGGTAGCAAAGTTGTTAAGGCTGGACCACGTCCTCCAGGTGAGCACACGTATTCCCACAGGCACCAGCCCCACTTTCTGTCCACTGAACTCATTGGGTCAGAGAACCTAGTGGACATGTCTTCCTTTTCATGTGTCTGATCTGCAGACCTCTCTGAAATGTCTGTAGAGCTCTCAGCTATGTCTAAAGCACCCTTCTTTAGTTCATCATCTCTCCCTGCCACTTTGTATCTCTGGCCAAGGCTTCTCTGTTGGGCTGGAAGGAAACATAAGGAGACAGCCCCTGTGTTATTTTCTCAGGCTTCTTAGGACAGTAACTAAAGGAAGAAGTTAAGAGTTTGTCAGGAATAAGGAGGATAAAGACTGCGGTGGGAAACTAGTCACCAACCCTCCTTCTAGCAAGGCACCTAGCATCCGTTCTGAAAAAGCTCCGTATCCATCTACCTAGGGATACACAGCCCAGTCCTGCTGAGTCTCGGGACATCTGCAGCCCCTCCTGAACTTTCTCATACTCCTGTCCTCCACTCAATCACATTTTAATGTTCTTTTATTCCTTCTTACCAATCTTCCACTCAGCTCTCTTGATCAAGTTAGCAAATCTCTCAGCAAACATGCTTGCCCTGTGATTCTAACTGCCTGTCAAACCATATGGACAGCAGTTACCTGCACACCCTGCAGGGTACAGTCTTCTCTCCCCTGATGGTAGAAACATTACTCTGTGCCTCTGGTCCATCAGTTTCCTACTAAGACACAGAACTAGGCCTAGAAATGAGAGCCATTATTTCTGGTCACCATCACAGCATATAAGTAACTATATCTCTACAGTTAATGAAAGAAAACCAGAATTGAAACCTATTAATAAAGCCACTTACATTTTGAGTCTCACAGATTTAGCATAAATGTCATCCCTATAAAGATAAAACTTGCCTTAAAATTAGGTGTCTTGGGTTTCCTCTGTGGCCCTCAGTTGGAAGTGGGCAGCTACTTCTTCCCTGATTGGCTTCTAGGACAGAAACAGGATGTCCTGGGGATAAGAATCTTCCTCCTTGTTTGAACGAGGAGGGTTTTCAAGTTCCATGTGGGAATCATGCTTGCCTGAAATAATCACGTATTTTCTGAGTAGAGCTGACAGGGGAGATCGAATTCTCAGTCAATGGTGGAGAGCCATTCCTCCAATCAGACATTTTCTCCAAACTAGCACTCTCTCTGCATGATCACCCATGTGGTCCCAAGAACCAGAACAAATCAGGGTGACTAACTACTCTGGTTGGAGAATCGGAGTTCCTGGGTTGATAACTCTACTTCCTGCCTGGAAAGTCAAGCATGGCCCAGTCTCCTCTTCCTCCTACCATTTGTTGGTTATTACTTATTTCTCCGTATCTCAAAGGAACCACTTATGAAACTGGGTGGGATGGCATAGCCTGTAAGCTCCGCCCCCTGGATGGTATCCCAGGAGGAAGGCTAATTTGAAGCCATGCTGAGCTTCCTAGTGAGACTATCTCAAACAACAAAAACAAGGATGGGTGTGCGGGAGTGGGGATACCAAAGCAGGTAAAGGCTTACCAGGCAGCAATATGTTTTAGCTTGGTCTCCAGCATCCATGTTAAGAATTGGGCATAGCACCACACATCTGTAAGCCTAGCACTGGGAAGGCAGACAGAAGGATCTCTTGGTCTTGTGAACTCCAAGTTCAGTGAGAGACTCTGTCTCGAGATAGTGTTGTGGAGGGCATAAGGAAGATACTCAGCATGCACCTGCACACACAGAGACACATAAGACACACACACACACCAAAAAAAGACACTTATGAGGCAACATGGAATAAAAATGGGTGCCACAGTGAAAGATTAAAAAAGAGCAACCAGACTGGGGGAACTTCCATTACTGTGCATCTGGAAAGCACCAGCTCTGTGCATACTGCTGGGCCCCACCCCCACCCCCCCATGGCAAAGGAAACTAAGCACTGCGAACTCAATCCCAGGCTGGAACCACTCTGATGAAGAAAATGAGCAGCTGTGAGGGAAAGGAAGCAGACACACCGGCTGCTGGCAGGTGTTCTGGGTGGAGTCTAGAAGATGGGGTGGGGCCTAGCTAAATAGAAAAAAATGTGCCCTGCAAAGGGAGCTGGACCAAGAAGACCACTTCCTGTGACTCTTCTCAATCTTGGCTTCAGAACAGGGTGACCATGTTAGGCTACAAAACCCCCAAGCCTGACCCTACTTGATACTAATTCCTCCAGATCCTCTGGGGGGCCAAGGGCAAAAGGAGATTGACAAGCTCCCTAGCTGTTTCTGGGGCTTCCAGGGGGTTGAGCTATAGGCTCATGTGGCCTTTCATGAAGACAGATAGGTTTACACGCAGAGCTCCCTTTTCTTCTTGGGGTGTTTAGTTTCACTTGTGCACCTAATGCCAGACCTATGCTGTGGCATCTAATTTATAGCAAGTTAAAACACAGAGCAGGATGTGACTTAGCAGTTTGAAGGGTAAGGAGAGAGAGCACCACCCAAGAACCTAAAATAGCACCTGGTGGTTTGAACTCTATCCGTGGGTGGCGTCACCCTCCCTTAACTGATGAATGCTGGGGTAGACAGGATAGGGTTTTAACAATTGGCAACGGCACACTGCATTTCATCCTCTAACTAAAAAGACTATCAACCGAGTCACTACGCAGAATGCAAATGCATCTTTTAAAACTTCTCCATCTCCAACAAAAATGTACTCACCTTTTTTGAAATGTTAAAAAAAAAGAACCTCCATGACTAACCCTCTATAAATACACTAACCAAGCGCTCAGACAAGAAACTAAACACTCCAGCAGGTCATGTATCAGATATACAGACCTCGAGTTTGTCAGCTACCTAACTAAGACTTAAGCTCGGAGCAAGCTCTGTAAAACGAAGCACCTAAGTTGCACTGTAGATGTATTGGTGCCATATCACCGGCAATAATGAGCAACACCTCGTGAGGGAAACACAATTTTTCCTGAATGTAGGTGGCGGGGTAGAGGGGGAGCCACATAGCAAGTTACACTTCCCAGAAGGATGGCTGTGAAGGAATGAACAGGAGTTGCTTTTAAAGTTCAAGCTGGAAAAAGAAGGGAGCGGAAGTAGAAACAGAAGGAAAAGACAGAACAAAGCAAAAGAAAAACCTGGGATGGATTTTGGCGGCTAGAAGCCAAAAAGTTAAGAAAACCCTAGAAACACCTCTGTTAGGGTAGTCTACGCCATTGTTACTCCGTCCACTGAGGTGCAGTGTGGAGGACTTCTGTGGGACACAGACTCCCTTACTCCCTTTCCCTTTGTCTTGAATGTCTATAACCGCTCCAGGGGCTCGGTAGCTGGTGAGTTGTTCAGATGGCAACCAAAACACAGTGTGGTTTGGTTTTGTTTGAGATATCCTCACTACGTAATCCAGGCCAGCCCTGACCCTACAATTCTTCTGCCTCCTTGTGCTGATGACGGGGGGAAATGTCACCCCACTCATACGATGTTCCCCCTGCTCCTCATGCTCTAGAAAAGTAGGAATGTTACCAGTGACTTTCAGGACCATGTTAGGAATGGCCACACAGCTGCCATCTCAGACCAAGCCACTCACCCTTTAATTTGGTTACTGTACTAGTTTTGTTCACTCTTTGTTACCAAATATCTGCTGCTACAGCAGGCTGGGGAGGGGGGACTGAACGGGTACAACATTGATTTGGGTCCATGACTGCTGTAAGATTCCAGCCCTATCAGAGTGGGAAAAGAACAGCGGCAGAAGCTACTGTTTGGTACACGAGGAACAGGAAGGGCAGGAAGCGAAGGGCCATGACACTCAAAGGTCTACTTTCCAGATCTACTTACTTCCAGGCCACAACTCCTAAAGCAACTTCACCCTTCATAACAACACCACAAGCTGAGGACCGAGCAGTCAAAGCGTGAGACCATGGGGCATGCTTCTGATTCCAGCCACCATGTTCAAGGTAGCCAATACAAAGGCATCCGAAAACAAACTGAGACAACCCCAGCTCATGCCAGCATCACATCAGCATACACACATGAACATGTATGAATAAGGAAGTCGTCAAATGATTACAGCCTGTAGCCTACCCATAACCAGCTGACACTGAACAGGGCAGAATGCAACCCTCCTCAGTGTCCCGCCATCTGTAGAACTGGGGGCTAAGAAAACTTTCTCACTCTTGTAGCTTGCCAACCTATGGAAACTGAATCCACATCTAAAACAGTACTAACGGGGCCATGGATAAAATGAGTTACCAACAACTTTTGCAGGAACTGCCCTGCTTCCACAACCCAACACAACAAACCAGGGTATGTTTTGCTTGGGGTGGAGTTTCATTATGTACCTAGCCCAGGCTGGCCTCGAACCAATAATCCTTCTGCCTCCCACACGGTAAATTAAGGGTATAGGCCACCACACTCGGCTTTATCTGAAGACTAGGTTTTTTAGCTGGTCATTCACGTTGGGGCATGCCTATCATCCCTGCAACTGAGAGCCCAAGACCAGCCTACAGAATGAAATCAGTCTTCAAAAAAGACCCTTGTTTTCTTAGCAGCTGGTAATGAACTATCGAGTACGACCTTAAAACAAGCTTTATCTACTGAATGTCACCACCCTCCAGCCAGATCCTACCAGATCCTCAGGCTTGGAAAATACACATGAGCTTCCTTTCAAACTAAATATATACTCAGACTCATCTGTCCCTAATAGACCCTAGAAGTGTTACTTTCTCTATTGCTGAGCTAAACATATGACAAGAAGCACCTTAAAGATGGAAGAATTTATTCTGACTTACAGTTAGAGAGTACAGCCCATCAAAGCAGGGAAGGCACGGAAGCTAACGTGGCTGGGTCCACAGTGGTGGGAGTCTGAGGCTGCTTGCCTGATCACACCTCAGAGACTCAGCTCAGCGAGCAGCAAAGAGGAAGCCAGGATCAGCTATAACTCTCACGGCCCAAGCCCAATTGACCTACTTCAGCTAGGCCCCACCTCCTAAAAGTTCCACAACTTGACAAAGTGGTGGCATTGGCTAGGGACTAAGTATAATGCATAAATCTGTGAGGGACATTTCACAATCAAACTGTACTACCCTGTAATCTTGCCTTTGTTCCTGATCGGTGTCACAGGCCACCTTGACCTCTACATATGTTGATGGTTGCATTTCAAAGTCTCATTGATGTCCACAGAAAACATTTTGTTTGGAGAGCCAGCTTTGCCAAAGCTCTGGGATGTTTGTTACACAACACTAACTAACCTGCATCCCTGGCAGGCCTCTAGGCTAGGAAGCCAACATGGTGACAGTATGGGACCACGGAGCTCAGAGGTAAGGAGGCAGCCACACCTACTCTCCTCACTACAGACCATCAGGCTCCTTCTACCAGGAGCACCCTACTCCCCGCTGCAGGGGCAAACTCAGAAGAGAGCTCCTTGGCCATCAACCGCAGGCCTCACCTTTGCCTAATACGAGTCCCTTAGGTGAAGCAGACACAGTCTAGAACATGGACCTATTGGCTGATCAGAGTGAGCACGTGCTGATAGTGATTGACAGACCACGAGTGTGGCCTTGAAATTCAAGGCCAGGCACAATGAAGACATGGAAGTCCCTTAAATGTCTACCTTTTGACTAGATCTCAGCATCTCTCCTGTGTTACACGGTGATAACTTCACAACAGTTTACCCAGATTGCGAAGCATATTCTAAACAGGCAACTGAGCCTTAAGGAAAATGTCTAAGACATTGGGGTCAGTCAGTTAGGGAACAACAAAGAAGAGAATCTAGTTCTGTCCTTCCCAGCAAGGACATAAAGCCACTGGGAACTAGGGAGCTTGAGGCAGAAGTCCCAAGTGATGGATGCATTTAAATAACTGTAAAGAACAAATCTACAGTGAATTATAGTCAAAACACCCATCCCAGCCTGTGGTAAACATGCAAACATGTAGGACTTAGCTGGGTGTGATCAAGTAAATCCTGTACTCCAATGATCTAGCCCCACCCCCTCCCAAGATACCCTGAAGGCTTTATGTGCCCTGAACCCAAAGGGTGCCAACAGGGCCACAGGGAAAGCAGTTTCATAGTGTCACCTGGGTGGAACTACTGAAACCGAGGGAAGGAGGAAGCTGATGGAGAAGCATTCATCAGAACAGAGACAACACCAGGGTCAAGGAAGGGGAAGCCCTACTCATGCAGGCTACCGAGCACTGATGCTGACTCTGCAGCACTGGATCTGGGGCTACCTATGCAATAAGATAAATCTCTGGTTAATCATTTAAAATCGTTTCAGACAGCTTTAGAACACAGTAGTCTAAGTCACGTCCCCCCCTCCTTGTTGACAGAATGCTCTCTCTAAACACTGCTCATTATTAAGACAATATAGTTGGTAACACAAGGTGAAAGACTGTCTTCCAGAACAATGGTAACAACAGAAATGTCAGCTGAAACAATACTACCAGCTGCCAATCTGTAGGCAGCTGAAATTATTTACTCCTTTCCATTATCTGCCAATGGCAACAAACACGTAACACGTGTGCTGGCCAGCCAAGAGTCTTCATAGCAGAGAGAAGGAAAGGCCAGGGGCCAGCCAAGAACCCCAAGGCACCTCACACAGTCCTGGACATTCATAAAGCTGCCCAACAGACAACATCACCCTAGGCAGCAAACACATAAGAAATTCACCAAGAAAACAGCCTGTTTCCCAAGATTCAGATTTATCCAGAATTGATGGCTAATTTACAATGCAATCTTAGCCACTGCTCAATCCATATTCCACTCCTGACTCTTACACGTCTTCCCGTTCAGTGGACTAGTGATATTGACAGAGAGCTTAGCTCTCATGCGCAATGTCCTGGGTTTGGTCTCCAGTCTACACAAGACATGCTAATGCACATCTCCAACTCTAACACTCTCAAGGAACTGGAAACACCAGGATCAGAGGTTCAAAGTCACCCTTGGCTACCAAGAAAGATAAAAACCAACCTGGAATACATGAGATGCTGGCTCCAAAAAAAAAAAAAAAAAAAAAAAAAAAATTCCCATTTAAAATAGGAACCCTATAAATAACAGTATAAATTGTCTTTAGAAGACAATTTGACAGTAGAAAAGTTGTCCTTGAAAATACTAACAATAGGGGGCTGGAGAGATGGCTCAGTGGTTAAGAGCACTGACTACTCTTCCAGAGGTCCAGAGTTCAACTCCCAGCAACCTCATGGTGGCTCACAACCATGTGTAATGGGATCCGATGCCCTCTTCTGGTGTGCCTGAAGATAGAGTACTTGACCAGCAAGCAGCCTGTGGGTTACATCCTCTACACTAAACACACCAACATGAGTGACAGTACTGACAGTCCTGAAAAAGGAAGAATTCACAAACAAACTCCGAGTAACACACCCAAAAATTGTTTCAAAATATTAAATCCACCAAACATCAAATTATTAAAATAATAAGCCATGGTTAAAAAGGCCAGTGGTTGACAGCACATTGATCAGAGCCACAGACATCAAAAAGACATTAAACTCTAACAGCATTATTTAAAAAAAAAAAAGCAAAAAACCAGGAGGAAACCATGGCGAGGATGCCATCCCATGGGACTCAGGCCATCCTGTCTCCCACCAGCGAGGCGACTTCCATCCTTCCTGAACCCAGGAGAAGGCAGCAAAATAATAAAAAATGATATCCCAGAATATCTGCCACTCTTTCCCCCTTGTTAAGTAAAACATATTTCATTTCAGAATACAGACTTTCCCAGCCTTACAGGGCTGTTTCTCTGTTCACCTCTCCATACTGTGGAGACAAGATAAACATTCACCATGAGGATTTCCTGGCTTAGATTTGGGGTGGTAGTTTACTTTTTCCTTTAATTTTTTTTTCCTCTGATTGATCTTTCAAACTTAAGGACATACCACAGAAGTAAAACTCAAACGGAAATCGTTTTCTGGAGTGTGTGTGGCCTCTTCTCTGAAAACCCTCTGTTTCTCCCTCTTGCTTCACCCTCCACTTACCAGCCTCGGGATCAGCCACCCCAACAGTCTGCACTTGCTCACCCTCTGACTGTCTCAGTTCTTAGAGAAGCGTGGCAGGTCACATAACAGGAGGAGGGAGGGTGCCTAGTATCATTTCTGTGGCTGGCCATCAAATGCAGCAATGCAGAAACCTCAGGTGAGCGTTGATAAGAAGCGCAGTGGGGGTTAACTCTTCCGACCGACTGAAAGTATGAAGGTCACCTGCCTGCCCTGGGAATCCCAACCACAAAGCTGTCACATTACAGAGGTGACACACACCCTACAGGCTAGTAGACTTACGGGAAGTAAGGCAGCCAGACCACTGAGATGCCAGGTTGTTGTCATTTCTATTTTCTCCCCTCCCTTATCCCTTCCCACCTCTTTCCTCCTCTTAAGTTTTCTTCTATTGTATTAGTCAGGGCTGTCAAAAGTCAAAGAACTTACGGAATGTGTGTGTGTGTGTGTGTGTATGATTTACACACATATAAATATGCATATATAAATTTCATATACATATAGGTATAAATAATTTCTTGTAATGACTTACAGGCTACAGTCCAACTAACCCAACAATGGAATCTGTGGATGGAAAGTTCAAGAATCTAGTAGTCGCTCAATCCCACAAGGAACAGAACCATCCATCTTCTGTTGTCCTTTATATAGGCTTCCAGCAGAAGGTGTGACCCAGATTAAAGGTATCTTCCTAACCCAAGATCCAGATTAAACGTGCGTCATCCAGCCTTAAGAACTGGATCAAAGGCATGTTGTCTTCCTGCCTCAAGATCTCGATCACAGGTGTGCCCTCCATTTCTGGATTGTAGTTCATTCCAGATATAATCAACTTGACAACTGAGAATAACCATCCTATGTCTTAGTTAGGGTTTCTACTGCTGTGAAGAGACACTATGATCACCTCAACTCTTAGGAAGGAAAACATTTAATTGGGGCTTACAGTTTCAGAGGTTCAGTCCATTATCATCATGCTAAGAAGCATGGCAGCATGCAGGCAGACATGGTGCTGGAGACGAAGCTGAGAGTTCTTGAAGCTTGAGCATATATGACCTCAAAGCCTGCCTCCACAGTGACATGCTTCGTCCAACAAGGCCACACCTACCCCAGCAAGGCCATACCTAATAGTGCCATTTCCTATGGGCCAAACAGTCACACACATGAATCTACAGAAGCCATTTCTATTCAAAACACCACATCTAGTTAAGCAAATAACTTCTATTAGAAGTTGGAATGTGTGGGTGTGGGTAAAGTGGGGGAAAGAAGAGGAGTTTTCAAGTTTACAGAGTAGTCTCTGTGCCCCTACACTTGAACTAGACATAGTTTCTCTTTGGTAGGACTTCAGGATGCATCCGGTCATACCAAGTTTCTCTGCCGCCCACACCACCACTGGTTGCCCATGTTATTCTATTCCACAGAAGAAGGCATCAGTTTTCTTTTCATGTGTCCAACTCTACCCTTGGTTCCTCTGTCCCCTATAGTCATCAGAGGTATCAGGACAAATGTTGCAGAGACCTAACTTCCAGATGCATCACACTGCCAATTGTCAGACACCAAACAGAACAGGCTTCCCAAGTAACAACTCAAAACCAACAGCACGTCTATGTGCCACATCCATAATCCCAGCACTCAGGAGGAGGAAGCAGGGGGATTGGTGTGAGTGCGTGGCCATTCTAGGATATATGGGAACACCAGACTCTGGGCTACAGAGTAATATCATGTCTCAAAAAACAAAACCCTTCAAAACTAAAATAAAATAAAATCAAGTATTTATAGCCTAGAAATTAAAGTATTTTACAATATTATGTACCTATATAGAGGGTTAGATCAGTTTGGTTGCAAATCCTAATTTAAGTTCTTAGTAAAATGGTAGACACGACTTCAATAAAACATACTATCACAAATGACCTGGTCTAAAAACAAGAGCCCCAAAAAACAAGAACCCTGACTCCTTACTCAAAAGCCAAGTTCTTACTCTGTATCGTGCTTATTTAAACTGCTAACTCCCAGGGCTGATGAAGTTTGAGCACGGGGGGGGGGGAGCTATCTTGCTAATTACCAGGACTGAAGGACTTTGGGTTGAGTCAGTAAACAAGACCCCAGTGGCACCCTTTGGGGCTGTTGTTTCTACCTACCCTCTTGAAAACAGCAATTACAACAATAATCACAAAACCTAAACTGCTACCTAGGATGAACTCATTCCTGAGCTGTTTGGTAACACAATCTACTCTTTGAGGTAGCACCCAATTCTCAACATGCCTTCCATCTGACAGCTCTGTCTAGCTTTCGAATGCAATTATCCTGAGTTCAAAAAAACAATCTGGTCTCTTTAGGTAGGTGGTTTGCCCAGGATGGCTGTAACGGCTCAGCAAGCATAGGCACCATTCTTTGGTCATGAGTCAGGCTCACTTCAGCCACTAACAATTCTGGGCGATCTTTGCTCCTTGTTTCATGTCTAGACTTTGGAGGGATGGAGAATCAAGGGAAATCATGACTAGTGCATGAAGTCTATCAGCTATATTAGGGGATGGGGACATACTTTCCTGTGGCCCCACCCTCCCTGAGCACCCTCTCTCACATCTTTGTCCCTACCCAACTTCCCTACTTTCCCTTTCCCCCTGTATTTTAAAGTTTATTACTGAGAACCAATGCTTTCTAGTTGTCTCAAATTGGCTTAAAAAGGAAGTATCTGGATGTCATAAATTTATCATTTGCAGAAAGTTGTGTCACTTAAGAAAGCTACACATGTAAGTCATATGGAAAATTATCCCATCAAATCTTGTGAAAAAAGATCCTTGTACTTAAATATTCATACAAAGGATAGAGGGGTTACTTGGAACAGGTGCAAGCATGCAGCATTATATTTCTGCAAGCAGATAAGATAGTAAGATCAACACCCGGGTTCACTTTAAAAAGTTCACTAAATGAGCACTTGCTATAGGTCAAGATTGGTGTGATAATCAATCCTGATTGTCAGCTTAGCAGGATTTAGAGCCACTTCCACAGCAAACTCCTGGACATGCCAACCTGGGTGTTTTCAGAGAGATTTAACTGAGCTGGGGAGACTTACCCTCATGGGTAGCACCATTCTTTACCCCAGACTAAATGAAAAGGGAAACGTAAGTTGGAGTGCTATCACGTATCTCTCTCTGCTTCCTGACGACCATGTGATGGGACTGACGTGGGCCACCTCATGTTCCTGCCATCTTTCCTCTTCTGCCACGATGGACTGTTCCCTCAAACCATGAAACAAAATAAAGCCACTTTTCTTTAAGTGACGTTTGTCAGGCATTTCATGACAGGAATGAGAGAAGTAACTTATATACTCAGTTCTAGACAGATGTTGACAAACTGACACTACATCACAGGACATGATCCCTCAAGACAGAGCCATACAATGACCTTGGAGAGATCTTTTTCCATGGAAAAAGAATGACACTTAAGCAAGAATTAAGAGCCACTTGACAAGGTACAAGAAAGGCTGACCTAGGAGAAGGTGAGAGAAGAGGCAGCCGATGCAAGTTCTGTGCCTGGGATGTCCGGGCTTGCTAGGTTTTCTCATGTAATCTTTAGTTGCCAGGATTATCTTTTGATTTGCACTGTCACTTTAAGGGTTAGGACTCAACGGTCAAACTTTTATAATATATCCAACTCCGTCTAAATCCATACTATTTACAGAACAATGAGGTCTGACCTGAAAGTGAATTCATGATCTCTTCAAAGTAACGTTTCCAATATGACTCACAGCAACACAAGAAAGCCTCAAAGCATGGGGTGTGGAAGAGCAAGCATCAATATCACATCAAAAAGTAATCCTTCCCAAATGGAAAGGACTCACAGTTCTGATTTTGAAGACCCTACAAAGCTGCAGGAAGCAGCCCCGTGTGCTGACGTAAGACTGCAGAGACAGATCAGTAAGACTGACAGGCCATCATACTTATGGTCCAGCTAATTATTATGAAGAGCAGAGGTTGCTCTTCCGGTCCCAGGTGCTACGGAAGCCATGGGTTACCGTGCAGACATGGCCAAGTCCAAGAACCACACCACACACAACCAGTCCCGCAAATGGCACAGAAATGGCATCAAGAAACCCCGGTCACAAAGATACGAGTCTCTTAAGGGGGTTGACCCCAAGTTCTTGAGGAACATGCGCTTTGCCAAGAAGCACAACAAGAAAGGCCTGAAGAAGATGCAGGCCAACAATGCAAAGGCAGTGAGTGCACGCTCAGAGGCCATCAAGGCCCTTGTGAAGCCTCAGGCCATCAAGCCCAAGATGCCAAAGGGCCCCAGCCGCAAACTCAGCCACCTGGCTTTTATCGCTCACCCCAAGCTTGGGAAGCTGATTCAAAGCTACATGGCCAAGGGTCATAGGCTCTGCCAACCAAAGCCCAAGGTTCAAACCAAGGCAGTGGTCAAAGCTCCAGCTAAGGCCCAGGCTGCAGCTCCAGCCCAGGCTCTCAAAGGTGCCCAGGCCCCTGTGAAAGCCCCATAGAAAAGGCTCCTGCCAGCGTGAAGACAGATGGACTGCCGTGACACACCTACCCACACACTATTTGCAGATAACCAGTGTCCTATGCTGTTTTTACAAATAAACTCGAGGCAAGAGCTGTTTAAAAAAAAAAAGAAGAGCAGAGGTTCGTTACTATGTAGAGCGGTGGAAGTATGAGGCAGAGGCTCACATCTGACAGTGGCTTTTTGGTGGCCTAGAGGAACACATGGTACGAGACAAGAGAGTATACATGTGCATATCCAGAAATAATTCATTTTCGGAGAGAGAGACAAAGACAGAGAAAATACCAAGGCAATTCAATAAATACTAGCTGGATTATATAAAGTCTACAGGCAGAAGGATGAAGTCAAATGAAGTTAAAATTTCATTTAATATCATATAAAAAATTAACTCAAAATAGATCAAAGACTTAAAACAAAGAGTTGGAAGTGTAAGACACTTCCTGGACCTTGAATGATGTCTTTGTCAGTATTGCTGTGAAGAGACACTGTGGCCAAAGCAACTCTTGTGAAAGAAAGCACTTAACTGGGAGCTTGTTACAGGTTTGGCTCATTGTCATCCAGGTGGGGGAAGCACAGTGGCTCACAGGCAGGCTCTGGAGCAGCAGCTGAGGGTTATATTCTGATCAATAGACAGACTCCACGCTTGGCATAGGCTTTTAAAACCTCAAAGCCTACCCTCAACGACACTCTTTCTCTAACAAGACCACACCTTTAATTCTTTTAATATTTTCAAATAGTGCCACTCCCTGGTGGCTAAGCATCTAAATCTATGAGCCTATGGGGGCCATTCTTACTCAAACCACCACAGATGAGGTGAGGTTTTCCTCTGTAGGACACCTAAGTACTATCAACAAATAGGGAGACAATAGATTAGATTTCATCAAAATTAAAGATGCCAGTTTTTCAAAGGATAACATCAAAAGATGAATCCAAATACAGGAATGGGGAGACTATACCTCATGTGTTTGATAAAGTTCTGGTTTCCAGAATATATTCATATAAACCATGTTTGCAACACAGCAGTATAAGGGCAACTTTTAAAAACTGAGGTGACTACAGAAGATACAACAAAGAAGTGGCTGGCTGCTGGACACATAAAGAAATGTTCAGTATTATTGCCATAGGAATATAACTCAAAACCACCAAGACATAGTGTCTTATATCTTAATATGTAACCACCTTATAAAGGGGCTATAATTTATATATTTCAGTATTGAACAGAAGCAAGTGTTATGAAGGACATGGAAAAAATGGAAACCTTTCTAACATTCTCATAAAATTGTATTCTTTGAATAGCAGTCTGACAGCCCATCAAAATATTGAAAATGAAGTGACAAATGATCCTGTAATTCTGCTCCTAGACCCATCCTCAATAACACGAAAGCATGTCCACTTATCCAAGAACATTCATGGTAACATAATTCACAGTACCCCCAAAGTAGAAAGGATATGTTGTTAACATCTCTTGGGAGCTTTCAGAAAGTTTTTAAAAATCCTACCAACATTATTTTGAAAGAGCATGCTTAACTTAAAGAATGAACTTAAAATCAACTCAGAAGCCTGTGACCTCGCATCAGCCCATACAAAGTCCAATAAATCTATACCATCTGGGAGTCTGTGGAAAGCAAAGACAAGACAGCAACAGCCAAAGGTCACATCAACTCCAACACATGAGAACGCTCATACAAATCTCTAGGGACAGTCATCCTGAGACCCTCCAACCTTCTCTTGAGAAGCAGCTAGATAGTCACACAGAGAAACTTGGGGTTTCCATGATGTCAAAGACTTTCTTCAGTCTTGGGAGGGGCACCTGCTTAGATCTCTGCAGGTCTATTTGCATGCCCTCAGGGGCCCAGGGAAAACCTCACAGAATGACTAAAAGGCCAATTCGGAAGGGATGTTAAAATGACCCTCCCACTCTGCAAACAACTGGCTGGTCTCTGATCTGTACATTTCCTTTACATTTAGCAGGGACGTTATCCAACATTTAGGGCGGGATGAGGGGAGTTACGGTTAAAATTCTCAGAAAAAACACCACCTAGGTTAAAATAGGCATGCACACTTACTCAGATTCACACTGACCAACCCTTTATCAGTCAGTAAGCACACAATTAAATGAGCTCTGAAGTCCCATCATCTTCAGCCCAAAGCCCAAGACAAACAGCAAGCACATGTAATTCCAGCTTTTGAGAATCAAAAATTGTTTGAAACCATTTATTTATAGCCCAGTTTCTCACAGATGTTCGCTGGCTTGTGGTCATGTGCCCAGACCAAGGCAGACCTGAGCAGCTGTTGAAATGTACTTCAAACAGGGAGGTGGTGATACCTCTTTTAGAGGAAAAACACCTTCAGGTTCAACTCCACACTGCTCAGAAGTGGCAGTATTCTGGCCACAGCTTCAGGAGACAGATAGAGCTCACACCCTCCCTGGTCCCAGGAACTCTAGGCTGGAGAGAAAAGTGTGGGGCACAGTGCATGCTGGACCCCACAAGAAAACCTCCACAAGGGACCTTCGTCCGCAAGGGCTCCAGCTTTGTACTAACACATGGTTCTAAGGTCAGCCTATTTGGAAATGAAAAGAAACATGAATAGCATTATGGGATTTGACATTCACACAGAAGGTCAAACTGCTGGATTTCTCAAACTTGTGATGTGGTGTTTGTTCTGCACTTTGTCAGCAACATCTAGACCTGAGTGTCTTAGTTACTCTTCTCACTCCTGTGACAAAATGCCTAACAATGGTTAACTCAGAGAAAGAAGGGCGAGATACTAGCTGGAGATAGAGGGGAGTGATCTTTCTGATAAATCCTTTCTTAATCTGCTACAAGCCGGTGCCGCCCACAGGGGGAAGGGTGGGGATTTCTGAATCAATGAAGGCAACCAGGTGAGGTTCCCTAGTCAGTGGTTCTACTTTGTGGCAAACTGACATTAAGATCAACCAAAATTGATGATAAACACAATTCCTTACACTCTCTACTATATGTTATGAGATGTTCCACAGACGCGACAAAAGTCCCCCTGTGATACGACAGCCCATGGTGGGCTGCACAGTAGAGAGCTCAAACTTGGGTATTCCAAAGTGAGGCTTGCCCTGGCCAGCAATGTGATCTTAAGCTTCTCTGCCTCCTGGGACCCCGATGTTCTCAACCAGAGATAATTCCCTAAGCAGGGAATCACATAGCTATGTAACCAGGATAGGCGGGAACATAACATTTTTCAGGGGACACCGTGAACTTTTGGAGTTTGTTTCTATAAACATGCAGGAATTAAAATACATCTTCTCTAACTCCAAGTGAAGGTTGGGAAGTGCTTGGCAGTCCATGGCAGCCTCTCCCCCATCTCCTGTTCCCTCACATCCAGTGAGCCACAGCTCTGCCCTGGCCTCAGTCTGGCATGCTCTCAGCCGGAGCACCTGCTTGTGACTCACAGCCTCGCTGCCAACACTAATATTTGTTCCAAATTCCTCAGCCTGGCTTCAGTTTCCAGGTCAAGGATTTTCTATTCACCCCTCTCCTCTATCCTACCCTTGGAGTGAAAGGAATAATAGACCACCCACCCCAGGAGAACCCCAGGGTCATGTAGATTTTAAAACCAGACTTTACTTTAGGCTACTGCCAAAGGAGAAAAACAGAGGGGCAATAGAGAAAATACGAATGATGGAAAGCCTGAAGTGGAAGCCCTGCCTCCCTCATGTGGAGCATGGGAGATATGAAGGACTAAACAAATCATCTTCACCTAGAAACAAGAGGCATCCCATTTACCATGGAGGTGACTGATGACCCAGGTGTCCCTGAGCTCTCCTGGCAGGGCAGGAAGCAAAGCTGCCCCAGTCCATGGTGCCCAGGACAGACTTCTCCCGGAGCGCCTAGCCTCTCTCCTACCTAACCTCTCCCACTCTCCCCATACCTCTACTGTCTTGGTGGCCGCAGGACACAGGCAGCCCCTGAGTTGACTAGATCTTCTTTCTCAGATTCTGAGAGTTGGACACGAGGACCCATCAGGCTCTGATGATTGCTGAATTTAGATAACCGTTGGAACCTAAGGAGTAGTTATCACAACCCAAGTGTGGAGAAAGTAGGGAAGGGAGAGTGGCAGAGAAGGAGGCACACTGAGAAGGACAGGATGAAAAGAAGAGAGAGCCACCCATCGAACCAGTCAGAC
The DNA here is from genome assembly GCF_004785775.1 of Grammomys surdaster. Taxonomy (NCBI): domain Eukaryota; kingdom Metazoa; phylum Chordata; class Mammalia; order Rodentia; family Muridae; genus Grammomys; species Grammomys surdaster. The sequence continues at coordinate 1,400,025 of NW_021620687.1, forward strand.
AGGCTGAGTGACATGTGAGTGTGTGTGTGTGTGTGTGTGTGTGTGTGTGTGTGTGTCACCCAAGGGTGGATGTGTGGTTTGGTGGGAGGGGGGAAGAAGTTGACAGTCTTTCTGCCTCCAGGGGGTCAGAGTGACACTTGTCTCTCACACACACACACACATACCACACACACACACACACCCTCCGGCGGAGCTGAGCTGCCACTGAATAATCCCAGTAAGAACCCACCCATATCTGATCCCCTTTCAATGATTATTTAGAAAAACAGTTTTAAATGGCAGCATCCAGTGAAGGGAAGGATGGGAGCCGACAGATTGGCAAAATATCTGGGGAACCTGCTGGGCCAATGGCAAGAGTTTACAAACATGGCCTCACCTTTGGCTCCGTATTTGTATTAGAAGAAAGAGTGTATATACAATCCCATGACCAGAGGCAGCAGCAAGTTAAACAAAGACCAGACTACATTCATTCATCCAGTAAATAATAGAACCTCTAAAATAAATGTTTATGGCTGAGAGCAGGACATTAACAATATCAAACTGCCTCCCGCCCTGTTTCTTCCCATTTTCCCTTCATAGGGCCTCGACTGCATGGAACTATGAAAACCACACATGCTGCTTAGGTTTTTTTGTCAACTCAACACAAAGTCTTCTGGGAAGAAAAAACTTCCACTGAGAAGATGTCTCCATCAGATTGGCCTGTGGGCAAATCTATGAAGCATTATTTTAAATTAATGATTGATGTGCAAGTGCCCAGGCCATTGTGGGCGGTGCCTCACCAGGACAAGTGATCCCAGGGGGATGGGGTGGGGGTGGGGTGGGAGTGGGGTATAAACAAGCAAGATGTGCAAGCCATGGGAAGCAAACCATGAGGAATGAGCCAGTGAGCAGTCTCTGCTTCAGGTGCTGCCTCTGCTTCCCTGAAAGACTATGGTCTGCAAGAGTAAGCTGAATAACACCACCCTGGCCCAAGATGCATCTGATGAGGGTGGTTTATCACAGTAGTAGAAGGCAAACTAGGACGACACAGGACAAGAAAAGCAGACACAAGAAAACATCTAAAGACAAGGAAAGAGGTGACATCCCATGTCTCCCCTTTCATATGGTCTGGATTGTCAATATTTCAGTACTTCAATATTCAATTTTCAATAACAGCTTATTCAAGATTGTCTGCTCAAATATGTAAAACAAAACAAAGGAGAAGAACTGTGACAATGTACCCCTTACATGCTTTTATGGGAGATAGGTATGCTGGAGTGTGAATCCAGGGTCTCAGGGATGCCAAGCACACATGCTACCACTGAGTGATGCCTGGGTCTCAAGTAGCCCAGGCTGGCCCTTGAGCTTGCTGTGTGGCCAAAGATGACCTTGAACTAGTGACCCTCTTGCCTCTACCTCTCAAGGGCTGGGGCTGTGTCATGAACTCCCATATGATTTTGTATTTGTTGTTATGAAGTTGGGATTTTCCTAGCTCAGTGGTACCTGGATGGGATTCTACTCAGAATTACTGACTCTGAAAACAGCAGCCACTCATGGTCCTTCTTCGCCATGTCATGGTAACATTATCTGTTAAACATTTTTTCCATGCCTGCCCCTATGTGTCAGGCTAAGTTTACTCTCTGCTGAGTTCATTTTCTGGGGCTATTCCACTTTTAAATGTTTTGTTAATATCAATTATCTTCAAGATAATCAGCTCTTCCGAGGCCCAAAGGAGCAGCTGGACAAGCTGACTGTGGCCAGGAGGCCCTGAGATGCCACACGGTCTAGAGATGCCACACGGACTAAACATGCCACACGTTCCAGAGATGCCACGCGGTCTAGAGATGCCATGCGGTCTAGAGATGCCACACGGTCTAGAGAAGCCACACGGTCTAGAGATGCCACACGGTCCAGAGATGCCACACGGTCCAGAGCTCTGGAGGCCTGGAGCTGCTCACACTCCCTCCTGGAGTGACTGTGCCCTGATCACTTTTCTCCTCCCACTATGAGTATCCTCTTCTGTTTCTGTGTGTGGTACATGAACACACACACACACCACACATACACACCACACACACACCACACACACACCACACACACACATCATACACACATATCACACACCACACACACCACACACACCACACACACACACCACACACATCACACACATACACACCACACACACCACACACCACACACCATACACATCACACACATACACACCACACACACACACACCACACTCACCACACACACACACCACACACACACCACACACACACCACACACACACACACCACACACACACACACACACACACAGAAGAGGTTTGGATTTTATTTTAAATCCCATTGATACACAGTGTTGGAGAAAGGAACCACTACTGAGACAGAAATCCTTTTGGTATGGTCTTCACAGAGCCACAGTAAGCTACTCTTCTCTGTGAGCCCTTTGACACATCCCAGGAGCCTGTGCAGTACACGCTGAAAGGTTCTGAGCTGACACGGATGTGCATACCTGACTTGGTTACTTACTGTCCAATCCTTGGAGCATTGGGGATCGTGTCTCCTTGCTATAATGCAGACTGGTGTCTTTTCTAGAATAGAAGAAACACCCCAACTCTAGTGTAAGCACCCCAATACTGAATGAAGCATCCTTACGGCCTTGCTGCTCTCTCATAAATGGCAAATCCACCTTCTTTTCAATGGCCAGTGGGCAGGCCTGATAGGTTACAAGTGAGCGCAAACAAGGCTAGCTTTCCTTCCAGGCTAAACCAAGTAGAAAATCCTCCAGGAACAATCTCAGTCTCAGCTTCTAGGGGCTTAGAATGCAGCTGGCATTTCCTGCTCTGCCTGGTATACTTCATTGCCTGTTTCTTTCTCTAGCTGTAGCCAACAGAGTCATGGGTCTGTAATAGCGATGAAAACAGGAAGTGAAACGGGCTTCCCAAACAGCGCGACCAAGCAGGCTTTCTTCTTCATGCTTTAATGCAGGTAGAACTGAGAGAGCAGCTAGCTTCCCAGACTTCCACGGCCACTGCTTTACCCATTTTCAAACATGGAAAAGGATGACGTGAACAGAGACTTGGGTTCCCACAACTTACTTCTGAGGCAAGATGGCTTCCCTAAGGCTAAGAAGATAAAGCTCATGGCTTCACACAGATGGTCCTTGAGAAACTAAATGGAACCCTTGCCGGCCTTCTGTAGAAGTGTGACGGAGACAGGAAAAACCCGGTAGTGAGTGAGCTCCTAGAACACGCTATGTGTCAGTAACTGGAGCCAATTGTGTGTGTGCACTTGTGTAGACACGTATGTGTTACATACACATATGGAAGGCAGAAGAGAACATCAGGACCATTCCACTATTGATTATTGATCTCTGCCCACTATTGATCCCTGCTTTATTTTCTCGTAATTGGGTCTTTTCTTTTTCACTGAAATGCGCCCTTGTTCTCCTCCCCCACACTAGGGTTACAGACATATGTAGGACCAGGCCTGATTTTTATGTGGACTCTGGGGATCCAAACTCAGGCCAGCATGCTTAGATAGCAAGTGCTCTTAGACTTCTCCCAGCCCTGTAACAATGGCCTTCTTGGTATTCAGAATGGAGGCAGCTATTCACAGCCACGGGGCACTGTTGATAAGGTAGATATCATTTCATACAAAGCAGTGTGGAAACAGGCCATGACCTTTGCTTTCTCTTAGTTAGGCATTAAAAAGGTTGAAGTGGATATGGGCACTGATGGTTACTCAATTAGCTTTTCCACACTGAGTCTCGGGTTCCACGAGGCACAGGACAGGGAAGCAAGCACTCTTGAGGGAACAATGCCCCATTCTCTCCATCTTGGTCCCACCTTCAGGGACTCACTCAGCTTGAGTCCTAGACATCTCAGAGACAGCTCTGAAGCAAGGAGCTGGCAGGGGAATTGGCAGAAGGCAGATATATATTTTATATGCAGTTAAGAGGTTTCTGAATAGCATTTTTCTAAGCTCCAGGCTTATAGGATTTACATTTTATGACTCAGAACACTAACTGTGATTGCCAACGTTCTTATTTTTAGACTTTTTAGGCAGAGAATATGACAATAAATTCTACCTACTCTTTCTACAAACCCTCTCCACTTCCTCCAGGGAACAAAAAAGTATTTGGCATTTTCTGGGTGTTATTTTATTTGCATATACAGGTATGTAGTAAAAAAAAAGAGGTAAGTAAAGAATTAATAACTGGATCTCAAAGTGATTCCTACAACTGCTACATAAGTTGGCAGAATATCCCAGGGGTACAGAAATAACTTCTGTGCCTGGGTGGCCTGTTCAGTTTCCTCACAACATGCTGGCTCCCAGTTCTGTCTGTCTGCTCAGACAAGTGGCAAGGGACAGCAACAGAAGGACCACAGTGTGACAGAAAAGGAGACCGGAGATGAGTCAATGAGATCACCAAAGTATGTTATGCTTTAGACCAATAACGTGTGTCCCCCAGTGCCTTACCTGCCCTCTGTTCTTTTTAAAATAACTTTTATTAAGGTACAATCTATAAACTAAAGTGCACTCCTTTTAAGTGTCAGTTTGATGAGTTTGTAACAAATATATCCACCTACATAACTACCATTCAGTCAAATAGGGAACACGTCTCATTCAAAACCTCCCTCACAGTCTGTGGTGTGCCAGAAGCTCCACACCCGAGTCTTCTGTCACCGCTATTATGTGACTTGTCCTAGGACTCCTTAGCCCCAGGATAAGGCAATGTATAAGGCTTGGGTCCAGCTTCCTTATCTCGCTAAGTGTCTACAAGTGTCAGTCAGATTCCCTGTGCTAGCTAGTGGTTCCTTACTTCAGTCTCTCAGTGTCTACCAGTGCAATTTATCTGATCCAGGCCGATGAACACATGATGGTTGGATTATCAACATTAACCTGCTATGGACATTTGCATAAAGACCCTTCTCTGGGGCAAATGTATAGGCACGGAGCTTAGGCCACTGGGTATGTTTAACTCCACAGACCGCAATCTGCTTTCCAAAGTGGCCGCACCTCTTTATGCTCCCATGACGGAGGACAACGCTTGGAATGACAGGCTTCAGTCAGTCACGTGGATGACTATGTAAGTGAACTTCCCTGAGTTAAATTTATGAAATGTAAAAGTTTAGAGCATAAACTCTGTTTAGTTCATCCTCGTGAAGAAACCCGCCTCCTTAGGGAATGGTGCAGATTAGGTCTGATTAACAATGGGTCAGAGGTTAGGGGCTTGAATGCCTTGACCAACTTTCTCACTAAAGAGCTCTCGGGTGTCAGAAAGATGAGCTATCTCGTCTCATTCATTTTCTTCCTATTAGTGATAAATAATTAAGTCAAGAACTATCTAGACGGCTCAGTTGGGAGAAAGTGCCTGCTACCAAGCCTGACGACCGCAGTTAGATCCTCCACATGATTGAACGAGGGAACTAAGTTGTTCCCTGACCTCCACACGCACACCCTGCCACAAGCATGCCCCACTCGTCAATAAATAAGTACAAAATAAATAGGTAAGTTGGAGCAAATAAAGCTGGAGATCTTGTTATAAATCAGTTTTGCTGAAAATGCCGGAGTCCTTTCATAGCCCAGCACTATTGTGCGTGACTCCCATGGTTTTCAGAGAGAGTTGGCATACACCCCAGTCAGCGAGGAAGGACTAACTCCCCCATTACATGTACATGGAATAGGACCCCATCAAGAAAAGAAGCTTCATTCGGTCTTCAAGCTGCATTGCTCGTCCATAAAGATTATGTCCTCTCTGTTGTGGTCATCTGAATTTAATTTCAAACTATACCTACTTCTAAAACCCTCTCAGAGTCAAAATGCAGAAGCACACACCTCCGGCTATTCACAGTTTCCTTCTGAAGCCTTCAACCGCACAGAATGACCCCCAGTCTCAACCTTTGCTGCTGCGTTTCTTTGTAGGTGAGGCAATCCTACCAGCTCCCGGTGTAAGAACCTAAGCAAATGCCAGAAGTCATGTCGGTCTCTTGGTTCACATAAGGAAAGGTGAGGTTAACGGAGCAGGCAGAGCTGAGGAGGAGGGCAGGAGCCGTGTGTTCTTTACAAAGAACCATAAGGAGTTGAAGGACTGGGTCAGAGGTGGCCAAGGGTGGGAGCAGGTGCCCAGCAGAACACCAAAGGACATGGGGGCGCTTTTCAAAAAAAAAAAAAACTTTCAAAGAAGTACATACTAAAGAAAATAATGCAACCAAAACATCTGTTGTTTGGGGATAGTGGAGAGGAAACCTTGACATTTTTTATCTTCAATTCCTGTCTAAACACACAAATCAGACATTGCTTATCCAAGATTCAGAATTCACTAAACAAAGATTCCCTATATCTTGTTCTAGAGAGCTTACAATATCCTGTCAGAAACTGAACAAGCCTTTTATCACTGACGACAAAGATAAGGGCTTCAGCGGGAGGTCCCTTTCACATGAATGGGGAAGCTCACCTTGCTGGCTAAAAGATTGTGTATTAAAAAGTAATATGCATGTACTGTCAGGGACCTTTATCCAAGGAAAACTGGAAGATAATCTACCGTAGCTACCAACCCAGGCAACCATTAACCTTTCTCAGATCACTACTTCCTGAAGATCCAATGACAGTCAACAAGGTACATTCCTTCCAGAAAAGTGACCATTAAGTTAAGTCGGTCCCCAGAAAAGTGACCATTAAGTTAAGTTGGTCCCCTGAAGGTCTGGGGATGTCTCTAGGGTTTAAAGGACCCAGGTCTGTTTATTTACTCTGAAATTCCATCTCTCAGTGTTGCCCAGGCTAGCCTCAAATGTACAGTCATCCTGCTTCACTCTCCCTGTAGCTATGACTGACTACAGGCCTGTGTCACTCTGCTAGTCTCAGGCCCTGGGTTTAAATGAAGGACCTGTTCAAGAGCTGAACTCACCGGTGAGATTTCACGGACAATATTTCAAACAAAACCAATATCTGGAAACAGAAAAACAAACTTCTCTCCAGTCCAAATGCCAAATCCAAGTATGGCTGGATATGGAGATGACTTTTTTTTTTTAAACTCCAAAAATTACTTAACATTCTCACAGGAAGTATGTGTTCAGAGACAGAAAAAGAGCTGTGGGAAAACAGACTGCCCCAGATGTCCATTCGCCTGTCATCGTCCCTTCACATCCAGGTGAGCTGGCTCGTCTGTAGTCACTGGGAATGCACTGTCAGAGCCTCATTTCTAGAACAGACCTATTCTGAAGGGGGTCGTTCTCTGTGGGACACTAGGCAAAGAAAAAGTGTCTGGCTAGAAAAATGTGCAAGAATAAACTGCAAAGTGTGACTAAATTTGGAAAAAGAAAAAAAAGTCAGACTGGAAGGAGATAGGGAGAATTTGAGGATTCTGGATTGGGAGCCAGGCGGGTTACTATCTGTCGTCTACAGACTAATAGCACCAAATATGTCTCGGCCTAATCCCTAGACCACAGACGTCAAGCTCAAATGGCAAAAGGGTCTTGGCAAGCACAGTGATGCTAAAGCCCTGGAGGTGAGAAGAGTTTCCCAGACTCTCCATTTGAGCTCTACCTAAACAAGAGGGTCCTTTAATAGGGAACAGGGTGAACATTAGCAATGCAGTCACAGAAGCAGAGGGACAAAAGCTGGAGTGACATGAGACCATTAGCCAAGAACAGCAGCAGCGTCCCCAGGCTGGAGAGAACAGGGAGTGTGGTCCCTATTAAAACCTCTGGGAGACACTGTCTTGCCGACACCTGCTTTTTGGCATCTGACTTCCAGAACTCATCCATTAGAGCACTAGTAAGAAATGACTGTATTGCCTACATCGTGTTTCAAGGTGGTAGGTGAAGAAAAGTGTGAAACAAAATATAGAAAAGTGACTTCTGCTAAACAACAAATACTCCCATCAACCAGATGGAGCAGCACACACCTACAACCCTAGTGCCCAGGATGATGAGGCAGGTGGGTTGCAAAGATCAGCTTGGCTCTACGTAGTAAAACCTTAGTTCCAAAAGAAATGAGCCTAGAACAACACAGCTGTGAGTCTGAGCCAGCAGCATGTGCAGGGCTACAAGGTTTAATGACAATAACTCTGATAATTAGAAAGCCTACGTCTGGTTCTCGCTCCTCCATATACAGTGATGTGCCCTCAGGCAAGCACGTTGGTCTCAGTGGCTAACCAATATTCAGAGCCGATAAACTCTAATGCTTCTGGATGATGTCAGCAGTCTAGGCCTAAGCCATGGTCGGTTGGTATCATCAACCAACTCCAGCGCGTCTTCTCTCAGGCCGGAATGCTACTGTGAGACTGGTCACACTGTCTCTACATCCAGTCTCTGAGCTTAATGAGATTTTGTCATTGCCTCCATGATGGGACTTGAAGGCGGGCCACCTTCTCATCACTAAATCCTACACTCTTTCCTGGCAAGGCCACACTGTGGGCCGTGGACCTGAGATAGGCTTGCACACTTGAGTGAGGGAACACCAACACGAGAGGACCACGAATATATGAAGAAAAATGCAAGGAGACAGGGGGTTCTGGGGTCTCAATGCCATCCACCCTAGTTTTCGTAAGGTAAAATCTTATCACCAATCTGATGGCAGTGGGAGCTAGTTAGGGGATCCAGTAGGTTAGGAAGGCAAAGCTCTCAAGGATAAGATCAATATCTTCTGCTCAAAAAAAAAATGGGCCCCAAAGTGCTACCTTCCCCTTCCACCCATCAAAGACACTCCCAAAAGACATGAATCAAGAAACACACCCTCGCCGGGCGATGGTGGCGCACGCCTTTAATCCCAGCACTTGGGAGGCAGAGGCAGGCGGATTTCTGAGTTCGAGAGTTCGAGGCTAGCCTGGTCTACAGAGTGAGTTCCAGGACAGCCAAGGCTACACAGAGAAACCCTGTCTCGAAAAACCAAACTAAAAAAAAAAAAAAAAAAAAAAAAAAAAAGAAACACACCCTCAGGAGATACCACTCTAGCTATCACTTTGATCTTGGACTTACTGGTCTTTGGAACAATGAGAAATAAATTTCTGTTCTTTTTAAGCTACACAATTTTTGGTATTTTGTTGTAACAACCCAATCTGACAGGTTGATGGAGTCAGGCATTTGAGACACACTCATCAAGAATGGCATTTCTGAAATTCCTTTTTAAAAGAAGAGAAACACTGCAAACTCAAAGTGGCCCCTGCAGACAGACAGCCCACTGTTGTGAGGTGAGATGCCCGGCTGCAGCCAGTCAGCTGCCTTCCCTTCACATTCAAATTCCACACGTGACCGACGGATGCTGCTGCAGCAACTCCAGGCTTCACGGTTCACGGGAGGAGAATGGACAAGCCACTGCCCAAAATAGTTTAATAAGGCCAGCAATGACTCACAATGTGACAACAGGCCGAGCCAACAGATGCCTGCACGGGGCAGCCCAGCCAAGAGGGAAGCTCGTGGCACAAAGTTAAAATGGAAACTCAAGGGCAGGAACATCCAGCTATAGACCATGAGAACCACCAAAAACTCGGACAGAGTCAAACAGGCATTTAAGTTTCATAATCATTAACACAATCTTTGTGTCAAAACCAACAGACTCATGAATGTCAAAAGCAACCAACTACACACGCCTACCTAGGAACGTACCCCCCACACACACACACACACAGTGTATTCTGAATAGGTCCCACATTTACTCTATAATTGTATGTGTATAACATTTTCCTTTGTGTATGAATAGCTATGAAGAAGAAGGGAAGGACAAAACTCCCAGACATCAGCAAGGACAGCAACAGGCACAGGTTAGTCTAATTCCAGAGCAGAGTTACCCACAGTGTGACTGTTTGGATCATTGATCGTATCTTCCATGCTACTGCTATTCCAGAGAAAAATGAGTCGCTGCACAACACTGTAAGTTTTTTAGAGCATAACACTGTAAGCTGTTTTTTAGAGAAAACAAAACAACAGCAGCAACAACAAAAGGCCTGTGGGCCCGTGAGAAGGCTCATCAGGTAAAGCTCCATCCTACCAGGCCATTCGACCTGAATTTGATTCCTGGACTACACATGTCGGAAGGAGAAAATTGAGTACCACAAGTTGTCCTCTGACCTCCATGTGTGTGTTCCATGAATGGCATATCACACACACACACACACACACACACACACACACATCTATGTAAGATCTTCATGAGTATTATGTATAGAGTAAATAGAAACTTTAAAACAATAAACTGTGGAACTGTTGGCATGACACCAGCTTTATTTTCTATAAATAGCCCACGGGTAAGATGGGGAAAGCAAAACTTGGAAAAAGAGAAGAACAGAGTGTTATGAGTTTTCCAGGATACACATACACACACACACACACACACGCACACACACACACAGATTCACACAACGCACATGCACTGCCATATGCACACATACACACAGAGACCTAATGTGTGATAGTTTTACAATGGAAACCTGTGAGAAAGTAATTTTCTCAGCTGGAACCAAACATAGGATCAGAAGTAATGGAAGAGACAGTTGTCTCAGAGTGCTGTTTTGATATGAAAGTCAAATCTCACACTGCAGGGCAGACCTCATTTGAAAGACACCTGTATCAATCATCTTAGCAGGTTTTTATTTTGAAAATCCCACAGATAAACACAGCATGCTCAACACTGATCTTACTGGCAAGGGCAAGTCTCCTTTGCTGTGTCTGAAAAGCAGTGATCTTTTCATTATAACCCTTTTGTGTGTCTGAGTCACAAGCTTTAATGACAGACAATCAAATCCCTTGGATCAAAAACAGAATTTTCTTTGAATAGAATAGAAAAGAAGTGAAATACTTGTCAACAAAATAAAACACCTCCACCACCTGCTAGAGAAGAAAGTGCCTACTGTGCCCGAAGAAAGTGCCTACTGTGCCCGGGCAGAAGATGACTCTTGTGTAACACAGCATTTACCAAAAACATCCATGCCCCTTTGGTCCCAAACACTGAGGAGGAGACAACGTCTCAACAGTCTCAGTGATGCCCAGACTGGTATCAAAATTAAGTTGGAAATCAATAAAGATCAATACCAGGGAGACTTGGCTAAACTGTTCAGAAGGCCTGTCTCTAGATGAAGTCTGTAAACTGAGTTTTCCAGACAGCTCCCAGCTGAGTGGATGGTTCCTCGGTGTTTGTCACCCTTGAAATGCAGTGCAATGGAGTATGCTGTGGGCTGAACTAAGTCAACTCTCATCTGCTGTCTATTCCTTGCCCATCATTCAACACTTAGACTTTGAAACAACCAGATGGGCCGAGCGGTGGTGGCGCACGCCTTTAATCCCAGCACTTGGGAGGCAGAGGCAGGTGGATTTCTGAGTTTGAGGCCAGCCTGGTCTACAGAGTGAGTTCCAGGACAGCCAGGGCTACACAGAGAAACCTTGTCTCAAAAAACAAAAACAAAAAGAAAAAAAAAGAAAAGAAAAAGAAACAACCAGATGGGAAATTCATTAAAAAAAAAAAACATAACAAAAAAAAAAAACACTTTTCTGACTTTATCTCTGTTGTAAAGATTCACTTCATTCCATATAACACATAGTTTTCAAAATTGTCGGTAGCCATTGGAGAATAATCACAAGGACCTTACAGTAGTCTGTTCTCTCTTAAGACCTCTTTGAAAAATATGGGCCAAGATTTGCCGTGGCTTGTGGTAGTAGAAAAAAAAAGGTATTGAAAAGTCGTTAAATGATTGATGACTGACAGTCAATGGTGCACTTACACCACAGTCTGTATAATACCTAGGAAAATACTAAAACAAGCATAAGAGATTTTTTTTACTTAAAATAATTACGTATTCATAACTGTTAGGTCTTGAACCCAGGACAAACGCCTGAGGTGTCCATTAACATATTAAAGCGGATGCTGGCTGCCTGGTTCTCCAAGCATCCCTCAGTCTTTACCTGTTCAAAGGCCCTCTTGGCTGGCACATCCTATCCCATAGCCTGAACTTTCCACCCCAGCTAATGGGCAGAACTTCCCTCCCCCGGCTCCTCTGGTCCCAGCATAACTCACCCGTTTTGGTTATGCCGGTCTCTTGGCCCAGGCCACCCTTCTTGGTCATCGACTACTTTCCCCTCTCCTCCCACTGCCTCACTTGTTTATTCCAGACTCTCCCAGATGTCTCTGTCTCTGGTTGCACTCTCCCTTGTACCTACAATAAACTTTCTTCTCCACCATACCTAGGAGCAGTCACGCCCTTCCTTTTTTGATTTCTCTCTTTCATTCAAAAAAAAAAGCTATGGAAACAGACCAGAGCAAACCACAAACCGGTGAACCTTACCCAACTCGGTGTCTTATATTTACCTAGAGCTCTAAATAAGACATTAACATCACGTACAGCGCAGCTAACTAGTGCAACATGCTTGCATGCTTCTGAGCTGTAGTACCCTGTCAGTGTCTTATGTGCTCTGACATCTGTCTAGTGTGACTGCTGTGTACAGTTCAGGACATTCTATAGTACATACAGACTGTGTGACTGCCAATGCAATTAAGACTGCTTCATTGCCGTGAAGGGACCTTCTGAGGTGTTAAAAATGATTGATCTCTTGTTCCAGAGGTTGCCAGGCTGTATACCTAAGGGTTAGACAATTAAGTTACCATTCTGCCTGATCTGAAAAAGAATGGCAACTATCAATTAACCTAACATATAGGTTTTGTTGGAACATTTGTTGGACTTCTTTTTCATGCAAGACATCGCTGTATTTGGGAATGCCCTCACCCCCTAGAAACATTGACATTTAATTTTCCTCTGTAAATTTTATTTTCTATTCTCTGATATTTATCTTGCCATGAATAAAAATAGCATTAGTAAAGCAGAGGGGGGAAGATAGGAGAGAAAGAAAGGACGGAAGGAGAGGGTGTGGTAACCGGGCCTACATCCCTGCTACTGGGGAGGCTTCAGCAGGAAGACCCCATGTTCAAAGCCTGCTTGGGCTACAGAGGGATGTGAGGGCCTGGGCAATGTAGTAAGACACTTTCTCAAAAGCTATAAACTGTAAAGATGGGACTATGGGATAGTTCAGTCTTGAGTATCTGCCTAGCATGGGCCCAGAACTGGGGTCAATCCACTGCAGGGGGTCAGCACAGTCTCCTAAAAGCAACCCCTTGTTTCTACTTAATTCATTCTGAGATTCCTCCTGGCAGAAGAGTCATCACCATGACAATTATTTCCACTGTTCCCTAAGACACAACCAACCTCTGTCAACTTTGTGATGAAGGGGTCCAAAGCTGGCTGTTTTCCTCAAAAATTAGTTTGAAAAGTCCTCCTCGATTTGATCCCAGACAAGGAAAGAACACTGTTTAGGACGGATTATTCCTCTCACAATCTGTAAGAAATGAAAACAGGCTCCAATGCGACCTTTAGTGGCCTCAACAGTGCAGAATAATCTGGCAAAGAGCCTCAAGGTCTTAAGATGCCCCTAAGAACACTGCCCTTAGCAAGGTCAAGCTACCACCGTGAGCCACGTTCTTACACCTATAGTGAGAATGAAGTTCTGAATATCCATGGAAACGTAAACGTCCGCATCTGACCCAAAACACAACCCTGGCTCTGGGCTTTGAAGATTTCTATGTAGACTTCTGCCAGGTGAACAAACGAAGGCAAGAGGAAGAACAGTCATTCCAGCCTCAGACTGTGCCTGCAGGCCCAGGACTGGGGGCTGGGGGGCAGGGAAGGGGCTGAAGACAGAGTAGACATAGGCTCAGAAAGATGACTCTGGCAAACATGTTGAATGCCATTGATGTCAGCCTGTACTGACCCACAAGCAGCAGGAAATCAGACTGGTCCTAAGGTGAAAAGCAAGTTGAAATGGAAAGATTGGAAGAGATCAATAGTTGTGCTCCTAAGAGTATATCCAGCAGACGTCAGAGAGGCCTTTGGCAGGGCCAGCAGTTGTAAGACATCTGTGAATAATTTTCATTTTAGCTAATGACTTTGTGCTATACATAATCAACAGCTTACTGTTTTGTACATTATTCTTCAGTCTTGCCCATAATGCCACATGTAATTCTGGTTGTTTCCTTTTAGATGCTCTACAGAATTGTATTGGTGAAATATATAGCTATCGATCCACCTTGTGCCCAGACATTTATGTTGCTTCCAGTTTTGTGTTCAAACAACGCAGCCGCAGACAAAACGTACATATGACACACCCACACACCTCTGTGAGACTCTTATGTATCTAGAAGCTGACTGACTGCTAGGTCCACAGTGCTACTGGCAATAGCATCTCCCACAGTGCTATTTAACTGCCAAGAATCTCTAACCTCCCACCCAGTCTTCAGCAGCCCTCCCACCCCCCCACCCCTCCCAACCCCCAGCACTGGTGCCTGCAGGCACTGGCTGTAGTGGAACCAAGTGACAGTTCCACTAAGAAAACACGAGCTCTCACTTCATATGTCGCCCCTGCTTCGAACAGCCACACGACTGAATGTGAACAAACCTGTGGAGACTGAAGAGTTTGCTTGTTTGTTTCTTTTCCCCCCAAAGCATATTCCATGAAACAGGTTTCGGACAGTGACGTCAACAGGGAACTACAGAACTATGGTCTGCTTAGGCAACAGAGCAGACATAGCTTTGAGGAGACATTCAGCTGACATTAACAGAGATACCCACCTACCCTCAAAGGGTGAACTAAACAAGCAAGAGCTTAGAGGCTGCCATGACCTGAATGCCTCTGTCCTCCATTCTTACCCCGCCCCGAGTTCACAGAATGACACCTAAATACCACAGTGATGGATTAGATCAGACCTCTGAGCAGTAATTAGTCTATGAACAGGATTAGTCTGATTTTATAGGGCCTCGGTAAGCAGTCCTACCCTGCTGTCTGCCCTGAGACAGAGGAAAGACAATCTGTGAGGCACAGAGCCTTCAACAGACACCAAACCTGAAACACCTTGATGGTGGACTACCCAGCCTTCAAAATGATGAGTGGAAACTTCTGCAGTTTATTAGCTGCCCAGTTTGGGGTGATTTGCTATAGCATCCTGAATTAGACCACCTGTCACATAAAAGCTACAGAAAGACTTTCCAGAACTGACTCATCAGCTCTGTGGGAATAAGGTACCCAACATCCTTCTACCCTGGATTCCAAGACTTCTACCAGGTCCAAGAGACTTTCTAAAACTGTCGTCCTCAATTTTAACATAAGATGAGGGGAAAAAAAAAACAGTAAGGATTGGCTCTCAGCTGAACAGCTATCTTTTTATTAGACCTCCTGGAAGGCTGCTAAGTCAGTCTGTCTCTGTCTCTGTGATTCTCTCTCTCTCTCCCTCCCTCCCTCCCTCCCTCCCTCCCTCTTTCCTTTCCTCCTTCCCTCCTTCCCTCCCTGCTTCCCCCTCTCTTTTGCACACTTATCATGCACAACCACGCACTCGTGTATGCACATACACCTAGGCATATGCATGGGCCAGCTCTAGTAATATGACAGTCCCTAGCTGCAAGAGAAACTGAATAAGCTGTTTGTTACTTACTAAGGTCTCTATTTCTTGAGATAACATGTGCAGGAATGAGAGAGGAAAATGAAAAGTCCCATACTTAAGGGAGAGCATATAACATAAGCAATATCATTGGTCATTATAAATGAACTGATTAAGCAAGACGTCAACACAAGAATAAAGGGGGAGGGGCAAGAGGATGCAAGGGACAGATTTCAGAGTCTGGAGCCGAGGGCTATCAGATGAAATGGTAGGAATCACTAGGATGACCGAGGTCAGTGCAGAACAAGAAGAGCCAGTAAGGGCCACACAACAGGGAAGGCAAGACTTAAAAGAGAGGAGCAAAATTACCAGGAAATGAGAGACAAGGGGAAGAGAAAAATCACCGTCCAAATCAAAGAGCAAAAGACTTCGGGGGAGGCAGGGCTGTTAAAGGCACTGCAACCAGCCTAGCAGTCATGGGCGCCATCATTCCCTGTATACACAAGGTCACTGGAAATATATGTATATATACATATATATGTATGCATGTTCTCATTATACTGGAGAGCTACACGCTTGCAGAGAGTCTGAGTCACTCTCAATCCCAGGCTGTAAATGGAGGATTCTAAACCTCTGAGGTAAGCCCATACCTCCTGCCATAGATGAGCTTAGGCAAGCTCTTAAGATACAACCCTGGCTAACGAGCCTCTAGGCAATGTTTGGAGGAACAGCGCACAAGGACTAAAGACTGAATAATGCATTTGCCCCTTCAAGACAATGAATGGAGCCACTGGGGAACTTGAGAGCTTCCAGACTGCTTCAAGGGTTTTCTGATACTTGCATCCAAAACCATTCACACAGGAGGGAAGCCTTGGGAGACTGGAGATTTAGAATGTAGTATCCTAGTCCAATCACTCAGAGTTTCAAAGATGATAGCAACTCTAAGGGCTGGGGATATACAAACAACGCTTGGATGGCTTTTCCTGGTAACTCTGTATCTAGAAAAAAAGAAACAAAGACACATGCAAAGGTTGAGAAGAAGTTCCGAAAGAAGCTTGCACTTCTGAAGATGATAAGACAGGTGTGGAGTGCAGCAGTGAGAGCGTGGGAACCTGGAATCTGCAAAAAGATTTTAAAATGCTGTCAAGGAGGGCTGGAGAGATGGTTCAGTGGTTAAGAGCACCGCTGCTCTTCCAGACATCCTCAGTTCAATTCCCAGCAACCACATGGTGGCTCACAATCATCTGTAACCGGATCCGATGCCCTCTTCTGGTGTAGACAGCTACAGTGTACAAATATACATAAAATAACTAAAATTAACTATCTGGGCTGCATTCAAACTGGAGAGATACAAGAGAGAAATTCAGAGGAGGAAGATCCATCAAGGTACGCAGAGTGATTGACTTTACAATTCAACCAAATTCACCTGCATCACGCATCCAACCGCATCAAAGATAGCAGGATATAGATCAAGGCAATCGATCCCAGTGAGTCCGAGGAAGGAGTCAAAGATAAAAAGCAGCTAGGCAGAGAGGAAATTCTGGGGCTATGACAGAGAGAGGCATTTCAGAGGTAACAACCACAGGAATACTAAACTGTACCCACTGAGGTCACTGAACAGGTGGACAGGGAAGGAGATGAGTCACTGAGGGGATGAAGGAAGGCAGGGGCAGCTGGCAACTGGAACACTTCCCACACCAATCTTCTCAATACTTCTTTAGGGAGAATAATAATGGAATAGCAGGGAGTCTCTGGCAATAGGCAGACAGCATGTCTGTAAACCCTAGAAAGCCCAGCCTCTATTTCTAGGCAACGCCTCCTCCCCTGGTCCTCCTCCTCCTTCCTAGTTGAGCAGTGTCCATGAGAAATAAAAGACACACAGGAAGAAATTCATCGCCTCAAAGATGCCTCTGTGTCTCCGCCACTGGCATTTATTTGGTTTGTTCTACTCTGGCTTACTGCCTGGTTCAGGGTGCAGTGATTGCTTTAGCCTAGAAAACTTCAATAGCTCCAGCCAGTCTTCCCCACTCAACGTATATCACATATTACCAGATGTCCTCCCAGAACCCGGCCCTGCTCTCCTCATGGCTTTCTGCTGTGATGCATACCCAGCTCTCTCAACCCCTCAGGAGATGGGCCACCACTTCCCACACCACTGAACCACTTGGCGGCAAACTATTCACTGAAGTCACGAGTGCCTTTTCTTCAGTTAATTTTCTCTTCTTTGCATTTCCTCAGCCTCCAGCACTGACTGTCATTTGTGCACAACTGCCTCTGGGTGAAGAGATTGCTAATAGAGCCTAAAATAATACGTTCAGTTATTTTGCATATAATACATCACCACATGGGATTCTTCACAAACTTATAGGTAAAACAATGTATAAAGTTAAGTCTTGACCTGGGAATTGTTAGGTTTCAAACCTGGGACAAATGGCTGAGGTGCCAACTGGCATATCAAGGAGGACCTGGCCACCAGGTTCTCCCTGCACCCCTCAGTTTCTACCTGTCAAGGGACTCTCCTCACTGTCATACCCCGCACCCTACCCTAAACTTCTCCAGCCCAGGGGCTGGGCTTCCCTTCTCCCAGCTGCCCTTCCCTATACAATTCAACCACTTTGGTTACCTAGCCTTTTCATCTACTCTCTGTTGGGCCTCCTGGATGCTGCATCTGCTCCCCCTCGCTCACCCCTCCTTTTCCTTCCCCTTCTCCTCATGTGGTTCTGGGTCCTGTCTACTCTGGAATCTCCCAGACATGTCTGCCTCTGGCTATGCTCTCCCAAATGTGTATAATAAGCTTTCTCCTCCATCACATGACAGTCATGTCCTTTTTTTTTTTTAATTTCTTTTTTCATTCAGGGATATTGCCAGTTGGTGAATGGATACTCAGCATACCCAAGACCCTGGCTGGATTTCCAGCACCCGACAAATTTCTAAAAATTTAAGTTAAAATAAAAATGTAAAAGTCAAACTATGTAATGATATTGTTCAAAGTCCTACAAACATGTGACCTTTCCTTCCTACATTTTTCTCCATTTTGAAATCCAGTACAGTTCTCACAGTCAGTCCCTGCCCCATCTCTCCCAGGAGACAGAAGGCTATAACCTGCTCAGTTTCCCAACATAATACACAACACAGCCAGAAGAAATAGGCTTTGTTCCAGGGCGAGTGGGCTATGTATCCACACTACCTGTTATGAGCAGCAAAACTTCATCAGCCAAGCCTAGCTGGCCCAGCCTTTCCTCCAGCCCAGCTCTCACAAAAGGTGTGGGGGTGTATCCATTTGTTTGTTCGTTGGACAGAGAACACAAGAGTTTCTGGGTGTCTCTGGTTGCAAACATTTTGCTTCCTGTTAGGTGCAAGGTTTCAGTCTCTTTTCTGAAACCTTAGAAGCTGGAAGCACTCAGCATTGTTTTCTTTAAACTTTAAAGAGGTGGTATGACAGGCTCTCATGCTTTACAGCACAGGGCCTGGAGCACCAGCTCTCAGCCTGGCTTACTAATATTCCTCCATATGGGAGCATCCTGATTAAGAAAGATAAAGGCCCAACAGAACCTTGTGTTGGGGCAGAGCAGACTTCACCATTAAAGGAGCTCAGATAAAAAGTAAACAACAACAACAAACTATTCCTATTCACAACTATGGTACAAAACCGTCCTGCAAGCTGGCTGTGCACGCTGGAGCTGGCGGAGCGGGGGCAGCACGGCTGCTCTTTTCGGAAACTGCCTGTTTGGAGGGCCGTTGTCTGTGTAAGTACCAAAGAAAATGTCAACCTGAGGCTAGAAGAAGCATCCAGATAGCGTGTAGGCTTACAGAAAGCTGCCCCCATTAACCCATGCTACACCACTACTTTCTTATCGACACCCAGGCTGTGGCAGAGCCCGGGGACTTATGATTCAACCTGTTACACCCCTTGCATGGTTTCCCTAGCACAGTACCACACCCAGGGTTCACACTGGCTGTGTTCAAGCTGAGAACCTGCCCTCTCTCTGTCTCCAGGACTCTGGGTCAGACCACAGTGAGCCCTGTGGGAGAGACCAGAACACTCAAGCTACAGGGACGGCAGGCTCCATACCTGCTTTTATCGCAGAGGTTTTAAGAAAGAAAAAAACACCTTTCAGGCTGCCCATTCAGTCATTTCATTCCAAAATGAAACACACAAGCAGTTCCCAGGTTTTGGTCAGGTCCTCCTCCAAAGACCCTGATGCTGTAGAAGATACCCATTCTGACCTGGGGCTTTCAGGTCCCTGGGTCTTTGGGAACTCTGCACTGTGGGTCAGTTACCAGCAGGCTCCTTGTCAAAAGATTTGAAAAACAAAAAGGAATTCAATTAAAAAAAATAAAGAGGCAGAAACTGGGGCATCTGCCTTCTCACAGAGAGAGGGAAACAAGGCCGAATCCACATTTGCTGAAATACATGACTAAAGGAGGAGCCTGAAGACTAGAAAAGCAGTCATCCAGCACCCTCTTGAGATTTGCCCAGCGTTCCTAGAAGGTAACTGAGGTTCTGAATTCCCACAGAGGAGGCCTCTCCACCCAAAGGCACACGTGCCCTGGGGTGAGGTCTGGAGGAAACGCAGGCGGCATTTAAAAGAAAAAGAGGATCATCTAAGAAGCCTTTGTAAACAAGGCTCTGGCTACACTTCTCTTCAGAGAAGTCTTCAGAGGTTTACAACTAAGAATGGAGAATACTTTCTTCCTTAGTAATATATAGGAAACGCTAGCCTATACCTGCTCTCTTAAACAGTTGCGTAAACTTGTGAAATTGCTGCCACAGAGGACTGAGATTTTTCCCAGGTACACTGATCCAGTCTCCTTTTGCATTACACACCTGAAATGACTCTTGAAAGTGCCACCATTTCTTCTGTCCCCATCCCTGCACCTTCAAAGCAGTGTCCTCCCTGCCTAAGACACATTGCAAGCTTTACCTGCACAGCGGCTGCATTTGCTTCTGCGGGGGGTCCTTAATAACTTAAAAAGAAATCCACCTTTCTAAAGGTTTGCTAAACTACTTAAGACCAGGGTTAGCACTCTGACTCAGCCTGTATTTATAAATGTCTCCGAGGAAACCTAATATTAGTGTAGTGCTAAGAAACAGATTCAATTATGAAGCAAATCACACAAGTCAAATTTAATAAACTGGAAACACAAGCTCTAGAGAAGCGGTCATGTTTTCTGTGCTGATTGTATCTTCACTAGGACACGGTGAATTGGGGGAGGATTGTGAATGATGACACGGTCCTAAACAAACACTGTAATCAAATGTGGCTTGGGCTCATTCATTTTCATTCTGTATCTTTTATGTACCACTGTACTTCACCCACCCCATAATCCATGTGTGAAGTCTACCTTGAGCTCAAGAGTAAACACAACCGGACACATGATATCAGAGTAACAGCAATAATGAACTAACAGTCTGTTAGTCGCTCACCATTCCCAGTATGGATAGACTGTAAGTACCCAAACATTCTCTTTTTCTTAAATGATTTACTTTTATTTTATGTGCATTGGTGTTTTGCCTGCACGTAAATCTGTGTGAGGGTGTTGGATCCCTTAGAACTGGAGTTAAGACAGTTGTGAGCTGCCATGTGGGTGCTGGGAATTGAACTCAGGTCCACCAGAAGAACAACCAGTGCTCTTAACCATTAAGCCATCTCTCTAGCCCCTCCAAACATTCTTTTAATGGATAATGAAAATCAAGAAAGAAATTTAAAACTTCCTAGTATAAAAACAAGGATAACTACTGAAGAGAAGCCAAAGATACAAAAACTAGGGTTCTTTGTACCAGGCGATACGGCGTGGAGCTCTGGTTACAAGGGTGGTTATAACAGCTATACTTGCTAGCCAGAGCTGTAACCTCAGTTACTGAGGCTGCGAGGATGCTAAGAAAAAGATGGTGCTGTGCAGACACCATGACAACACAGAAAGACCCAGACCCTCGATGACCTGACTCTCTTCCTGCAGGCCCTTCATCAATCTAAGGATTCTACAAGCAGGGAACCCATATCCGCACCCTCACACACGCTCAGCCACACTTTCTGCATGTAGATATATGGGCAGCAAAACTTCAACACTGTTTTGAGGTGACTGTCCCACTTAGCCCACCTTTGGCCTGGCCACACTACCCTCCAGCATCATACCGGGCCAATGGCTCACAGTGGTTCTTTGAAGTGACACCTGTCAGATACTTGGTGGTTTTTCAGATATGCATTTCCCAGTCTTGATTCTCCTGATTTGCATACCTTGGTGGGGTTTTCTGGGTTAAGAGAGTAGCTATTTTCTTCTTAGGCCACTTCCAGGAAGAGGCTGGTTACACCTTAAATGAATAACTCAGTACACTATTCTAGAAAAAAATGCAAACCGCAATACAAGCAACAATAATTCTAGCCCAAAGGGGTCAACATCTAATTTCTTTTTCCTGACAAATTCCAATATTAGGGTCCTGACAAATTCCAATATTAGGGTTTGTTTGGTTTTTTTTTTTCCTTTGTATCTGAGGAAGTCCAAAACCACCTGCCAGGATATTTGATAGTAAAGGCTGCCTAAGACTCAGTTACTTTTACAAAGAACCAATCAAGGGGAAAACACTTTATTTCAGTACCAGCCTCATCCCGTGGTATCCTTCACTGGTAAGACGGATATACATCATCATCTAAACTGAGATTGGTGTTCCACACATGAATTCACAGAAATCTGGGAGGCTGAGGCAGAAGGATGGCTGTGAGTCTGAAGTCAGTTGGAGCTACAGTAGCGAGTTAAGCCTAAGCTGCAGTGGAAGACCCTGTCTGAAGTTAACCAATTAATCTACAACACAAAATAAAAATGGAAACATCTCCTTGTAATTTTAGCCATTCTACCCCAACACAAATTCCAGATTTTTCTCTACCACAGCCAATCTTTTAAGGACAGAATCTTTTTTTGAGTTGTGTTCTGGCCACCTCATCACAATATCGTTATGTTTCTTCATTCAATAAGGGCCAAGCAAACACCAAGTATTCTTCTCAGAATGGGGGACACATTTGTGACAGAAACCATTGCTTTCTTGAAGGCCGGTCTCACCGAGCACATTGAGTAACGTCAGACACAAAGGCTGCGTTCCCCCAGGCTCTCGCTGACCCAGACTCTCGCTGAGGCGTTCTGCATGAGCTGTGGAGGCAGACTATGAAAACAGTGACTTCAGATGTGGTTTAACGTGTTGAAGTGGAGCGTTCAGAAACAGTGGAACAATTCCTGGCAGCTAGGGGGAAAAACGCACGCAATCTGAAGTGCACGCAGGATACAGGGATCACGGAGTCTCCATGCAGGTCGCCTCATCCACATGGTACGATGCTCATTGTTGGGCTAAGATGTGGGAACTGAGAAAGGTCGTCAAGGGAACTCACATCTGCACCTGTCTGACACAGGCCCTCCATCAGCCTACAGATCCTCTGAGCAGGGAACCCACATCCGCACCCTATGCTCAGCCACACTTTCTGCAGTTTGCTACATGGGCAGCAAAACTTCAACACTGTTTTTAGGCCACTGTCCTGTTTCGTCCACCTTTGGCCTGGTCACACTGCCTGGCCAATGGCTCACAGTGGTTCTTTGAAGTGACACCTGTCAGATACTTGATGGCTTTTCAGATATGCATCTCCCAGGCTTGAGCCTCCTGATTTGCATGATTTGGTGCGGTTTTCCGGCTAACTTGTGGTTAATAATGTCTTAGTTAGGGTTCTAGTGCTGTGAACAGACACTATGACCAAGGCAACTCTTATAAGGACATTGAAATGGGGCTGGCTTACAGGTTCAGAGGCTCAATCCATTATCATCCAGGCAGGAAGGATGACAGTGTCCAGGCAGACATGCTGTAGGAGAAGCTGAGAGTTCTACATCTTGTTCTGAAGGCAAACAGAAGAAGGCTGTCTTCCAGGGAGCTGGGATGAGGGTCTTAAAGCCCACACCCACAATGACACACTTCCTCCAACATGGCCACACCCACTCCAACAAGGCCACACTTCCTAATAGTGCCACTCCCTGGGCCAAGCATATTCAAACCATCACAGATAAAATAGTTCAGGAGAAGAAGACTGCTTGCTTCTTTTCTCAAGGAAGAAGAGAGTCCAGTTATTGAGGCTTCAGGCCTTTCTGTGTTGTTACTGTGTTTTCGTACCAAGGCATCCTCTTCTTAGTATCCTAAGTAGCCTTGGTAATTGGCCAATAGTTCCCACAACAGGGGAAGAGCTTGTTGGGTTAACAAGCACTTGTCTAGTATACAAGAGACCTGGATTCTAGCCCTAGTATTGAAAAGGGGAGAAAATGTTCATTGTTCCTAAGAGGTTCAAATAATATCTAGACTATTCAGAAACAAAGTAAAGCACAGAATATATCTCCGACTGCAACGCCATTGATTTTAAATATTTTTATTTCTTGGCCTATCGTGTCCTCCAGTTACTAAGTAGCAAAGTACCTTAAAACATGGTAGCTTGACACAACTATTTTACTTGGCTCATAACATAACTTGAGGCTCAAGAATTCAGAAACAGCTGGGCTGGAGATTGCTGAGTCGGGGTTTCCCATGTGACTATAATCCTTCCCCAGGTGTGGCTGGAGTCTTCTGCAGACTCAAGTGGATGGCTGTCTGAGACAGCTCCCCTCAACTACCGCTTGATGACGGCTGTGAACTGAGACCTTAGCCAGGCTAAGGACTAAAGTGACTACAAGTGTCTTCTCCTACATGGGAATCTATTTCAGGAAAGTTATATTTCTCTATGTCAGCTAGCATCCCAGAACTAGTGTCCCAAGAGCAGTAAACAGAATTCACAGAACCTTTTACTACCCAAAGCCACACACAGCTATGCCTGACATGCTCTCTCAGAGGCAACTGGAGTGAGTATATACAGAGAGTCTCTCTAGTCTTGGGAGGGGACTGCCAGGATTAGGGGTTTTGTTTTGTTTCTGGAGCTGGAGATTAAACCCGGAGCTTAAACATTCTTATCACATGTTCTTTTACTTACCTGTGTCCCTACTACGGCTATTAAAAAATAAACTACCAATGGAGTATTTGAAAAGATTAATTTCTACTAGTTTTAATATAAATAAGTGGTTGGATAAAAATTTTAGCTGTATTTTAGCTGTGAGTTCCTATGGGCTATTTTGTTCCTTGCAAATGCTGTCTTTAATTAAAGAGGTTAAGCTTACCTAAGTGAATTTTTTAACAAAAGAATGAGAGAGCAGTTGTCAGACTTTGGACTCTTAAGCAACAAAAGGCTTCACTGGACTGTGCAGGCTGCCTGTGTCCTAGGGAGCTCCTAGGGATACAGGTTCCCTCCTCTGCTCAGCACCAGGATGCTCACACCCGCTCTGGGTTCAACAGTTGTCAGCAAGTGCGTAGGGGTGAGAGGCAAGAGAGAAAGGAATAGACTAGACTCCGTGTCTATGTTCAGCTTTCTGGTCAGATCCCAAAGGTCTTCCTTCTTTCTCTTTTCCCTATCAATTAACTGTCCTCTAAAACAGGCCCTTTGGTTTGTTCTCAAGGTGAAAACAACAACTCTACCACACACATTATGATCCTACCATATCTTTAAGTCACTATGGCAAAGAGAACAGTCCTACATTTGGATCACAGAATCCTAGCAATACTTGGGGATCTCCAGACCCAAGCTGGAGATTGTCCAACCCTGAGATGGTTGAGCCATTGGAGGATGGGCAGTATATATCCACGGTCGCTGGACTGAAAATCCCAAGGTCCCTTAAGAAGCGTCTGTGAGTCTGTGCAATGGAATTTAGAAAGTAAAGGCAGAACTGAGCCATGCGATGTGACTCTTCACTATCCTCCTTCCAAAACTGAGTTAAAACAGAAGATATGGGATTAGAATGGTGAGTTTCAGGGTGAATCCAAGGTCTACAGAAGAACTCAGGCCCCAGATCTGTGGAGCTGTACTGGAAGCTCACAGACTTTGGGGCTGCCTTCCCAACGGATGCCTTTACCCTCTGATGGTCCTAGGACACTCCCCTGGGAAGTCACATACACTCAGTTTACTTCTGCACAGTGACTCACATGACGGTGACTCTCAAAGTCATAGTTGAGCATACTGTTTTATTTCTAACTGTTGGAACACACACCAAGAATGGAGGTGTGTGAGAATTCTGAGTGCTTGTGAGAAAACTCCAAGAAAACAGGAATCTTGTGACCTCGGTTTCTTCAAAAGACAGAACTGTTCTTGGACCGCGTTTGCGTGCTCCTCTCAGGTGTAGCAAATAGGAGTGAGTTTCCTTCAGCTGTTGTTATTCACGTGCCTCTATAGAAACATTTTGTCATGCATGGCCTGTCCCTGTGATTGTATACTTTACTGACGTGATTCTTCTTAACCCTCAGAGTATAAATCGTCTGATACTCAGAAGACATGAGACTTCAGTCCATCTCATAATTAGGCGCCATTCAGAAGTAGAAACGTAAGGGTTCTTTGGAGAGTCGGTTGGATGGTGTTTTGTTGGGGCAAACAAGTAGAGGAACATTTAGCTGAAGTGGACACAGAGTGGAAAGGCTAAGGGAGACTCATGAAATGAAGGGACATTGAGCTGAAGCAGACACAGAAGAGGCTAAAGCGAGCACATGAAAGGACACGTGATGAAGGATTCTTCAGTAACAACTCACATGGATTGGTTCACCTTACATTGTGTAGTTGAGCTGCATTTGTTGGGACTCCATAGAGAGAAATGCACCATAAAACTTCTGGTGGTGTGCTGCAGTTTCTTGCCTCTTCTTTAGACTCAGGCTGATTGGCAGAGTGATGTCAGCTGAGACAAGACACGTACTGAGGCAAGACCCGTGGAGGACACATGATGTTCGGGGGGTATAAATAGAACTCCGCAGAGTGACAAGACAAACCTTGGCTTGCTGGTATAGCTTGCTGGGCAACACTTGTGGGTCTTGTGTCTTCAGTGATCTTCGCTTCCCAGAGAGAGGCACAGCTGAGAACTTCTTCTGCTGTTCCTGTTGGTCTCTCCTGCTGACTCGAGCCGAGACTGAGGTCTTGCTGTTTCTGCTGGGTAGTCCCATAGCTGCTGATTCGTGTTTGCTATCCCAACTCTACCAAACTGGACTGCCGGTGTGTCATTGTGAACAGGTTGAGCCGCTGCCTGCTGACCTGTGAACTTAACTGCCAATTTTCAGACAACACAGATGGAAGTTGCTCCAGAGAACCTTTCTAAGCAGTCTAAGCAGGTCCACTTCCCCATATCCTTTCTTTCCCACTACCTCTAGTGGGTAGTAGACTAAAAGGGAGGTCAAAGCATTTAAGAACCATTATTGAAAAAATTAAAGCTACACTGCTCTCCTAGGTTTATGCCGCCAACTAGAGCTGTAAACATCCATCTAACCACATAATGTCCCTCTCTACCCACATCAGAGGTTAAGAGCATTCTTAACATTCTTGCAGAGGACCGTAGTTCAGGTCACAGAATTCATGCCAGGCAGCTCGATACCACCTGTATCCAGCTCCATGGGACCCAATGATGTCTTCAAGCCTCCATGGGTATAGGCGCACACACGTGCACACACATACACACAAGAACACATGTACAAAGGTAAAAATAAAGCTTTAGTAAAAATAAAATAAGCTATACACTAAACTAGGACATGAACAGAAGTAATACATATATGTATATGTATGCTAGTGTAAATGTATGTATATGTGTGTGTATATATACATATATGGATGCACACACACACACACACACATATATATCTGTGTGTGTGTGTGTGTGTGTATATGTATTTGTATATCTGTGTATGAGTATATGTCTATGACTGTGTATATGGTTCTATGTGTGTTAATATACACATATACATGTACATATGTATGTGTATATACATGTGGGTATATGAACATATGAACATGTATGCTGATGCATTCATTACATGTTTCTCTTGTACCAGATTCTGGGATGGATGCTGAAGATTCCATGGTAGGCATACCTTCCATCCATCAGTGACCTTCAAGATTAGGAGACTATATCAAAAATTAAATACTAAAAATAGTTGTCTCTTAAAATCCAATGGTTGGTTCTAAGTATTTTTCAGGAAATAGCAAACAAGCTCTAAATAGCATAGAGCAAACTCACAGACCCTCAGAGAAACCCTGAGCTGAAGCTGACGGGAGGATGAAAGACCCTCAGAGAAACCCTGAGCTGAAGCTGACAGGAGGATGGATTACAGGCCGTGGCTTCCCTGAGGGTAGACACACACACTGCTTTCTCTGATCTTCCTGTCTGGGAATACTGACCTAAAAAAGAAAGTCTTGCTGGATATAGTGGTGTATGCCTTTAACCCAGCACTTGGGAGGCAGAGGCAGGTGGATCTCTGTGAGCTTGAGACCAGCCTGGTCTACGGAGTGAGTTCCAGGACAGCTGAGGCTATACAGTAAGATGTTGTCTCAAAATACAACCATTCCCAACTCCCCTACCTCCCCACCAAGAAAAAAAAAAAAAACAAAAAACAAAAAAACGCTTAAAAGAAGAAAGAAAGGCTAGGGCTACTCTTTTCAAATATTTGAAGTATTGCTAATAGAAGATGCCAGCTTCCTCTACTTCAGAGGAACTGACTGTCTGATGCACTTCTACAGAGAAGAAATCACACCTATCCTACTTCAGATGGCAAGGCTAAGGCTCCCAGGCATCCATGAATGCCCCAGACTTAATTCAACACTAATAAAAAAGACCCTCTTAGCAACCCAAAGACCGCAGCTGAGTCACTGAAGAACGTTACACAGACAAAATGATATCTGCCGTCGAAGCTGTGACCTACGGTGGCAGAGGAGTGGTACTCTCGGTGATTCTTCCAACCCCGAGGGACTATTTATTATCCATCCTATGGGACGGGTCGTTTCCATCTTTTCGTTTTGCAAATACCTTTCCAGGATCTTAATTCTACATCTGTACTGAATACGTGCCTACCTGCTTGAATGTTAAAGATAGTCTCACTAAGAACTGTTACCTCAGTCATCAAGGATGCAGGAAGATGCTAAAAGCATTGACAGCAGATGAGGGACTGTCCCAAAAAAAAATATTTTCTGTGTACACTAAGTGTTTGCCTCTGTGTGGCTCAACAAAGGGAGCCAGCTCTTCTGATGACTTGTGTGCTGCTCAGGTGCACACAAACACAAGGATCTGCACAGCAGCCACCAGGTTTAGCCCTCACCTGCACACACGGTCAGTGATTCAGTAAACAGCTTGGTAAACCATGATTTTTCCATCCTCTACTGCTCTGCGTCTTCCTCAGCTTCACGGTACCATGTCTACCTGTAAAGGCTGTTAGCAAATCATGTGGAGAATTCATGTCAGCCATATGGTTATGAATTCACCTAGATGTTTCTTCACATTAGAGCAATCGTGCTTTGCATGCTATGATATAACAATTTATTTCCATTATCTTTCCGTGATAAGACATGCACACACAGAAGCATAGTGCCATGTTTCACCAGTTCTTGAACATTCATTTCCACATTCTAATATTTCTAATATAGAATGTATCACACCGTTAATGGCCACCATGTCTTCCTAATCAGCCTATCTATTGTGTCTGGCTATATATTTCCCTCCTTAGTGGTAGGTGAGTGGTGGTCTCCTAAAAAACATGTAGTTTTGGTTCACTGAAATGGTTGGCTGTACTGCATAGTCAACCTGATAGCAGTTATCGAGAATAGATACTCAGAATGGCTCTTGTTTCATTCCACCAGCGTGGCTCATTCCAACCATAGCCACAGTGAGGGGATCCAAGCAGAAAGTCCTCCATTGAAAGCTCTCGCCACAGGCAGTATGACTCTCTGTATTTCTTCTCCGACAGAGCTGCCAACTTAGCTAAAAAGCAGACACATCCCAGAAGCGTGGGGACATAAGAGGCCGAGAGCAAAGATGACAGAGGACTACGGTGTGACTGTGAATGTTCCAGCTCCCATCAAGCACAGAGAGCAATCAGGGCGGAAGCAGACTGTCAACAGCATCAACCTTTAGGGAACACTTGTTGTTAACGCTCTTCTCTATCCCTGTCACTTCAGGCCTCTTTCCTAGGATCATCTGGGAAAAACAAAAAACAAAAACAAAAACAAAACCCTACCTGCACTCAAATCCTTGCTTTGGTCTCTGATTTCATGAAACCAAACTAGGGCAAACTTGAGGGAACCAAAACAAAGCCCCAGGCTTAGTCAATTGTTTAACAAGCAATGCCTTATGAGTCAAAGGTATGCTTGCAAATCAACTGCCTGGAATCTGAGATCTATTTTCCAAAGAAAGTCTATTGTAAATTATTAGCTTTTCCCACCAGGCCATGAGCCTCATTTACTCTTTAAAAAGAGCACCAGCACAAAAGTTCCTAAGGAAGTGGATAATAACTTCGCCACACCTCGCTTCTTTACCAGGAAACAAAAAAAAAACCATACAAACACATTAAAACATACCCATGAGAGAGAGGGGTAAAAGATGGTTTCTACAGAATCAAAAATGCTTGGATCGATAGTCATTTAAGTTGTTATAACAACTGAAATCCAAAACAGACAGGAAAAAAATCACAGTCACTAAAACTCCCAAAAGGAAAAAGTAGAAAGAAGGGAGTACAGCAACAAACACATTAAATGCCTTGGCTGACAATTATAAGGACAGCCGGACAGACAGACAGCAAGTAAGAACAGGTCTGCTCTGCTGGACTTAGCAAGGTTATGGACCATGGACCGCAAGTCAGCACAAAGCACAGCTGGAAGCTAATGTGAAATCTAACAGTCAAGTCACAAAATCATAGGCACCTGAGTTGAAAACTACGTCTGAGCTTCGTATTCTATAAGAGTAACATTTCGATGTTTGTGGGAATGAACTCAGGGCCTGGAATACAGTAGGTATGTGCTGGGTCCTGAGCTCCAACCCCAGTCCTCTTAGAACCATATTAATAAAGCCGAATGGACACGCCCCCATAATTACCATCTGCTTAATACTCAACAGTGTTTCCCTATGAAACCCAAATGAAAAGGGATTATTGCTTATTTGTGTGTGTGGTGTATGTGTGCACATAAGCATGTGGGCACCCACAGAGGCCAGAAGAGGACATTGGAGCTCCAAAACTCAATCTAAAAAATACCAATTTCCAATGCTTGTGGCCCCAGGAGGTAGAATGTGGAGAAGATAGAGAAGACCCCTGAGACTATGGAAAGAAGTCAAAATCTTATGTGACCCCCAATGGCCTAGTATAAATTCACGGTTTTCTTCTTGGGTTTCTGAGCAAACATAAAGGCAACTACTTGCTTGAGAAAAAAGCAAATTATGAATAAACTATGAATGAATATTGTATATTGAGGGCCAGAGAGATAGCTCAGTGGTTAAGAGAACTGGATGCTCTCCCAGAGGACCCAAGTTCAATTCTCAGCACCCACACGGTAGCTCATAACCATCTGTGACTCCAGTTGCAGAGAATCCAACATCCTCTTCTGGCATGTAGTGCATAGACATACATGCAGGGAAAGACTCATACACATAAAATAAAATAATAATTTTAAAAATTTTATATTGAACTTGCATGTTTCCCTTCTGGTTAATGAGGGTGGACAATAAAGGCAAACCAAAACTCGCACTAATGCCCAATACATGCATGTAAGTCCATCATTGTGAATGCAGTATAAAATAAAGGTGGGCAAGAAATTTGGTATAAAAAAGTCAACATTAGCATTCATTATCAAGAGTACACATGTACAATCTTTTTTCTTTTTGCCCAGAGTGTTGAGCTCAGAGAGAAAATATTCTTTACTTCCAGGTAAAAACTGATTTTAAAAAAAGAAAAAGCTCCAGAGGGGTATGCCTGTATGAATAACACCTCATGGTTTGCAAGAAAATCTTCCTATTAATTTTGGTCTAGACAAACAAATGTAGGCAGGGACAAACACTCTAAACACAGGCCTGCTGCCTGCCATGCAATCTCTAGATCAGACAGGACACCCACGGCACGGGCAGCTGCAGTGAACGCACACTGTCAGAGATCTCACACGGTTTCATCTTCTAAACTGAAGAAGCCTCATTGTATTCTGATGCCAATGAGACTGGAGGGGGCTTTGGGACCCTTGATGGTGACACTTCTTTTGGGTGCTATTAAGTGGACTGCATCAGAAAACAATGAAAAGGAAGCACAGGGGAGAACAGGGAGGGCCCTTCTCTGAGCTACTTCTTCAAACGCTGAACAAGGAGCTCAGACAGGACTAGAGTCTCGCAGAGACACTTGAACCACTCGGATACCAGAATGATATACACAGTTTTATTCAGAGGGGTTAGTAACGGATGAGCTAAGAAGTCCAGCAGAAGCTAAGTAGGCCAAACAGGGAAGCTGAATGAAGTCCATGAGGCTCAATACTGAACCCTGGCAACATCAGATAGTACAGCCTATGTTTTCATGTCCAAGCTAGTTATTTTTAGTATCTTTGAAGAATAAGCTGAAATTGGATGATCGATGTTCTACCAGGAGCCACCTCAGCACATAAGGTATTCACATTAATCCCTCAGTGCAATGTATTCATCCTACAACATTCTCAACTCTGGGCATTGCATCTACACCACGAAGAAAAAGATTAGCTCACATCAGGGTGCCCTGGCCAGGACAATATGCAGCCATTAGATGAAACTGTAAATAAGAACACTCCAACCCTCTCCTGCCTCCTCTCAATGACTCTGGCCTTTCCAGACATCATATCCCTGGAATACTTTCCCTTCAGCACGCCAGTGGCTCAGACAACCATCTGTGTGTGACTACATTCCGGAGGGGCAGCCGTAGTCAGCTCGCCTGAAGAGTCTTTCCAAACTGAATGACTCTTCCTCAGACTTCCTTACAGGAAAATAATGCCAGCAGGTTCTTACTTCCATCTCTGCAGGAAAGGTTGCTCAGAAGTCGAGCTCAAACATCTGCTATTCAAGAACTGAGTGTCCGCTGAATGACGGCCAAGACATCTATTATTCCTCTTAAATAGACACTTACTAAGCAAGTGCTGGTTATGCCTCTCTCAATATAAAAACCAAATAGATTCTCAGAAGAAAATAAAGGAGAATTAAGCACCCTGGGAAACAAAGAGCGTGCATTCTGACTAAGCAGTTCAGAGCCGCGGAATATAAAAGGGTGTGGTAAGGACTGACCCCAGGGCCTTGCTAACCACTGGCTCCTCCTCTCAGCTCTACCACCACTCCTGGAAGCTCCCTTAAAACAGAAGCTGAGAATGTATAGTCACTGACTGTTTCAGGCCCTGACACGGTGCAGACACTCAATAAATGTTACATGAACAAACACAAAGACGGATGGAGTGGCTGAACGAAAGGAAACACCAAGTCACTCTAGACCAAGCCAATGAGACGCCATTTAAAAATGGACAGTGTCACCTGACACTGCTTTAAATGTTCTATGACATGACCTAGGGCATAGCATGTATCCGGGCTGGAGACAAAACAGCTCACAAAGAAAATAATCTTCATGCCAATCAATGTGAGAGCCAAGAGAGGAAAAACCGTCAGGGGGTAGCGGGGCTTCCTCAGAGGCTAAGCACCCTCAAGAGAAGTTCGGGGTGTGGGAACAGGAGGTCTCAGACAGCTGCACGACGTTTCCATCCATAAAATGCCTCTCTTCACTTTCAAGGTATTTATTCCACTCTGCTTCTTCAAAACAAACAAACAAACAAACAAAAACAAAAAAAAAACAAAAACAAAAAAACAAAAAACAAACCCTATAGATTTCATGGGAAACAAATTAACAATTGTTCAAATAGTCAATGACTCAGGTGACACACATTCCCCACACGCTGCTCTGCTAAACCATCTGTCTACCCAAACAATCAGGTTTATCACTGTTATTATTACTAGTACTCAAATTAAAGTATCTTTAGACTTGAAGTTATTATTCTCTTCATCAAAAGACAGTTATCTTTTAATCCTTACTCCATAAGGATATCAAGTCCCAGGGTAAGTCATCAACCCAAAACAGCTCTAAACCATCTGCGTAATGATGGAGGTTTTATAGCTACTAATATCATAAGAACCATTTACATGCCTTGAGTGCACATAAACACCCACTAGAGTAACACACTTAGCCTGGGCATATTGGCTGTAAAAAGTATTTAGATAAGCAAGTACTTTCTCCAATCCAAGTACATGAAGCCAGTACTGTTGGCCAGTCGCTCACATAGCACAAACAAAAAAGTAAACAAACCACCCCAAGAGGGTGTGTTATGGTTGAGGATGAAATGTGCCCCAATAAGGTCTGAGTTTGAGGAGTCGGTCTCCAGCTTGGTGACACTGTTTTTAGGAAGTCAGGGATCTTCTGGGATGTGGTACCATGAGCCACTAAGGGGTTGGGGAAGAAGACTTAGAAGGTTATACCTGCCTCTAACTCCAGGCTAAACCGCTCTGATTCTTGGTTAGACAGACACGAGCAAGCCGCCATGGCAGACTCCCTCCACCATACCTCCTACTCCGTGATAAGTCCCCCGCAAAACAAGAACAAACCCTTCCTCTACTGCTTCTACTGCTGTGTATTTTGTCCCAGCAATGAGGCAAAAAACTGTGGTTGTTTGAGAGAACGTCCCCCCAAAGGTTCTGGCATCTGAACACTTGCTCCCCAGCTGGTGGAACTATCTGAGAAGTCCGGAAGGTGCAGAGAGCTCACCATGGGACAGTGTGCTCTCTCTGCTTTGTGTTTTCAGTAAAAGACGTGCTTTCTCAGCTCCCTGCTCCTGCCCCGTACCTCCCACTTGCTGCCATGCTTTCCGGCCATGATGAACACTCATGTCTATGGAACCAAGCGCCCAAATGAAGCCTTATTTTCGGTTCCTTGGTCATGGTGTTTTATCATAGCAGCAGAAAAGTAATCGATACAGGAACCAACATGGGGAGAGCGACTGGTTCACAACCTGTGGATTTCGACCCTTTCACGGGGACCACCTAAGACCATCTGGAAAACACAGATTATGAAATAGCAACAAAAATAATGTTATGATTGAGGATTAAAACAACATGAGGAACTGTATTAAAGAGTCGAAGCCTTAGGAAGGTTGAGACTCAACGCCCCTTAAAGTCTACCTAATAGTACAGTGCAAAGAGCCAAGGGCTAAGACTCAGAAAGAATAACAATCTAGAAATTCATGTTCCTGCTTTTTAAAGGTAGGCAACTGAAAGCTAACCTGGGGTCTGAGGAGATAATAAGGGTTATTACTAATGACTGGCATAAGAAGAGAGAACAGACCTACTATGCTTGCCCTGACTTGCTATATGAAGCTCTCTCTGATGCTATGACTCAGCAAGAAGGACCTGTAAGAGATGCAGGGGACCTGGATTTGATTCCCAGCATCCACATGGCACCTCACAACCACCCGTAACTCCAGTTCCAAGGATCTAACACTGTCTTCTGGCCTTTGCAGGCACCAGGCACACATATGGTGTATAAACATACATGTAGGCAAAACACACATGCACATAAAAAAGGGAGAAAAAATGTTATTCTGTGTCTCAAAACTGGAAGACTTTAGCAGGAACGTAATGACCAAACAATGTTTCTAAACATTACAAAGGTAGAGCCAGGCAAGAAATCCCAACACTTGATTTCAGTACTTGAGAGTTCAAGGTCAACCTGGGCTATAGAGAGAGTTCTAAGCCAGCCGGGCAAAAAGTGAGACTCTGTCTCTAAATTAATAATTTAAACAGTAAGACTTATAAGGGTGAAAGATACTTTAAAGGGTTTCTGGCAAGAACGTAACAAGCATCACATGAGCTCTGGTAACGGGCCTCACTCAGAGCCCCTGGTATGGTGGTAAGGGATGAATCTGAGCACAGAAAGGAGGGTATAGCCAAGCAACGGGTAAGAAAATGTGACCTCAAGTTCTACAATGTGTCTCACACACAAAAGACCTCATGAGAACACAGGTGGTGTGGACCATGCATACACTGCCAGCATTTAACAGTACATAGGAGGCTTCCAATAAGTTATTTTTAATTAGAATATTACAATGACAAGTTATTTTTAATTAACATATTGTTATAACTCTTTTGTGAAAAAATATTCTTAAAGACAGTAGCAAATGTACCAGTTGCTGAGCATCAATAATTAGGCAAAAAACTAGAATTTTCCCACAATGAGAGTGAGTACTTCCTTTCCTATGTCATCTGAGGACTCATGTCCTGGGATGTGGTATACTGGGACACAGTGTTCGTCATAAGACAGATGTAGTTTCTGTTCTGGTCACTCTCCCTGGCTTTGGGTTAGAGCACAGCCCTCTGGAGAGTGGCCTTAGGGCCTCTGCACTTTTCCTCTACAGGACATTTCTGAGACCTGTGGCTGCTCTCTTCAAATCTCTGCTTAAATAGTGCTTAGTAGAGAGACTTCTGACCATCCTAAGTAAGTCCGAATGTCAACTCCTGGTCCCCTATAGACCTCCAAGTTTCTCATCTCTTAACAACCTCCATAGAATGTATTAGACCTGACACTCTTAACTATTTGTTTATAATGTGAAGGTCACTTACAAGAGACGGTACTGAATTCACAGGCATTCGGTAAGTAACTACACAATGGATGCCCTTCTTTAAACATCCAATGACAATGAGCCACGATCATTTTACACATCCACTGCTGTGCACAGTTTCATTCAAACTAGTTCTTGAAAGAACTACAAAGAAAACCCTGCCCGTGTAGCCAGGATGCCAGGATGTTTCCCAACTGCCTCCAACTTACCAACCGGTTGGACCATCTGCAAACTGTCAGAGTGTAATTCCCACTTCACATTCCAGAACAGCAATAGGTCCATTTCTATCAAGACCAGGAGCAGCCTCCATGAAAAGCACTTTCTGACTCCCGGCAGGATAAGAGTAAACCACAGTCAACATCTGGATGTGAAATCGGGGTGAGTTCCCACAGTCACTCAGGTACCTGCTTTGTAGCGCCAAGCACTGGGTCTCAACGCTAAAACCCCACTGGGTGAGAGAAGCACTGTCGAGCCTGCCCCAGGCGGATCCCTGGCCCTGCCACAGGCCCAGCTAACCAATCCTCTTCTTTCCCAGGCGCAGCCATGTTTGGGCCACATACAGCAAGCAGGCAGGCTTGTTTTGCTCACTAAGCAATCAGGCTAATCAGACTTGAATACAGCTAAGTTTTAAAATAAAGCTCTCCACTGTTCTTCTCCACCCTGGCTTTACTCTCCACCTGTTCATGTAGTCATGAAGGAAGGATAAAGCCGCAGCAGCCGCAAAGCCAAAGGAAGGCGCAGACATAATGAATTCCAAAGCCACTTCCCCACCCAGACAAGCAGTCAGTTTATAAAGTCAGTCTCTCCTCAGACCTAAACTGTTCAGATACTTTGCCAGTCCCTGCAATGTGAACTTTCCTTTCCCTTTGTGACCTTAGCATCTGTCTTAAACTACTTACAGAGTTGCCTTATAGGACTATAAATGTATCCTTCACTGCAGATAGACTATTTTGTTTCTTTATAGGGAAAACCCAGCTTTTGCACTCTTTCTTCTTCCAACCTTCAAGGACCACTTTCTCCTCCTGGTGCTCCTCCCATTGGCTGAAATCCCTTGTTCTAGTGCATTTCCAGTACCTGGTTTGTGATCTGGTCCACCTGTGAAAGTCTTGGTAAGCTCCTGAGTACCTCCCCTCTCTCTCCACACACCATTCTGGCTGCTCATTAGCATAAATGGAACAAATTACATTCTATCTGCTTTAGCCAGCCTTGTCAAGGGCAAATACCAAATCAGGAGAACTGCCATGAAAGCATTCTAGAAAGTTCCACTGACTATACCTAAATAAGTTCAGTGCTTCTGGAAGAAGGCAGGCAGTATTATCAATGTTGTATTAATCTCTTCTCTTGGTCTTTGCTGACACAGGGCAGGCCTGACAAAGAAAAGTGAGAAACAAGTCACCATCACTAGGCTACTCTAAGGTCTGGGAAAGAAACCCATTCCTGTCAGTTAAGAAGATTACAGTTCTAAACAGACTCCCTGTCCCAATCCACATGTGGCATTAAGCAAACAGTCATTGCGCCTTCAACCACCTCTTAATGAATTCCAAATTTGCTGCTCAGTGCTAATGAGTGTGAAACTCAGCCCTGATGGAGGCTGATGAGCTGAGAGGGAACCATGGCGACAATAGGGGAGCAGACATCGATCCAGAGCGAAGCGTTAGTTAATAAACCTCCAAGCCTTACTACCATGTGCTATCAGTTCAATTCACGTAAAGAGTGCTCGAGGGCTCTGCCCTTTGTGCTTTAATTTGTACATGCTAGATGAAGTTATTTCTTGAACAAATCCACTGAATGTTCTCAATTATAATATCAGTCACTGAATTATTTCATGCAAATTGTTTTTTAAAAAAAAACTGGACCTGAGCTTCCTTATCTGAAGAGCAGCACAAATTGTGGCTTCATCTGATTATCGTGGGACGATCAAGAGACAGAATGTGCTCTAGCGGACGGACGTTGAAAACGCTAACCGTTTCATGGTTTGCCTGTCACTCAAAGGCAACTGCAATCTCATTCTTCTTTGCAAGGAAGGGTATGGTTCAGTTTTGTTTTAAAACTCGACACTGGTCCTCCAAGCACACCTCTCCTCTTAGGAAGAAATTAAGATAACCAACGCTGTTTCTATTTCCTTTCAGATAAAAATTACATTTCCCCTAATTTCTAAACAAATGCTACCACACAATACACTGCTCTGCACATCTTTAGGACTGGACCACAGAGATATGCATGAGACAGGAAACTGTCTCAAGCAATTATGAGCTCTATGGGAAGCCATTAAAGGAACTGACCACTGTTTCCTTTACCACCTGCCCACACCCAGTTATGTGCAGCCTCGACGACCACAGCCTCTGGAGGTTAAGCTCGGGTGGGAGGTGCATTTGCTGAACCAGAAGGATGTACATCTTCAAATTAGAAAAAGATTTCCAGATTACCCTCCAGAGAGGCTTGAAGCACATGACCCACGGCCAGCCTATGCAGGCTAAGTCTCCATACATTCACCCACTATCTTAGCAGAATGAAGGTCAACTCTCAACCAATGGGAGAGCAGAAAGTTGTATCTCCGTGTATCTTGATTGCTTTTCTAATGAGATTTTTTAAAAAAAAATTATTCTAGTGTTTTAATTATATACACTGAGCAGGTTGTATTTATGTACATAGCAATGACTAATGAAAACAGAGAATGTGAATTTGAAAAGGAGTAAGAAAGAATATAGGGATCGATTTGGAGAGGAGAGAGGGGAGAAATGATGTAATTATAGGATAATCTCAAAAAAATAAAAAATAAATAAAAATTAGTTTCTCAGAGATCCTAAGATGGCTCAGTAAAGAGCTTGCCAAGCAAGTTGGGGGCCTGAGTTCAGATCACAGAGGCATGGTGGCCTGCTTGTAACCCCAGAGATAAAGACAGGAGCTCCGCCCAGCATGATGGTCAGATAGAATAGACAAGTCAGTGAGCTCTGGGTTCAAGTAAGAGACCCTGCCTCAATATATAAGATCAGGGAGGGAGGGGAGCTTGAGGAAGACAACCCATGCTGATCTCTAGCCTACACAGACACACACACACACACGTACACACGCACGCAGGCAGGCACGCGCGCACACACACACACATGAACACACAATACCACACATATGTCTACATGAAAAAAAAATAGCTTCTCTTTAAATATTAACAAAATGGAGGCTGCTGAGATGACTAAGCACGTGAAGCACTCGCCACACAAGTGCTAGATGACAAGCCTAACGGTCTGAGGTCATCACAGATACTTCACATAAAGGCAGAAAGAGGACAGACTCCACAGCGTTCTCCTCTGACCTCTACACATACACCCCACATACAACAATAGCAAATAAACCTAACTTTGCAAGCCCATCCACGGCACACTCTGCCACTTCCTTCCTCTAAACCCCCTTACACACAGTAGCCATATTGAGTGGATAAGACTTCTGGGAAAGCGGCTGCCCTCCCCCTTCCATTGACAAAACCGCTTGACAATCAGGTGGGAAGGCGTGTCAGTGGTTATTCGATGCTGTTGTCTCCTCCTCTTCCTTGGGTACCCAGGGCGAGTCTCCTGAGCTTCGTGTCAGCACCACCAGCATTCTCTTCTAAGCTCCCTGGAGATCAAGGCTGTTTCCTAAACCTTTGCATCCTCCACTGTGTCCAGCATTCCCACTCCAGTATGAGATGGCAGATTTAGAGAAAGAATGAATTCATAGTTTTATACATGTTCTTTGTTAAATTATTTGTTTTATTGTTGTGTGCATGCGTGTGTGTATACATGCCACACGTGTGTGTATGTGTGTGTGTACATGCTACATATGTACACGTGTGTGGGTGGATGAGAAAGCCAGGTGGGTGTCAGATCCCTGGAGCTACAGTTAACAGGCACTTGTCATCCACGTGACATGGATGCTGGGAACTGATCTCAGATCCTCTGGAAGAACAATAAATGCCCCTAACCACTGAGCCATCTCTCCAGCCCGCATGAATATGTGTTCTTAAGTGTCCCAAACAACACTACAAATCTAGTGATGAGAAACGTCAGATAGAGCTCTAGGGACCCACTGGCCTAGAAGTACATGCCACAACTCCATTAATCCAGACCAATCTTACCTGAGTTTGTTGTCCTCATGTTGGGCTGGGTCTTAAATGACTAAAGGGTGTAACTGGGATCAAAATATCTCCTAAAACCACTGTACTAAGGCACAGCAATTCTACAAAATGATCACCAACTTCTTAACTAAAGGAAGGTCGCGCAACTTAAAAATAACAAGATATGGTTAAACAGTGACTAGACTGGCTGAAAAGAAACCAGACAGGCGGCAGCAATCACTCCCGCGGAGCCACAGAGACGCTCGTGTGCTACTGGAGGAGATGAATGCGAAGTCGACCCTGTTTAGGGAAAGGCACTTGAACCTGTGGCTAAGAACTCTATGATGAGGAGTGTACTTGTGTGGTCACCAAAGCAAGGTCCAG
This sequence comes from Grammomys surdaster, assembly GCF_004785775.1. Taxonomy (NCBI): domain Eukaryota; kingdom Metazoa; phylum Chordata; class Mammalia; order Rodentia; family Muridae; genus Grammomys; species Grammomys surdaster. Next base: position 1,440,398 of record NW_021620687.1, read on the forward strand.
GAACACTCACAGCAACACGAATCAGCCACAGCACCCCAGGGGGAAACCCTACATCTGTCGGTTGTAGACTGGGTACACTGTCATATAATCAGGCAATGAAATTCCAACAGCATCCAGACTGAACAAACAACAATAACACACCAAGACACACTGAGACACACTGAGACAGAAACCGAGACAGAGTGAGCCTACAGCTCATCCAATTTGCATCCCTCTTGCAAGACCCAGCAAGGCTGATCAGACAGCCTTCCAGCTCTGCGGGGCAGAGAGTGGAGCTTCTGAACTGCTGGTGATCTTCTTCTCCATCTGGAAACTGCTCACAGTGATGCATCCAGCTCGTGACAGCTCAGTAAGACAGAATTCAAGCTTTTCATACTTTTCTGGAAGGATGTTCCAGGTCATTGAAAACTTTAACTAAAATAAAGGGAAATAGGTCAACCCTCTAGGAAAGAGAACATGTTCTCTTTGAAAGGCCTTTCATGAAGAGATGTTTTTAAAATGCTGTGGTGACTGTCACCCACCTGCAAAACTGAACTGACTTACACTGGTTTGACCAAGAGACTATTACTGTCAATAGATGTCACGCAAAGTGATTATTTTACTTTTGAAAGACAGCAAGAGTCACAAATGGCATTCTTTTTTATTATTATTATTAAGAAACAAGATGACTAGCCGGGCGGTGGTGCACACCTTTAATCCCAGCACTTGGGAGGCAGAGGCAGGAGATCTCTGGAGTTCAAGGCCAGCCTGGTCTACATCGAAAGTTCCAGGACAGTCAGGGTGATACAGGAAACCCTGTCTTGGAAAAAAAAGGTGAAATAAAAGAAAAGAGATGATCAAAGGATGTGAGCTACTAAGTATTGGTGGTAGAAAAAGATGAGAAGAAAATACCAGCCTTAAAATGGTACTAAATACCTTTTACTCTTTAGAAACATCTTTTGTTGAACTACTAGGAAAAAAACAACAACTATTTTTTCCAGTGCAGATATATGCCTCCACACCTAGCTTTTCCCCCAATATTATTTTAAAGCGCTGTGCAACAGAGAAAGCAAGAATGTGCCCGCAGCGGTGATAATTATTGGCGAGCGCAGGTGTCTGAACAGAGGGAAGCTAAGGGAAATAAAACAAATCCTTCCGCCTCATTAGGGTTCTAAAAATAGTCTCGAAATACAAAGGCATGGGTGCCGCATACATGAATGAGAAATTCAGTCAAAGGGATTTTTGTGAATCTTGACCACAGCCCAGACACAATTATTTTGAAGATTAAAAAAGAAAAAAACAAAAAACAAAAACAAAACAAGAAGACATGATGCTATGAACCAGGCCAGCGGGGCTTAAAATAAGCAGAGAAATCAGACAACACAAAGTCAATACAATGATAGTGAGGACAGATTTTTTTTTTAAAATATTGTTCATACTTAGCTAGGAAATACAGAAATAACGGGTGCTCTGAGGCACCGGTTGGTGTTAATTCATTTTGGATTTGATTCCCACAGGACTCGGGAGGGGGAAATTAACAAAGCTGGAGAATCCAGGCAACCACCAGGAGGAGGTGACCCTCCACTTCCCACTGTACTGAGAGGGCAAGCCTCAGACTACCAGGAATCTAATAGGACTCCTTCCAACTCCCATCGGTCAACGGATGAAACTGGCTTTGTGTGGATGTGTTCCCAAGTGGCTGTCGCCCTTGGTATCACCTTGTCTCTGTCACTAAGAGGCAGTGACATTTGCAGAAGGCAAGTGACAACAAGGAAAACCAAAATAGTCAAATAGTCAAACTTGGCAGTATTTTAAAATCCTGAACTGAGAATTCTTGGTCCCTGTGAGTTCCTAACCTAGTGATCTATACTTAGCACGTTATGGAAGGAAAAGAGAAGAGTCAGAGTTACACTCCTTCCATCAGAGTTATCACATTCCTTCTGTCAATAGCAAGTATCTGTCACAACTGCCGCCAAAGTCAACCACAAATGACCTGCCAACACTCCATTCGGATACTACAATCCCAATCTTTCCTTAATTCTATAGGACACACATGACCCATGCCTGGCAAGTAACGTCCCTGATCATCTTGGTCCCAGCAAGTGATATGGATTAGATCCATGACCCAGGCAACAAATCAACAGCCCACACACATCGATGAAGCAACCATCGCTCCTTTGTGGACTGCTAAGGGGCACTTCAGAGGGGAAAGCCTGCCTGAGACAAACCCAGATGAAAATAGACAGTCTGTGCCAACAAGCAGGACAGCAAAGCTCAGGCTCTGAATCTAATCTTACTGTGCACGGTTTCTCTGCATAGCCCTGGCTTTCCTAGAACTCACTCTGAAGACTTAGAGATCTGCCTGCCTCTGCCTCCTGAGTGCTGCAACTGAGAGTCTTTTAGCAACATCAATCAAAAACTTTTTTATTGTTCGGACATTAAATGAATGTCTGTCCTTTGCAAACAAATGGCCTCAGACATGATTGCTTCCTTATTGCTTTCAAGACTTTTAAAGGATTAGTTCTTCAGCCAGATAGCTCACCCTTGGTTATAAATGTAAATAATAAAAAACATAAATAAGCAGAAGTCTTTTGAAATGGAATACTAAAAAAAAAATCAATATCAAATAGGCCTGCCTTGTGTTAGCCTCTGAATCTGAGGAGCTTCCAGGGGGCTATATTATCTCCTCATTCAAAAGGAAAAATGTCGAGGGGGCTGGAGAGATAGTTCAGAGGTTAAGAACAGTGGCTGCTCCCCCAGAGGAACAGGGCTCAACAGCACCCACATGGTAGCTCACAACCACCTGCAATTCCAGTTCTAAGGAATTCAACACCTCCTTCTGGCCTCTGCCAGACACTTAAAGGCAAAACACACATACACATGAAGTTTAATTTAAATTTAAAACAGGAAAGTATCCTTGGTATAAATGGTTATTTATGCCTGATCCTATTACCAACACGCTTCAGGAATGTCCACCTGCTAGATTCAGCATTGGTGGCTCTCTGAGGTTCACTGGACAAAATCAGGAGGGTTTGCTGCCTGCATTTACTTCTCTCCTGAATTCACCATCTATGGTGGAAAGGATATGAGCTCAAAAGAATATGCTGGAATCTAAAGCATTTCTTTGGCCCACCTGTACAGGGAAGCCAGGCCAGACATGTGGGCAAGTGCTTCTGTATCAGTAGTCAGAGTCTGTGTTTGCAACGTGTTTACATTACAAAATCCTCTTCAGGCCAGAGAGCACACATCTGCCTCAGCCGCCTCCACAGAGAAACATACCAACAGCTCTTTCTTGGCCAACCCTACTCTGGGCACATGCAGGGAAGTTCATATCTGAATGTCTCACACAACAACCTGGGAGAGAGGATGCTATCTATTGATGAACCTGGTCCTCAATAGAAACATCAGCCCATACGGAGTTGTAGGAAGGTTCAAAGATGAAGTCCTAGCTACCTGAGATTGGTCTTAGTCAAGCCGCCTCTTCTTTGAGAGGACTAGTTTTCTTCTCTTTAACATGGGATGGGGCAAACAGTTCTGTGATTGTCACTGTGGGTCATGATCCAGATGGTAGATGGTAAAGTTGACTTGATGAACCAGGACCAACTTTACAGTCAGATGATTCTAGGGCAGAGACACAGAGTGAGCAAGGGAAACCTAGAGCACCTTCTAGTACCAGAAAATACACCAGTAAGGAAGATCACATGATGAGGTCACATGATAGACTTATGTCAAAGGCAACAGGAGCCAGCTGATGAAGTTCCTCATGGCTGAAACTGGGACAACTGAGAGATAGTACACCCTGTACTCCCAGATTAGAACCTCAAGTAGAAAATAAACACCTGTGTTTACGGCGATGTGTAATAAGTAAGTATTAAGTGGTGGAATGAATGAATGAATGAATGAATGATAAATAAATAGGAAAAAGAGAGAAATCTTCCACACAGATATGACTCTTAGCTAGATCCTCCACCCTTTAGGAGGGAAAACAGGTCTCCATTCCTTCAGGATACAACAGGCACAGAAATGCAGGTCATGGTACCTCATATCCTCCACAGGGCATCATGGGAAAGCCACTTAGATCTGTAAGCCTTCCTTCTCAGACTCGTAACCTTCACCAAATCCCAGAGACAGCCATTCTATAAAACACACCCCCACGCTCCTCTCAAAGCTTGCAAGGTGAGCTTTGGGAGTGGTTCCATCATAAAAACAGCCCTCTCCAAACGGATCTTTTAAAAGATTTCCAAGAGTCGATTCTTGGGCTCGCCCTTCCACTGTGTGAGGGTTCGGTAAGAAGCCACAGCAGACGTCAGCACCTGGATCTCAGTATCCCGTATTGTACATGGATAATTATCTCCTCTTTATAAATAAGTTACTGTGTATGCTCCACTACACATTTGCCTGCTCTTTTGTAGAAGTCAGGGGTCAATAGCAGATGTCTTCTTCGATTGTTCTCCATCTTAGTTTTTGAGATAGCATGTCTCACTGAACACGGAGCTCATGGATTCTGGATTCTGCCAGGCTAGGAGGCCAGTGAGCCCCAGGGATTTGCCTGTCTCTTCTCCGAAGCTCCGGGAACACAGGCACGTATCACTCCATACAATTTTTACTTGAGTACCTGGGATCCAAATACAGGTCCTCATATTTGAACAGCAAGCACTTTTGTAACTGAGCCATTCCTGGTCTAGAGCCTTATCTAAACACTGGCTGGTCTTCCAGAGGATCCAGGTTCAATTCCCAGTACCCACATGGAGACTTAAAACCCTCTATGGGATTCAATGCCCTCTTTTTGACCTTCAAAGGCACACACGGTGAAAGACATATAGGCGGAGAGACACCCATACAGATAAAATAAAATTTTTAATTAATTAATTAACCTAAGGTTTTTCAGTTAGAGCATCACAAAACACACAAAGACATCTGAGAAACTGTCTCAACCCAGAGGAGCCTGGGAGATACACAATTTAACATAGTATGAAAAACTGGTTGGGCCTCTAGGAGAGCAACAGGACATTCAGAAATACTATGCCAGCACCAGCTCGCTGGTTTGATAAACAGACCACACTAACATGAAGATGTCACTACTAAGGCAAACTTGGCTGGAGCAGACAAGGGCTTTCTGTACTATCCACAACTTTTCTATTGTTCCTAACCCTTCTAAAGTTAGAAGCAATCTCTTGTCTGTGTGTGTTGGGAGAGTGTGATTAAAAGCACACAAATTTTAACATGGTCTGCATGCTCATAGAAGAAGTTTGAGTCTTAATGAGGCTGAAGGGCTATGACCTCACAGCTCAACTCAGCACAGCCATTTACCCCCAGGGGGAGTCATTCATCTATTCTCAAGCCAATTTTCCTCACCCATTCAACAAAGTTATTACCCGTCCTATCTCAGGGTTATCTCATTGTTCTGCATAGCTGTGTGTCTTATTGGCATGATTAGAACACTATCACCAAAAAACAACTCGGGAAATAGGGGTTAATTCAGCTAACAGTTCAACATCACTTTATCATTTATTTAACCATCCATTATCCAAGGAAGTCAGGGAAGAAATGCAAAGCTGAAACCTGGATAGAGGCAGGAGCTGATGCAGAGCCCATGGAGGGGTGCAGCCCACTAGCTTGCTCCCATGGCTTGCTCAGCCTGCCTTCTTATAGACCCAGGACCATTAGTCCAGAAGTGACAGTGCGCTCAATTGGCTGGGCCCACCCAAGTCAATCATTAATGGAGAAAATGCCCCCCACAGACTTGCCCACAGGCCAATCTGGTGAGGGCATTTCCTCCTCAATTGAAGTAATTTGTTCCGTAATGTGTCGAGCCTGTGTCAGGTTGACATAAAACTAGTCAGCACACTTTCTGTCAGTCTTCCATTAACGTGAAGGGGGAAAAATGAGAAAAGCCACTGAAAAGGCAGCAAAGTTTCCACAGTCACTTGGCATATGTGCCTTCGGGCCAGTGACAGCACAACATATGGTGACAGCGGACGTGCGTGGCACAGGAAGCCTGGTCACCTTGTGGTAGCCAGAAAGCAAAGCCAGGCAAGCAGCAGCCCTGCAGGATGAAATGTTTCAATCTGGGAGAAAACTGTTACACAACACTCCACCCCTTCCTCCAGCGCTTACATTCTTTTTGTCCGATCTTCTTCAATGATCCCTGAGCCTTGGAGGGGGTGACTATAGACCTTAGTCCACCTATGACTAAAAAACGGGCCACCATGTCACAGTAACAGTCATTTGATCTCAGGAGCTCCCCAGTGGTTATAAGTGAGGCTGATAATGCCTATGGGCATAAACACACGTTAAGAAGGCAATTTGACAGGCACGTCACATCCATCTAAAAAAACCCACAAAAGTTGCTTCCCCAGGGGAACTTTTGACCTCCCCAGCCACAGGTTTTGTTCTGGCTCCCAGGACGAGGCTTGAATCCTGTTTTGTGTCTCTGGCCTTAGATCCAGCCAGAAGGATGTTGGTCTTACCCACAACAGCTGGGCCACTATTGCACAAGCAGGTACATGCAATCTTGTATGTCGGTATTTTAGAACACAGAGTTCATAGCCAAGCAGGAACATTGTTGACAGTTCACCTGCAGCCTGCATGGCCCCCTCTGGCATTAGAAAGGCCAGTTAGCAGGATACAAGTTTCCAGTTCAGACCCACCTTAATTTCTCCATTCCCTACAGTCAAAACATGGACATGCCGTGTCTTCAGCAATGGGGTCTGGCATACAACCAACAGCAGTAGCAACAGCCTTTATGATCTATGGGACCTCAGGGACTTCCCTGGCCAACAACTCAGAAGGAGACGGTCCACCCCAGGCACTGGGGGGTTTATTAATGACCTTACAGACATGTCCATTCCCACCCACATAGGGTACACCTTTTGGATATAAACTCTGTAGCTACTGTTTTAACACATTTCCTCTTAATTAACCCAGCCCAAGGAGGACTGGCTATAAGGTAGGTGGAAGTTCCACTGTACATGGTTGTCTCACTAATGGCTTTCCAAGTCTGCAAAATTCTCCAAGGTTAAAACTATGTCTAGATAACAGAACCTTTTCCAGAAGATGGGCAGGATGAGGCAACATCCTGAACTACTGTCTCATAACAGATCAGTGGGGTTCCAAAGATAGCCCTGGTAAAACACTCTGAAAGTCTGTTGTTACCTGTCCTCAGCAAGTGTCAGGTGAGCCTGGAAGTTCACAACTAAGAAGATAACTAAAGTTGAAATGAACAATGTTTAATACAGCATGGAAAGGTTCCACCCATTTGTATCATTTGCTTCCTTCAAAGATCAAGGTCGAGTACAGACCATAGTGTTTTTTTCCGCTATTCCCGGTGGTCAACTTGACAATTATCTGGAATGAACTACAATCCAGAACTGGAGGGCACACCTGTGATCCAGACCTTGAGGCTGAAAGACACAAGTTTCTGACCTGGATCTTGGCATAGAGATCTTGAGGCATAGTGGCCATGAAGAGCTTAGGCCCAGGCAAGATAGTACTTACCTTTAATCCCAGGAGACTAAGGCAAGGAGATCTCTGAGTTCAAGGTCAGCCTGGGAGAAGGGAAGTCCCAGATCCAGGTGTAGTGGGTACATTGGACATTGGAAGAAGGAAGATTCACTCTTTGCCTGCTTGCATTTCCTTGCCAGCACATCTGTTGGAACCTACTTCTACAGAAGACCAGCTGAAATAACTAGCCTCGTGGGACTGAGCAACTACTAGGTTCTTGGACTTCCAAGTCACAGCTGACCATTGTTGGGGAGTTGGACTTCAGACTGTAAGTCATCACAATAAATTTCCTCAGTATAGAGAGACATTCCATAAGTTCTGCGACTCTAGAGAACCCTGACTGATACACATAGATAGGCCGTGTTAAGTTCATTTGTTCTCTGTAATCCTCAGTGATTCTGCACTATTATTTTACATGACCTGGAGCTCGTTCTGGGAGCCTCCCTACATTTCTCCACACTTGATCAACTCAGTGGGTCTGACTTAGTCTGCTCAGACCTACTCAGGGCCAAAGGTAAATGTGGCCCTGCTTTCCCGTTGCACCTCTGGCTCCCTGGGTCGGAGTGGCCCTGGATTGGCATAGGCCTCTAGCCTCCTCATTCACCATACCTGGCTGTTGGGAGAGCTGGGCTAACAGTCTACACCCCTAGCATTATCTTTTGTTGGAGGAAAATGTACCCTCCTTGGTCTGTGGGGATTACCCACTCCTGGAACAGCCTTGATGTTATTTGTCTGTATTCTGTCACAGATGTCTTCTCCTTAGGCAGAAGCTCCTTAGCACACAATTTGCCTTTCTGTCAGTTTTTCTTAAGAACTCCAGCTTGGCACAAATCCTGCCATATTACTTTACCTTTTAATGATCTCCTCTGGGTGGCTCTTTTACTTTGAGTGTGGGACTGTAATTTGGCCACGCCCCCAGAGCCCAGAGAGAGGGCGGGGAGAACAAGTCTCTGCCTCAAGATTTCCCTGGCCCCGCCCTTCCCCCCCCCTTCTGACATATAAGCAAACACCTTCCGACATGTTTTGGGAGAATTCTTTTATCATCCAAACCCACCGCCGTGACAATAAATCTGGACGTGTTCAACTCTACACGTCTCGTGAAATCTTGGATTCATTGCGTAAGCCAAAACCCACGCGACGGGGTGGGAGTGGGAGAGAGCTAGTGAGCCGCTGGATGCTCTCTGCCCATTTTTGTTCGAGCCCCAGCATCTCGTCTGGCGCGCAGCGTCCGGGCATCTCAGCACTCGGGACTCTACAGCCGCTTATACCAGATTTGAGGACACTCATCACATGCTGTTCTAAATCACTGAGATCTGCCAACGCCTTTCCTGCTTTATAAAGATCTTACTCCACCAAAGGACTCAGTCACTAAAGCTTGATACTAGCCTTGAGGTCTCTTCTGGATCAACCTTTGTTTAATTCCTCTGTAAATAGAGCTCTGTCTGACCCAGCGAGCTAGGGTTCAAATACAGCCAACCTTGTTCCTAGTTCCCTCAATACCACCTGCCCCTCCATGGTCCTACAGTTCCTGATATGTATGGGGACTTCCAAATGTTCCTAATGGCTTTAACAAGCCAGTCCATTGGGGATTGCTCTTTCTCATACTGTCTCGGGTTATACAGCCTTTGCCTTAAGAGGGTGACGGGAAGTTCCATGACTCAGTTCTTCTGCCTCCACAGCAGTTAGACTGATCCCACCTGCTCTTGTGTGCCTCAGCCTCAAAAGCCAGGCTCTTCCACTGCTTGGTGAAAAGTCTTCCCTAATTCTAACAATTCACATGCTAACAATTTCCCGATACACCAGTTAATGTCCAATCTGTGTACTGAATTACAGATTTTTCCTCTTTGTCTACCAAAGGTTGGACTTGTCTATTACTGCTTTTACCACCTCTCCCTCCTCTTGGTTATCTAATTTAGTTGCCAAATCAAGAGCTAACACAGGATACTGGCTACATCTCTCTTTCTTATTGCAACTGCTCCTTTACACAAACAAGCTCCTGCCTGGCCGCCATCTTGGCCTCAGGTGCATTTCTAACTAAGCACAACACTAGTCAGGCAGCCTTCCCTGCTGCCTGCCTGCTACCAATCCTCTTGACCCTTGTGCACTAACCTCGAAGACTGTAACGTTTCCTCTACCTTTTAAACTGATTTCAGGGTGTCTCCACGTTCACACAGTGAACTCCATTCATCTAGCTGGCGTGCCACCCCGTACCACACAGATGAAGGCTGCTATTCTGAGACTGCCTCCCACAGACACTCCTAATCCTGATGGCTCAGTCTTAGTTGTATGTCTCACTACCTACAGCAAGAACTGTACAACCACTCTTATAGCACAAAGACACAAGAACACCCACCATACAGGAAATGACAACTGTGCTGGAATTTCCTCCAGGGAAGCTCCCACCTCAGGCTTCTCAACCTCAGTAACAGGCCTTACTATCTTTAACCAAGACCGTGCACTCGCTCTTCTCTAACTCATCTTTGGTTCTATCAGATCCCTGTTCAGACACCAATATTGGTTCCTGCCCCACTAAATCTGAAAGTTAGATCTGAGGACTTTGTTTAAAACACACACACATCCCTGAGAGGGATCCCAGACCAGACCAAAATATGGTTACCACCAAAGTCCATCTTGGTGAACCAATGAATTTTATTGGGGTTACTTACAGGAATATGGGTGAGAGGTTACTTACAGGTACAGAAATGACTCAAAGACAGCTGCATGACCAAGGCCCAGCCCAGCATGGGTGACAGCTCCCAAAGCTGGGAACCTGGAGCACACTGCACAGCCTGCAGGCAGCTCAACAGATTGCAAAGTGTCCTTTCTAAGTGACTCTGGTCTAAACCTCTTCCAGGCATCCTTGCCTGGTTTCTGCTTCTTCCAGGCAGCTGGTCTGGTCTCAAAGTCTTTGTAGCTTTTCTCATCTGAAAATCTTTGCAGCTCAGCTTCATTTCCTCTGGTTGGGACTCTCAACTTTAATTGCTTATTTTGGTAGAGAGGGTCATGGTGGATCTGGTCAGTTTCAGGGACTTCCTGAAACTAGCTTGAGTTGTTTACCTTTCTGTTTAAGGAACTTCTCAGCAGGATGGAATGTCTCAGTCTCAAGGAAACTATTACACAACAAGGTCTTCACAATCAATATTTGAACCTAGTGTTACAATGTTGCTGGGGCGTAGAAGCACTATACCGGAGAAACTTAACACTGTTTCCTAGTCACATGACCCCTCCTCTAGCTGAGTCTTTTGCCCAGCTGGCAGTCACCAGGCTGTTTCCTATGACTCTTTCACCTCTATCAACAGTTGGCTAAGGAGGAGCAGTGCTCAATACCCTTGAGAACATAGGCAAGGCTATGACTTGTAAACCTTAGTGCAGGCTACACAGCCACAGCACATCCCAGAACCTCCTAGAGCTTGGATGCCTAGGACACTCTGGCAGTGAAGGAGAGTCTCAGTATCTGTTGCAACCCCACATCACATTTCACAGAGGAAATCCAAACTCTGTCCCATGAGCCCAGCACTGTAAAGCGAAGGTGTCACCTGTGGATTAGAAAAGGCAGCTAGCTCGCTCTCTTAAGTGGCTACCTACATCTGGTCTGCATTGTGAAAAGGAGCTGGGCAAATGCCAGAGAAGCAAAGAGGCTTCTGAGTCCTAACCAAGATCCAAGGCATGCAGAACTCAAAGGAACAAACGGGTCCAAATGCTCTTCTCCCCCTGGGACCAAAAGACTAGAAGAACAGGAATTTCCTGTTGGGAGCAGACTACTTTCAACAAGTCCATACATGCAGTCCTTTTCCTGAATCTTGTTTAGGCTACAACCTTTCGCTCTCTGACTCCGTATTATTGGTATGATCCCTCAGTAATACATGTACAAGTTAAGATCCCTCTGGACCATGGAGCCTAAGTGGCCCACAGTCTGTGTTACGTGCATATGCATGCTTGTAAGATGAGATACTCGATCATACCAACCCCCTTCACCTCAGGACAGAGGCAGTGAGTCTCTGTGAACACCAGCAGGTACAATGTATAAGCAATGCACATAAAATGTCAACAAATCACCATTCACCAAACTTTGCTTATTCCCGAGTAGAATGGTCTAGAGATAGAGCCTCCCTTCTATAAATTACTCTCAGATTAAAAGAACCACAAATACACTGCCACACAGGCAAATAAAGCTTCCATCAAACTCCAAGAGACTGGGCTGAGTGTGGTAGCACACATTTTTGATTCCAGGGCCAGCCTGGTCTATATGAGTTCCAGGCCAGTCCAGGCTACATAGTCTCAAACAAAACAAGGCAAGACCAAGAGACCGGATCTGTAAAAGCCATCTCAGTACCCTCTGTTTCATGGACCACTGCATCATCTAGCTCCCTTTTTATTGTGATTTTTCTGCCTTTTTTTTTCTCTTTTCCGTGATAAGAAGTCCTCCAGAAATGTACTGTTTACCCTTTGCATCTGACTGCCAGTCTTATTGGTGAACACATAATCCCTTGTTCAAACCATCTGTTGGGGCTCCAGCTGGCTGAGAATTGAACAGCCATGCACACCCTGGAATTCCTATCAAATCCCACCTTCCAGCTACAAAAGAGAACTTGCTTTCCACTGTGGCCCATGGCTATCGTCACCTGAAGTGTCTTTCTCCTTGCTTCCCCATTTTCTGAAATTGCACCCTGCTCTGAGGTTCTATCAGATCGGTCCTGTTTGCAATTACCCTCTTCAACTCAAGGAGTTTACTGGAAGCATAATTCCATCTAAAAGGTGGATCTCAGAACTAAATGTGATGTTCTTTCAGTAAGTATAGAGGGCAGTGATTCCTTTTTAGTAGCTACTCTATAAGAGACATGACTAACCTTATGGTGTTGTGGTCCTACCCGTGTGGCTGGTTCTCCTTCCCATACCTGATGTTTGGCTTACTGTCCCCAAGGAAGTACCCTGCATCCTGCTTTCCCTCCTGGGACCTGCTTGAGACTGGGACCTGCCCTTAGGGACCTCCTCAGCTGTCATAATATCCACTGAACTGCTGACCCCGATAGGATGACAGGCTTTGTCTTTTCCAAGTTGCTACTGAACACTCCCATGCTGATAACAGGCCAGCTAGGCACATCACAGCCAGAAGCACCCTTTCCCCTAAGAGCTTCTGTCTCTGCTCTCCCAGACAGGAACACCACATCATAAGTAACATACTCATGGAAAGGAAAGTCTGCAGTTACTCTCTGGCTACTTCGGATTCTTACTTAAAAATAAGTAACACATTTAACTTGCAACAAATTCAAAAAAACACACCAGCCTCACCATTGATCTTCCTGTTTCCTGCTACCCCTTCCTGGGGGATTATCAGTAGCAGCCTCTAATGTATCCTTCAAGATATTTTATATCTGTATAGATACAGAGAGTAAAAGTAAATGTTTACCAACCAGCTCTCTGGGAAAGCACCCTGACTTGCCATGCGTGTTGATTCCCATGTTGTACCTATTCCCACTGTGAAGGATTCATGCAGCAGCACAGGTCATCAGAAAGGACCTGGGAAAAGACACACACGCCCTGGAGGCTGACCGCAGACCACCAGCTTGGTCAATGTGCACATGTATAAATGTAGGCATCCATATATATGCATAGATACATATGAAGTATACTATGTATGGATGTATTTTTACACAATAGACAGTATACAATCCCTTTGTTGATAATCAATGTATACCACACATCTATGTATTCTACATATTACTTATATTTTAACTTAAATGATAAGGCTTACACATTTATAAGTCTGATAAGATTCCTCGAATTGTAACTGCTGATTCAGGCAATGCATATATTTGTGATGTTGATAAATCATAGGTGTTAGATTAGCTTAAACTTCCATCCAGTATTTGAGTCTTCATTTCCTCATTCCCTTGCCAGTACTACCATGCTGTGATGTGTGCCAGTCCAACATGTGAAAAATAGCACCTGTTTTAAGGTTTTGTGAAAGTGATTAAAGTTTCAGCATTTTTAAGAGTCACCTCTGGGGGCTGGAGAGACGGCTCAGCGGTTAAGAGCTCTGACTGCTTTTGCAGAGGTCCTGAGTTCAATTCCCAGCGACCACATGGTGGCTCGCAACCATCTGTAATGGGATGCAATGCCCTTTTCTGTTGTGTCGAAAGAGAGCAACAGTGTACTCATATACATTAAATAAATCTTAAAGAAAAAGTCACTTCTGTACAGCTCTGTGAACTGGACACTCACATTCTTTACCTCCACAGTAACTAGCCTTTCTCTTATGGATTTGTCAAAGCTCTTTATATACTGATAAAAGCACATCTGTGTAGCATGCAGTGGTACTCTTTTCTTAAGTTTTTCTTGTCCTTTGAAATAATTAAAAAGATTTGGTCTTGCAAAAAATTATATGCATAAAAGCTTCTGGGTTTGTATCGAATCTAGGAAGGATTTCCTATCTCCATTAACTACTGAAGTGGGGTTCTCATTTTACTAGCTGTTTTGATGTTAAGTTTCTGCTCCATCTGGAACTTATTTTAGTGGAAGACAGGACACAGATTCCAGTTGCATTATCTCCCCATAGAACCATCTTTGCCTTTCAACCACCACTACCATCCCTATCCTAGGAACTATCACACTAACTTTAAAAATATCTTGATTTAGGGCAGTAGTGGCAGATACTTTTAATCCCAGCACTGGGGAGGCAGAGGCAGGTGGATCGCTATAAGTTTGAAGCCAGTCTGGTCTCCAGAGTGAGTTCTAGGACAGCCAAAGGCCACACAGAGAAACCCTGTCTCTGAAGCAGAAAAAGAAAAATTGATAACATTTCCTCACTCTTCTCCAATTGTGGCTACCATGTATCTCTGACCTTTGACCTCTACCAGCTGCCAAAGCTTTTCTCCGACATACTGCTTACCACAGTCACAGCTGCCATTGTTGTTCTGTTCTTTGTGTTCATCCCCACCCTTAATGGCACCACTGGTCCTTCTCTAGAGACTCCCAAGCTCCAAAGGAAGCAAAGCTGATATGTCCACCCACATAAGAAGCCAGCAGCTTTTTTTACACTCCTCTGAGGGCTATACCAGTCAACTCAGGTTGTTACTCCTTCTTCAGCTTCAATTGCAAAAGTAACAGAAACTCAACTTTGGACTCAATCGCCATTAGCAAATAAACAAATCTGTGCCTAGCATCCGAGAAATTCAAACCCTTCTCCCCAGGTCCATGTGGCCTCCTACAGCCTGAAAGGGCAGGACTTGGCACATGTCCTTCCCCTGGGAGGATCTCCTGCCACAGTCTCTCTTCTCTTCCTCATTCAGATCTTTGCAGCCTGAACCATGACCCACAGGAAAATAGAACTTTGCTCCCCAGGGTCCCAATTAAAATCCAGACTCTTTCCCTTTGAGCCACGTATCACCATGGTAACTAATGAATTCTCTGTTTAATGTCTGCATCCTCTTCTAGCCTGTAAAGTCCTGAAGGTAGAGTCTACTGGTAATTCCCCACCACATCCTGTTTCCAGCATGGTGCCAGAGACTTGGAATGGGATCCGAAAACGAATGAACATCAGATCTTAACTTCACGATTTAATTCTTATAAGGCGTTTACTTCAAGTTTATTGATATTGGTGAAAATAAAATTACATTGGTTATTTAGTTTTTGCCTCTAAGCATTGCAGCTCACTGCTCAATACTGATGACTCAGAGAGAGAAGTCTGTTTTAGAAGACTTAAACTTTAAGTGTCTTATGAATATTAGAATATCTGACAGCAACACAGGACTCAGGATTGGAAATCTTCACTTCACTGTGCTTTAACACACGAGTGGAAAAACGCTCTGTTAAGGAGAGCCTTTGGCCAACACACCATTGCAAAAATTAATTTCAGAACTTTAACCAAAAAGAGTGAAAATTTTAAAAACAAAACAAACAAAAAAAAAAACAAAAAAACAAACCAAACCAAACCAAAAAAAAAAAACAAAAAACAAAAACAAAACAAAAAACACAGAAACTGAGGGTCTGTGATCCTCTCCTGACCTGACCCTTCATTAGGAACCACAGTGACTGGACTTGAAGCTCTGATTTTTCCATTTTCAGAAAGTAGATGAGTCCTTTAGGGGAATTCATCTGGCCACCACCTCCTCCAAGACCTGAACATATCAGTTCTCCTATAATCTCTGAGTAAAGACGTCTAGACAGTGATAGAGCTTTCATCTAAATACGTTTTATAGGAAAGCAACCGACTTCTTGGCTTTAAACCTCCACATTATCACTTAGCTTTATATTCTGTACATGCTCAATAGAGGCCATTAGAAAGCAGGCCCAGAAAAAATCCAACTCTGGAGTATAAATAATGTAGTCAAAAACTATAAAAATCATCAATCAGTTTCCTATATTCTTCTAAAATGAAGACAATATTTCATCAACTTCAAAAGAATCCAATAAACAGCCAAAGATGCAATTCTGGCCTCTCAGGATGATAGTCTAAGCACGGTGAAAAAAAATTTTCAAATTTTGACATGGGGTGTGGAAGGCCACACTTGAAGGCCAAAGCACCTTGAAATGAACCCATATTCCCTAAACTTTCCAAATACAAAGGATTTTTTACAAAAATATTCCACTGTATGCTTTTTAAAATGTCAGATGTCCTTAGGATTTTAAAAAAAAAAAAAACATACTTATATGAAATGTTCAAACACACACACACACACAAAAAAAAAAAATGAGCAGCAGCCAGTCAGTGATAGCGCACACCTTTAGTTCCAGCACTTAGGAGGCAGAAGCAGGTGGATCTCTGTGAGTTCAAGGCTAGCCTGGTCTATAAGATGCGTTCCAGGACATCTAGGACTACACAGAGAAATCCTGTCTCGAAAAAATAAAAAACAAACAAACAAACAAACAAACGAGTACCAGCACTGTCCAACAGACTATACTGTGATCTCTATAATTTTAGCTTAAGTCATCAAGTAAAAAGGATAAAAGAAAATGATGAGATTATTGTTGAATCTATGCCCTCATATGCTTGGAATATTATCCTTTCAATGTAATTAATAAAAATGCTTCTGAGACATTTTTACATTCCTTCATAATCAATCTTCAGAATTCAGTATGCATTTTATACAAACATGACACCTTGGTAAAGAATAGTCAAATTCAAGTGTCCAGTAGCCACACACAAGCAGTGGCTGCTCAGTGGACAGTGCAGACACAAAGAACATCCCAGAAGCACAGCACCCCCTTCAGTGGCCACCACACATTCGCTGACCGTGTCTTCTGTACACTGTTACAGTATTTAATCCATAGTCTCATCTTCTTGATGAGCTCTTCTTTAACTGTTGGATTTTTTTTGAGTTGGTGTCCAAACAATCAAGCTGGATTTGTAAGCTCAGTGGTACAGCATAGGCTTAGCATCTCCAAGATCCTGAGACAGGTCCCCAGCACCACAGGAAACCAAGACGCTTTGAGGACCCCAACATGGCAGTTTCACTAAAATACTTTATCATTCAGCTGCTTCCTAAGGATCCATCTCCTGTCACACGGTGTCACATCAAGATGCGAAGGGCATTGCCATTCAGTCAAGGGTGTGTGTGAGCAGAACTCGGAAAAGTGTTATAAAGCTCCACCAACTGGCAAATGGGTAATAAAACATGGTATATACAATATGGTGAGGAACTCATGGAAACCTGCCTGTGTCTGCCTCCTGAGTCCTGGGGTTGAAGGCATTATGTCTAACTTCAATATGGTATATTTTAAAATAATGTAAAAAAACAATAATGAAGTATTGACTCCTATCAGCCCAGGGATGAACCTTGAAAATAAAATCCTGGATGAAAGAAATCTGACACAAAAGGTCATAGAGTCTATACGCCTGCCTTACAGAACAAGGAGTTCACACAGACACAAATGGGAGAATAAAGTGTCCTAAAATGAATTATGGTGACAGTCGCACAACTATCTGCATGATACTAGGAGTTATTACATTATGTGTCTTCAAAGAATGAATTGCATGATACATGAATTATGGTTGTATAATGCATGATGTCTTAGTTAGGGTTTCTATTGCTGTGAAGAGACACCATGACCACAGCAACATTTCAATGGAGCTGGCCGACAGTTCAGAGAGTCAGTCCATTATCATTGTTAGTATTCTGTCTAAACTCTACCTCCACAGTTACCTGGCATCGGCCAGGTAGGCCTGCCCACTATAAAAGGGGCTGCCTGCCCCCTCCTTTCTCTCTTGTTCCTCTCTTGCCCCCTTGGCCCCACACCTGCAGGCTTCCCTCTCCCCTCATCCCTTCCCTTCCCCCTCTCTCCACGTGGTCATGGTTGGCCTCTACTCCTCTATTTTTCTGCTCTCCCTCTCTCCTCCCTCTCTCTCTCTCTCTCTCTCTCTCTCTCTCTCTCTCTCTCTCTCTCTCTCTCCTCTTCCCTATCTCCTGAATAAACTCTCCCTCGTGGAACCATTTGGTCTGCTGTGATCTGTCCAAGCTGCACTCGAAAAATCTTTTCAATCATCATGGCTGGAAGCAGGGCAGCACACAGACAGACCTGATATTGGAGGAGTCAAGAATTCTACATCTGGATTGGCAGACAGCAGGAAGAGAAAGAGACACTGGGCCTGGCTTGAGCTTCTGAAACTCCAAGACCCACCCTCCCAGTGACACACTTCTTCAAATAAGGCCACACCTCCAAAGAGTACCACTCCCAATGAGTCTATGGGGACCATTTTCATTCAAACCACCACACATGAATTATGGCTCCACAGTTGTTATTTTTTAAAGTATATGTATATTACTATATATCTATATAAACATATATATAATAGAGATATGTAATATATATATATATATATATGAGAGAGTATGAGAGAGCAAGTGCATGTGTGTGCATGAGTATGGATGTCAGATGAATATGGATGTCAGAAGATAGCCTGAGATGTCATCCCTCTGGTACTTCCCTCTCCTTTCTAGACAGGGCTTCTCACGTGGAGCTCAACAACCAAAGCAGACCTGCCAGCAAGGACCCAATGGTCCTAGGATTACAATCACCAGCCACAGCACCAGGTTTCTGGGAATCAAGCTAAGGTCCTCATGGTTGCAAGGCAAGTACTTTGTCAAACAAGCCGTCTCACACCCCCTGTAACAGACTTTTATTAAGAGTAACACTCGCACAGATAAGAAGTATTGTAATAAATATTTAGTCTCAGTCAGGGGTTTCTACTCCGCCTTTCATCATTCAGTTCCCAGATAAAAGACACACAACTTTTATATTTATAAAAAGCCTTAAATGCATCAGAGCTGGTCAGATATCCACCCTCTAAGCTATTAGTATCTATTTCCCTAGCTAGAAGGTCAAGTTGTAAATCGCCGTGTTCCATCTGGGCCACTCTTAACTCCAATTGGCCAGCCCTCATGGCTATGTTTTCATGATTCATCTACCTCATGGCGTCTTCTCTCTCCACCTTCTACTCTCTCTCCTCATGGTCTTCCTCAGCCCCAAGGCAGGGAATCAAAACCCACCTACCTCTCTTCAGCCCAGCTATCTGCTGTCAGCATCTTCATTCAACCAATAGTTTTAAATTAAGGAGCAAGATCACACATCATTATTTGATGGACGTGAGGATTCTCTCATTCCTGAGGCAACCAGGGCCAGTATTGCAACAGACCCAACCTCAACACGTTAAAAACAGTGAACACCACGTATATGGTATGTATTCTACAGTTTTGTTATATATAAGAATTTACAATTCCCTCTGTGGCTTAAAAGGGCTCAGAATAAGTGCTTCCGTGGATCTCACTAGATGTTCTGTTGCTTCAGTATAAACTTATAAAGGTATGCATTAAAGTATTATGGATCAAACGCTAGAAAACAGGGCTGGACAGGAAGGCTCATGCCCATAATCCCAGCACTTATCAAGAAGAGGCAGAATAGAAAGTTCAGCCTGGAGCCACATAGCCACACCCTGCATTTAAAAAACAAAACAGAACAAGCACAAAACTAGAAAACAAAATGACACATTCCAACTGCTTTTTTTAGCACGATGTAACCAAATATAATTGTCTAATATTCTTTTTTTTTTAATTGAGTCTTTTCTATCAAAAGGACACCAGATCCTTATGTCAAGAATAGAAACAAGAGGAATCCATTCACCTTGCCTTCAAGACATTTAAAATCGCACAAAGGGGGCTGGGGATGAAGACATGAGTTAGGATCCCCAGAACCTACTACATCAAATCCAGCTCTAGGAGAGACAAATATGTACATGCATGTGTACCTGAATGAGCATACACAAATACTACACACACACACACATCATCATCATCATCATCACCATCATCATCTTCATAATGTACATAAAAGAAAGGTGTGATGCATTTAAATATTAAGAGTGGGCCAAAAAACAAGGGGATAAAAGGACCAGGAGACATAAAGGCACAGAGGGAGGAAACGAAAAGAAACAGCAGCATCTTCAGATATCAGAACTGGGTGTTCATTTCCACTTCAAAAAAAAAAATGTTTTGACAAGACCAGAAACAGTGCACACTTTGATCCTAGCACTCAGCCGACAGAGGCAGGTGGAACACTGAGTTTGAAGCCAGGCTGATCTACACAGAGAGTTCCAGGCCAGCCAGGGATACACAGTCAGACCCTGTCTTGGTTTTGTCTTTTTTTAAAAGTGTTCTGACAGTTTGGGTTCACAGAGATTATGCTTTTGGAAGTAGTTTCTGAGCTCAGCTTGAAAGACTTATGTCCTTCTGGTAGTTTGACTACGCTTGGCAGAGGAAGTGGCACTATTAGGAGGTGTGGCCTTGTTGGAGTAGGTATGGCCTCGTTGGAGGAAGTGTGTCACTGTGGGGGAGGGGGGCCCTTGAGACCCTCTTCCTAGCTACATGGGTGACAGTCTACTCCTGGCTTCCTTTGGATGGAGATGTGGAACTCTCAGCTCCTTCTCTAGCACCATGCCTGCCTAAAAACTGACATGCTTCCTGGTATGACCATAACGGACCGAACCTCTGAATCTGTAAGCCAACTCCAACCAAACATTGTCCTTATAAGAGTTGTCTTGGTCATGGTGTCTGTTCACAGCAATGGAAACCCTGACTATGACAGTTCTTATAGAGAGTAAGGCAATGGGAGAGCACTGAAGGCAACAGGCACCCATGGGCAAAGACTAGACATACTGGTGACAAGATTCAGGTTACCAGCACACAGGCCAGGAATGCTGGAGCGAAAGCCAAGACTGAACATCTGATCCCAGATCCCGAGCTGGGCTAAGGAGTCTACACTAACTAGTTAGTGAAAGGAATTTGGGGTTTGACTCTCAGCTCCAACAACAACAAGCGGAACTGAGCCTTTCCTACACTCACTCTGTCTCTGAGGCAAAACTCTGTGTGGCTTGTAAAATAGAGCAATGATGCATTCGTGATCAACATTCATGACAGGCCTCTCCACATCTAAGTCCAAAGTGCTGCTAAAACTAATATTGTTAGTAACTCTAAAAGCCACCCAAGAATGTTTAACAACGCAATAATGACAGTTTTTAAAACAGTCTGCCTTACTACACATGCTACACATGCTAGACAAGAGAAAGGAAGGAAAATCCACCTGTAGACCATGTTAGTGCGGAGTGAGATCCCTGAACTAAGGCACTGCAAGAGGCTACAAAAGACCAAGAAAGATCCTGAGACAAAGAGTGGGTGGAAGGAAGCAGGAATCTGGTCTGAACAGTTGTAACCGAGAAGGCAAAAACAGAAGTTTCTAGAGAAAGCCAGAAAGCTGATGAATAAGTGGATATAGGCAGAAGTAGAGTGTGCAGGAAGAGGTATGACTCTCAATTATGCATAGAAAGTGCTTACAGCTTAACAGCTCCCACCAGTCCCTGATGGCTCACACCCCCCTCACTTCTAGGACATTCAAATCCAGCCCTCGATGGAGCTCTTGAAATGGAAATGTCAATTAAGAAAAGGTAGCCCTGCCAAGAAGTACATTATAAATCAAATGATGGGTTATCCAGACCCTCATGCAGGGAGAACTGTATTACCCCAAAACTGTGTGGCAGCTGAAGAAAGAGGGGATGCCTGTAACACTCCTCCTCCTCCTCCCTCTTTGCCACTAGCCTTTTAGGAGGCAATCATACCATCTCTTTCCAAATCTCTCCACACTCTCAGTCTCATGCAAGGGTGGAAAGGGCTAAATGCTTTTACTTTACTGAAAAGCCACTTCAGAACCTTCTGAGGTGAGTGGCTTCTGCATCTAAGAAGAACTACTCAGCTTTCCAGAACTTTCCGAAAGGGATGGAAATGGTTCTCACTGGGGGCTCACTTACCACAGTGGGGAAAAACGACCTGATTCCTTTCTGGATCCAGATGAAAGAGGGAGAGCCTTTTCTCCCTATTAAAAGTCCCTGATGGACCAGGCCCACAAACCATGTCCTCAACCACAGAAACCAATGGCAAGGAGATCGTGGACCACTCAGTGTATCCAGTACATTTGATGCAGGCACCACAAAGCCTACAGTCCAGCCTCAGATAGCATTAGCACTGGGCTCCATCACTGGGTTAACACTGATTAAACAGTGGGAGAAGAGACATCAGAGTCTAGGGGAAGGTGCTAAGGGTTTCGTGTCAGAGAGCTAATGAAGAGCTCGGGGAATTGCTACTGACCCCAGGCAAATGCCTGAGCCCAGCTGCAGTCTCCTCAGGTGACAGAGACTATCAAGATGGTGAAGATTATGACATAATTCGTCCGGTGCAGTCTGGTATTATCTGGCCTACAACTATTAGTCATTACTGAAAATGGATCTCAGGGATAAAACGGCAACTCTTAGCTGAACAACATGTTCCCTGCCTGTAAAAGTGGAAACCATATTTTCATCTCTTAGAAGTAACCCAACACAGGGGTGGTTGGAACTCTGCAGGGGGGGGTAGTGGCTGGAAGGGGCAACATTTAGGATGTAATTAATTAATTTAAGAAAAAAATAAGTAACCCAACAAAATAGAAAACAGGCTAGAGTCATAGTACTACCCAGATAACCTTAGGACAACTGGTTTAACCTGCAAGGGACTTAAATGCTAAAGATATGTAGCTTGGGTCCGGGAGACCAGTTCTTGAGAAAAAGACAATTGTTATCAAGCCTGATTACCAGAGTTTGCTCCCTGGATACCACAGTGGAGAGAGAGAGAGAGCCAACTCCTAAGGTCCTCTAACCATCACATGCCTGTATGTACAAACACAGGGTTGTGAATACACACACATCTAAAATAGGGAACTAAAAAAAAAAATCTAGCTAATCAGACTACTATGACGTTATTGATCATCTATATGCATCTACACAAAGTTCCCAGAAAACAACCTCAATGGTAAGTGGGTGCTTATCAGCAGGAGTTACTACCATTTATTAATTTTCCCAATAAAAATAGGAAAAAAGATGAGAATCCAAACCAGCCGTGAAATCAATAGTCTCAGATTATGAAGAAGTTAACATTCACTCATTCCATAAATGTATCGTGTGAACCTGCAGTGTGGTAGGCTGCCTTCTTGACACAGAGGACAGACAGACCTAGGAACAGGACCGGGTCTCTGCTTTCCCAGGACTTTGCATCCTAGCAGCGGAAGAAGGCTGGCAGACGGAAAAACAAGCAGATGAGTCCAGGCAGCTTTAGATTCTGTGAAGAGCTGCAAACAGGGCAGTGTGAAGTTGATGGGCAGAATGGACATTTAGCTTGGATACACTGCAATCTGTCTGAAGGTCTCCGGCGGCCAAAAGGAGGTCCTCACCTTGTATGATGCTTTGAGGGCTGCGTGTGAATGACCCAAAGTCAGATCTATGCTTTCCTGTCTCTAAAACTATCTTTTGCAGCT
Source organism: Grammomys surdaster (assembly GCF_004785775.1). Taxonomy (NCBI): domain Eukaryota; kingdom Metazoa; phylum Chordata; class Mammalia; order Rodentia; family Muridae; genus Grammomys; species Grammomys surdaster. Next base: position 1,463,708 of record NW_021620687.1, read on the forward strand.
ACGGTGCAAATAAAATACACTATCCAAAGGTCCTCAACCAGTAATCAGATTCCTAGGGCACTGCGACATCCAAGGGGGCTCCAATCCCCTAGCCCAATTCCCAGACACAAGGTGAGAAACAACTTTTATGTCCCTCTCAGCTCCAACAGTCTGGGAGGCGCACCGCTAGTTAAGAATTGTCTGAAGGACACAAGACAATGCCTTGAGCGACGCCAGAGGCAGCAAACGCCTGCTGAGTGCTTGAAGCCCCAAGGGAAGAGTGCTCTCGGTCCCAATGCAGACACTTTGGAGCGGTGTGACCTGGCTGGGGAGACCGAAGAGCGAGGTGCCTGCACCGCCGGGCCCCAAGCTCGCGGATGTGGTAAAGTCTCTCTCCTGGCCCAATTAAGCAGGTTTCCTGTGCCTCCCACCCCGGCACCGCGCCAGGCTGTGCCCGGGACAGCTCCTTGGCGCGGCATCCTCATGAACCCGCACGCAGGTTCCTGAGATCCGCTCCTTCTCCAGGTCCATCCCCGCCAGGCTGTAACTCCAGGGATGCAGCTCCAGGGTATTTCCTCCCAGAAAACTGCCGCCTACACCGCAGGCGACCTCCTGGTCTCCCGGCTGCCCCGCGGACCCGGGGTTCCAGGGACTACCACAGATACACTCTAAATCCCAGAGATTGACTGCGTCCCTGAACCTTCGAGGTCCCCACCGCACCTCAACCCTAGCCTGGTGGACGCCCTGTTGCTCACCTGAGTGTCTCGCTGCTGGAGACGCTGCTCGGTTCCTCAATGCGTGTTTCAGACCGGGAAGGACGCAAACCCGGCTTCTCGGGTCCCTGCAAGTCTCAGCCGACGGCAGTTCCAGCACCGGCCGCAGGAGACTGGGGCGCCGGGCGCTGCTCGCCGACAGATGGTGGGCGGGAGCCTGCGCCTCGCACCGGCTCTCCTGGTGTTGGGGTCCCTGGTCCCCCGCTACTGGCCGGCGTGCGATCCCGAGACCAGTTCCCAGTACTTGCCTAGAACTTTAGGGCGCGCGCCGCCGGGCAATTAGCTGAAGAGCAGGAGCGAGGGGAGGGAGCTAGAAGGAGGAGCCTGAGTTCTCCACGGGGCGGAACAAGATGAAAAGGGCGGGGGGCAGCCGAGTGGCTCCCACTCCCACCAATCAGGAGTCATCCGGGGAAAGGCAGTGAGGCGTTAGACTTGGAAGCTGCAGGCGGATTCCGTGACGCCAGCCAGGGTTCAGGGCGTGTGGAGGGGCGGAGGGTGATGGTAGGTGTGGCTGGGCGGGGCAGCGGCTTCCAGCATCCCAGGGCAATGAGCGCCCCTTAGGCTCTCAATAAATATTTATTGAATGACTTAGGAGGAAGTTGAGGTTCGCACCGAAGGAGCTCTTTAAGGGGACTCAAGTAGTCTAACGGGCAATAATCACTTGAACACTGAAAAAGGCTGGGAATAATTAAGGCGGAAGTGTGCGGCGAGCCGAGGATTAGCACGAGATGACAGAAACTGCGTTTGGACACTGGGGATCTGGCCCTCAGAAGCAGTTGTCCAGATTGATGCGGGGTTACAGAGGAGGCAGGAAGGGAGAACGGTGTTGTTGTTGTTGTTGTTGTTGTTGTTGTTGTTACAGTTTCCGTTCATGGGCTTGGAAAGAAGATGCAATGTAGTTGCGATCGAAACGCAGGAGCATCTGGCTAGACGTCCAGGCCCATCCGACTTCACTGCCCACTTGCCAGAATCCTAGCTTGGATGCCAGCCACTGACAATTTGAGGTCAATTTGGAAACCGCACATGAGTCCAGCGCCGCAGGTGGCCCGGTGGGCAGGGAATGATGAATGCCAGGAATAGATGTGGCCCTGCACCTGCGGTAAAGGCACACAGGGTTTCTGCCCTCTCAGAACCTACATTTTAGAGAGAGCGCCATGCAGAGAGCCTCTGAAGGGGTAATGGAAGTAGCTCAGGCCCCTGAAGGTCTCTAGGAGGAGGCTCTCAAACAGGCTCCCAAAGCCAGAAGGACTCAGCAGCTCTAGGGCTCAGGAAATGCTTTCCGGGCACTAGGAACTGCACACAGTATGTATTTAACCCCTTTAAGACCCATCTGGCCTGCCTCACCGAACTGGGCATGTTGGCTCCTTTGCCTCACTCAGCTGCTGACACTCTAGATGCTCCAGAATGCCAGCTGCCGGCTGCCACCCGCGGCTGACATTGTCAGTCTGGCCCTGTATTAACGTTTCTGAAGCTCTTTCCCATATCTATATAAACCACGTTTCATTCTTTACGTTTAGATATTTGCTTTCTGGAATCTTCCACGTATACGCTCTCTGGAACTGTCTTTGGCTCTGGCAGGTGGCCAGGGAAGTTTGGCTAAGAAGGCACATTCTCTTGATGCTGTGAGCCCTAGCACTCCTTAGTGATCTCAATATGAATGAAGCAGGGCTTCCAAAACTACCCCAAACCGGAAGGAGCACCAACTGAGAAGCAGGCCTGAGGCACCTTGCCCACACCCACTCAGGTGCCTGAGTCACACTTCACTTTACTTCTAGTAACTCTTTCCCGAGACGTGCTCTCTTCCTCTTTCCTCTCCCCACTTCCAAGTCATCTTGTTTCGTCCGGTTAGCTTTCCTACGGGAGACATGCCTTTTATCCCACAGAAACGTCTTTGCTGCAGGGGAATCCAACCTTTGGACTTTGTAAACAGTGTTTATCATCTCCAAAGTTCACACGCCAGATTACACAATCACATAACTATATACATACATGTATTGTGTTGAGCCTAATTCATAGCTACCCGGAACCCAGCGAGGTTGTAGCCTGTACCAAATGGCCTGGTAGACAAAGGTTGGACAGAAAGCTATGGTTTTATTGTTTAAACTGGCATCCTGTCCTTAGATTGTTCTTGGTTTCTTCCAAGCTGACTGCGTGTTCCTGTTGGTACTGAAGGCAGTTAATGAGTCAGGATGAGAAATTTGTTCATATTCAAAATGCTTTGCCTAAAAGAAAGAGGAATCTCAGCGAGTCTTTTCAGTTTCACTTCCTCTTCTAAATAAACTTCCAGGCGCTCTGCTCCTACAAATCAAGAGGGGAAAGATTAAAGTTGAAACCCACGCAGAGTTAATTATCTTGCAAAAGCTCGTTACCATCCTAAAATTAGCTTTCCCCGCAGTCTTATTTTAGCACAATGATCTGAATGTACTAGAGAAAGATCAATGGTTGCATATAGTAAGTTTCTAGAGTCTTCTCTGAAGAGCTGAACAAACGCTGTTGATCTTTCTAGAGGCTCCACAACCTTGCAGGGTTTTTCTGCGTTGGCTTAGTGCTTTTATTTTTTTTTACACTTGTCAACTCTGTGTGTGTGTGTGGGTGTGTGTGTGTGTGTGTGTGTGTGTGCCATTGAATAAATGTGAAGGTCAGAGGACAACTTGCAGGAGGTGGTTCCCTCCTTCCACCTTGGGGGCCCTGGGGATCAAATTCATACTTAGTACCAAGTGTCTTTACACCCTGAGGCATCTTCCTGGTCTGGTTGAATCTTTTCACCTCTGAAATTCCTAGTAGTTAAGCAGATGCTGCCTGAAGTTACATGTTTTCACAGTAAAGGAAGCCGGTCATCATGAAGTGTAGACAAGAATTACATAGGCTCCTAGAATGAGAGCCCGTGGTTTCTCATCTTGCCGTGATGCCTCCTGGGTAAGCAGTCACCTTTCCTACTTGTGAGATGAAAACAGTCATTATGCTTACTGGGCTACATGAAGAGTTTTACAATCTGGGAACCATTGCTATGTAGACTTAAGACAGAGTCCCCACTGACCTCAGTGTGATTGACATTTTTGGCCCAATAATTCTTTGTTTGTATGTAGGGATGTCCAGGGCCTGGAAGCTGCACTTCACCCACCAAACACAAAGAACAACTTTTCTACTCAGTTGTAGCAACCAAGAAATCTCTAGACATTGTCCAAAGACCCCTGGAAGGTTCCTGATCGAAAACTACTGGCCCAGCACATAGTCAATGCCACAGATCAGGAGAAAGTAGAAGAACGTGCTTAGGGCTAGATTCTGGCCATGAACCTAGGGTAAATTTTGCTTCCCTAAACCTATTTGCATAATGGGACTCCTAATAATACCATTTCTTGAGGCTAAGGATTAAATATGATTGTTGTAAGAGCAATTCGTGCAGTGACTTGGTGTGTATGCACTACAGAAATGAGGTCTCTCCTCTCACTATCTTCCTATGGCGAAAAGACACTGGCCTCACTGTCTTCCTGCAGGGTGCAACCACAGTCCTGTACAGGCTCACTGTCTTCCTGTGAGGAGCAAGCACTGGCCTGCATACTTTGTTTGCTGCTATCTCCTTCCATGACTCATGGCAGACAACAGGAGTAAGCCAAAGCTGGTTTTATCAGCAAATTCAAATAGGGCTCAAAATTCTTAACCCCATATTCTCGGAAGCTATTCCTGACAGAACAGTGTGAGCATGAAAAGAGAAAGCTGAAGGACCATCCAGAGCTGAAGAATTTTGACATCCCAAGGCTGACTGTGAGGCCAGCCTGGTCTACAGAGTGAGGCCAGGTCAGCCAGCCATGCATTATACAGGGTGAGAACTCCCCCCCCCCCAAAAAAAAAAGAAAGAAAGAAAAGAAAAAGAAAAGGAAGAAGGGAAAGATAGGAACAAAGTGTGTCCTACTCATCCTCCCCCTTCACTTTTATGTGAAAACATGTATTAAAGTAGTTTTTGTTGAATCTTAGAAGCTGTCATTCAAGAGTAAGCGACAAAGATAGGTCATATACCACCTTTGTATAAAGAACCATTCTTAGCAGACACTTTATAACATGCAAAAATGGATCAGAGGGTGTTCTTGCCTTCAGTGTTTTCACAGACTCCTCCATAGGTCAGATCAGACATGTATATAAATAACTTCAGTACAAGCCGCAAGAGTTCAGGCACAAGAGACTGAGGCTGTCCTGAGAGAGGCACCGAAAATGTGTTCAGGAAAAAAAAAAAGATGAATTATGTTTGAGAAGTAGACGCAGAGAGTAACTTCCATAATGGCTTTGTTGACATTTTTAACTTTTGATTTAAATTCTGTGTTTATTACAGTGAGGCTTTCCTTATAAAGGAAACTGCCACATTGTTAGAGTTCCTGGTTTAGATCCAAGTCCTGCTTAATGTACAGAGATATTATCTGTGAAACTTAAGGTCAAAGTTGCTTTTAATTCTAAATGAGTCATCTTTTAAATCAGATGTCTAACATTTCTGGAATGTTCCAGATTGCTCACCTTTAGAACAAGATAGCTTTCAGCTTTCTCCCAAGCGTTTGGCAGAACCAGTTTTTTAAGCATATTATACTTGTTTATATTGTTATATGAACAAACATAAAGATGAATATTAGAGGAAGAGAGAGACATAAAGGGACAGAATCTCCTTCAGGACTGAACTGTCAAATTATCTCTAAGTACCAACTGTGGGAACACACTCACGGGATCACTTTATCTACTGTAAATACTATGGACAGCCCACATGAACTAGAATAAGCATTTCTTTGCCAGGCACTACCAACCTGAGCTGCCAAGACTGCTGCCGTTCCTGCCACTATCAGGAGTCTGCCTATCAAATAGAAAGTTCTGGCAGAAATGCCAGGACGTTCCTTCTGTTACAAGCCACACCAGCAGGATGTGTGCTTCAAACCCTGCCGTTTCCCTTACTATATCATTTCTAGACCCACGCTCTACAGGAATGCGTCTGGTATATATGTTCCAAATCACGTCTGCAAATCTAGCTGCAGGAGAGGCCTGGAAATGCAATTCTTATCTTTCTGGCCTCTGTGCTGCCTATACACGTGAGAAGGAATGGATCAGAAACTGAGTGAGTTAGCTGGGGATAAAACTGTTGGAAAAGTGCTTGCCTACCATGTGCAAGGCCCTGGATCCAATCTTAGTACTGCAAGTGGAATGAACCAAGGCATAGTATCTCTCATTGCAGACACACACACACACACACACACAGAGAGAGAGAGAGAGAGAGAGAGAGAGAGAGACAGAGACAGAGAGACAGACAGACAGAGAGACAGAGAGACAGAGAAACAGAGACAGAGAGACAGAGAAACAGAGACAGAGAAAGCTATTCGTGACTGAGTGCTGATGTACACGCTCCATGCATGCATGTGGAACTTAGAAGACAACTTTCAAGAGTTGCTTCTCACCTTCCACCATGTTGAAGCAGGGCCATTCTTTGTGCTATGTAGTCCAGGCTGGCTGGTTCTTGAGCTGGTCTACTATGCTGTCTTTGTCGCCCATCTTGGTATAGGAGTACTGGGATTGTTAATACAGGACATAGTGTTTGGCTTTTCATGTAGATTTTGGGGCTGAAACTCAGGTTTTCAGGTTTGAACAGCAAGCACTTTTGTCCCCTGATTAAATCCCAGGCCCAACCTCCTTCCCTTTTTCCTTCCTTCCTTCCTTCCTTCCTTCCTTCCTTCCTTCCTTCCTTCCTTCCCTCCTCTCTCCTCTCTCTCCTCTCTCTCCTCTCTCTCCTCTCTCCTCTCTCCTCTCTCCTCTCTCCTCTCTCCCCTCTCCCCTCTCCCCTCTCTCCTCTCTCCTCTCTCCTCTCCTCCCTCCCCTCTCTCTCTTTCTCTCTCCCCTTGCTTGTAGATCAAGATGTAAGCACCATGCCTGCCTGCCTCCTGTCACACTCCCCACCATGTTAGTCAAAGACATCCCCTCTAAAACTGGAAGCCCCAAATAAACCCTTTCTGTATTGCCTTGGTCATAGCATCTTATCACAGCAATAGAAAAGTAATCAAGATACTCCTGTAAGCTATTCTCTACTCTAGAGCAAACCTTTAAAAGGCTGGGACGGGGCAGCGGGGGAGACACCTGCAAACTCTCCAATCACAGAACTCTCCCACGGTTTTCCTATTGCTCTCAGGATGAAGACACACACGATGTGAGTGGTTCTCAGGATTCTGCATGACCAGGCACCCTCCCCCTTCACTTGCCCTCCATCTCTTCCCTTCTCTACACTGGCCTGCCTCTGCATTCTGTTATGTCCTGACACACGTCCTGGTGCATGTGTTCTCTCTCGATACCCAGTATGTGCCGTTCCTTCTCTTCCTTTGTGAATGGTGACTCATTCTTTAGGCCTCCTTCAGTCATCCTTTCTTCAGGGAAGTCCTCCCACTCAGCCTGTCGTTGCTCAGCTGAGACCGGGAGGTTTGTTTTCTTTGGGAGTCTGTCTGTTTATTTTGATAGCACCTGCCACAGTTCAAGATTGTATTCACTATATTCTGGTCAGTTTCTGTCTCCTCTCAGATGGAGTATACAGTCATCTTCCTGTGCCTGCCTCAGCAGCTAGTAGTAGGTTAACTTTCAAATACTTATCACAAGAATAAAAGGAATTGCAGAGAAGTGACCTTTAGCAGGGGCTGCCCATGTCGAGCCTAGAAGACACGATGCTCAGGGCCCAGTCCTAGAAAGACTCTCACAGCCAAGCTGAAAGTAGAAAGATGCTGTCTCCTTGAAGACTGCCCAGTTGCCAAGGTTACAAGTTATGACTTGTATTTTATCCCTTTTCCTTTAATATATGTCCCAGTTTCTTAGAGCCCCATCAGTTCCATCAGGATAAAAGAAGAAGCTGAAGAGGTGGCTTCCTTTGTCTATGCCCATCCCACTAGTCCCATACACCTTTCTCTACTTATGTGGATGAAAACTAGAAACCTACAGAAGTATTTACTTCTACCTTTCTGTGAAGTGGGTGGCACCTTTGCAGAGGTCTCTTCATTTCTCCACAGTTTTCTTGAGACATGGGGTTCCATCAAAAGAAAGTGTTTTGGTCCCTGGTTCCTGTAACTTACACATGAGTCCCCTGCTGACCCCCAGAACCAAGATGCCATGCTCAGATGAAATTAGCTCTTCAGAGGAAGAAACTGCAATGCCCTTGCTCTTATAAGTGTGTAAAACAATAAACTGAGTTTTTGGAACTGCAAATAAATGTGTCAGTGAAGAGTGTGCACTTAGCTTAGACCAGTGGTTCTCAAGCTGTGGGTTGTGACACCCCTTGGGGGGGTCACATATCAGATATCATGCATATCAGATATGTATGGGGGGGTCACATATCAGATATCATGCATATCAGATATGTATGTGCATCATGATTCATAAAAGTAGCACAATTACAGCTGTGAAGTAGCAACAAAATAATTTTATGGTTGGGGGTCACCACAACATGAGGAACTGTAGTAAAGGGTCACAGAGTTAGGAAGGTTGAGAAGCACTGCTATAATGAATATCAATACCTGGAATCCTTTTCTTCACAAAATAAGTGGGGTTTTCTGGACTGATTCTGAAGTGCAGTTTCACAGTGCACCGGTACTCACACGCAGTGGGTGTCAGGCTCTCTCATAATCTCAGATACTTGGGAGGCTAAGGCAGTAAGGACATAAGTTCTAGGCCAACTTGGGCAATTTACAAAGGCACTGCCCCAAAATTAAAGTAAAAGTGGCCTAGGAATAATGATTAGTGATAAGGTACTTGACTGCCATGCAAAACAACACCTTACTTCAATTCCCAGTACCACTACATGTGTGTTTTTCTTGCTGAAAAAGAATGTACAGCAAAATAACAGCAAAACAATAAAACAAACAAACAAACCCAATGAGTCAAATAGAATAAAATTACCTATAAAATGTCACTTACAGAAATATCTCCCATTATTCAGTGTTTCTTTCTACTATTTTTCCACATCGATGTAATTTTAGGATAAGTACACAAGAATTCTTTTTAACTTGACAGTATATAAGTTTTCCTAATTGAAGTTCCATGACTGTCAACATAAAGTCATAAATTTGCTAAGGGGATCATTGTGATAAGCATGAAAAGGGACGTGATACCAGCAAACTTGTGTCGCCCTAGAAACATCTATACTTTAAAGACAAAGAATTAGATTGGAACACCGCCTCTCCCAGCTAGTAGTTCTTTCTTAAGCAACTAGTGACACATTTTAAACTTTTTTCTTCGTTAAAAAAAAAACTTACTGTTTTAGTTTATATGCATGAGTGTTTTGCATGCATGCTGCCTGCACATCTGGGCACTACTTGCATGCCTGGTGCCCCCAGAAGCCAGAAGAAGGCATTGGATGTTCTGGAACTGGAGTCAGAGATGGTTGTGAGCAGCTATATGGGTGCTGGCAGTCCACACTGGGTCCTCTGGAAGAGTAGACAGTCCTCTTTAACAGACAACTGAACTATCTCTTGGCCTTTCTTCTTTTTCAAATGAAGTTCACAGAAAATTGGAATTGAAAGTAGCAATATCATCAGCTAAGGTAGATTCCCAAGGAGATTTAATCAATCTTATTTCAATAATCTTCCCACTCGTTCCTCTTAGAGAAATACTGAGAAAGAAGTTACTGACTTAAAAGACAGAATGTGTCTACAGAGCTGAAATCATTTTCTTGGGGCTTGATTCTGTCAGGGTCCAGCCCTGACACCCAGGTTCTGAGGTGGGGACAGAGTAGGCAGATCAGAGGCTAATGGCCTCTGCCATAAACTTTCTTACTGTTCTGGGGGCCAAAAACTGATGGCTTCTGGCAGTTGACTCATGCTGATAGCAGCAGCAGATTAAGACAAGTAAGTTACATGGGCTTTTTACTCTTTAACTCAGGGGCCTCTGGCTGGCCATGAGGCAAGAGGCTTGGAACTCATTAACTCTTTGTGAGCCAGAGAGAAAGAAAAAGGATAAAGAGAAAATCATGCATACACACACACACACACACACACACACACACACACACACACACACACACTCAGCAGGGCCCAACTGTCCATTTCACCAATTTTACAAATGTACATGCAAACTTATATTCATGCACATATACCTACATATGTAAGTATGTACATCAAACAGACAGACAGACAGACAGACAGACAGACATATACACATATATATACATTTGGTGGCTGGAGCAGAGTCCCAACAGCCACACTTTATTTTTTACTCTCAACCTCTTTATACCTTCTTAGGCAAAAGTTCTTTATAAGATGACCTCATAGATAAAATGTCACACAAAAGAGAGTTACAGAAGGATGTCAAGAATAAGTGCAAAGCAGTGTTCATTTTATAAGCTCATTATAAGTTCACAACAACAGTTTCACACGGCCTTGCTTTAGCATAGTGCACACCTGTGACTTCATCCTTGGGCCTGACCTAGAATCAATGCTTTTTCTTGATCACAGATCTGTCCCAAGCCAATCTCCCTTCTCAGTGTAATTTATGAAAGCTCTTTGTACTCCTTTACTTGTACAGCCTTTACTCACTATTCTATGAAGAGGGGCACATTCTATTCTTGATCATAACTTTATTACATCTTTCTGTCAAAACAACTAAAACCATCTCCTTAAACTTTCTTCCTAAAATTATTTGAATCAATTGAGGAATTCTGTAGTCAGTAATACATCTAAACAGCATTAATTCGTGAAAGTTCATCTTCGTGTTGAGCTGCAGGAAATTTGACCAGTAGGGTGGGCTGATGCCCAGGAATCATCAGGCTATGTAATAGGCATATCAGGAAAGGTATATCAGCAGTGAGAAGCAATCCTGGGACAAAGTCTCTGGAGTCTGTGCCTCTTAGAGCACACTCATCACAGCCATACAAAATGGTGGGCCATCTCCAGGAAACTCACTTGCTTGCCATAGCCTTTCCTACATGGCTTGTGCCCTGGTCTATTGATGTGTTATAGCAGTGTGGCAGTCTGTGGTCTGTCTCCTCCTCTATCATATCACATAGTGACATACCTAATTACACAGTGAGCTACTGACTGTCAAAAAACCTGTTTACCCCCATAGCAAACCTACTTCTTTCATGAGGAGGTAGCCTACATAGCTCCTAACTAAGAGTGAAAGGAAGTCATTAGGAGTGTACTCAAGATTAAGAATACTGAAGGAGCTTCTCTGCACTGGCCACCCGTGTCCAACACCTTAAACCACAGCACTCCTGAATCAGAAGCATGAGTATGAGACTAGGGACTCTCCAAAAGGCCCAGACCTTTCAAACTTTTGTCATGTGGGTGGTTTTTTTTTTTGACTGCTCTAAGCTTAAGTGAATATATGCCCCAAATCCAGACAATAGGACATGAAAGTGACTCTACTAAGGGCTTTGAGATAGCTTGTACCCTAAATAACATGAGCTCAGAATAACATTTGTAGAAGACAACTCACCTAACACCCACATTATGTTGTACTTTCTCATTCTACTTGACATGTTTTATATTATCTTTATTTAGGTATCAACTATGTATTTCTGTATATTTCCTATGGAATTACAAATTCTGTTTGAACATACTTCTTTTCTGTGAAAAACATCCCATAAATAATTTATCTTAAAAATGCATAAATACATTTTCCTCAAAAACTACTAACTAAATTCACTTGGCAGGTATTATAATTATATCCCCATTGTCTGCAAGGATAGTTGGGTTGCAACGAGAGAATTTGAAATTAAAGGCACTTAAACAATAGGTTAAATTAAGGCACATAGTGTGAAGTCTATCACTGTAATGACTTTAGTATTGTTTCACATCAGTGCCCAAACACATCGTCAAGGACCCAAGTCTGTTTTCCCGCTCTGCCCACTTCATCCAGGTGATTTCCTCTTCAGTCTGCATGTGATGTAGATCTGGCAGTTACCATAGTCATATCCAGAGGCAGAGGAAACGAAATGACTTTCTGTGAACCACACCATACAAGCCAAAGACTTGTTCTGAAGCTCATGACCCAGTCATTGTCATGCTTCTTTGCTCATGATGGGGGGCACATGCTCCTGCATACTCAAAGCAGCTATGAACAAAGACAAAACTTCTACTGAAGATGCTAGGGTTTGGGTCTGAAAGACAAACAACAAACAAACAAAAAATCCCTGGCATTCAAATAATAGATGCAGAAGGGAAGCAGATGTCCAGCATAAAGCAGTCATTTTGACAAGCACTTAGGGCTGCTCTCTCAGCATGTAAAAAATGGGAGGACGCCTCCCTGCCTCCGTGTTCCCAGATGTTGGCAAACACCAAGTGTGCAAGTGGACCTTTGTGAGGACGGAGACCTATATCTCCTCTCTGCACATGCTCTCTATACTTGATGTGCAGCCTGTCAACACACAAGATCTCTTGAATAGTAAAGTTTGCTCCTTCCTCTCAAGAGCAGTCTGAGCAGGTTTAGCTTTCAAAGTCTTGAAGGTCTTGGCTACGTGTTCAAGGCAAGATGCTCAGGGCTTCTCCCAGGGAAATGAAGCAATGTCTTAGGAAATGTGTAACTAAGGGAGCTGGTGTGGAGGCTGAGAGTACACCTCAAGACATGTATGAGCCCAAAGACTTAAGTGTTGAAAGCTTAGTCTCCAGTGAGCCAGTGTTTAGAGAGTCAGCCCAGGGAAGGTTCTTACATCACTAGGGACATGCCCACTGAAAGGACAGATAAGCTCTTATGGACTCTAGTTTGTCCCCAGGTACCCTTTCTAGCTCCTTATTTTGCCACATGATCGCTTCTTCTCACTTATGCTCTTACTGTGATGCCGTCTGCCATGAATCAATGAAGCTAGCCATCATGAATTAAATAAACCTCTTATCTTTATCAAGTACCTAGCCTCACATATCTTGTCACAGTAGGAAAGGCTGGGCTAGTACAGAAAGTTGGTGAAATTCCAATCAAAGTTTTTAAAAACCTATATACTTATTATACTTTCATGTTTTAAAGTTTTGTTTTTAATTTTAAATTTAATATATTTAATTTGGGTGGGGGACATACATAGATCAAAGTATATGTGTGGATTCTAACAATGTCCAGAAGTCTAGACAGTCCTTCTACCATGTAGAGATCAAATCAGATTATTAGCCTTGGTGGCACACGTTTTTACCTGCTGAGCCATCTCACTGACCCTGTTAAATTTTAATAGCATGCTGGTTCCAGGGGTTCATGCCTGTAATCCCAGCACTCAGGGGGAGAGGCAGGCAGATCTCTATAAGTTCAAGGCCAGCCTGGTCTACATGGCTAGTTCCAGGCCAGCCAAGGATACACAGTGAGATCCAATCTCTAAAAAACAAAAACAAACAAACAAATATTTTAATAACATTTTATATAGTAAAATATATTTAAAATATTATTTTAGCACATAACTAATTCAATAGATTGATTGGTAAGAAATTTTTGTTTTTTAATGGTGAGTTTGGAAGCCAGTGTGTATTTTCATTCCCAGGGCCCCTCTGTTGAGATTAGTGATACCCCAAGCACTTGATATAAGCTGTCATACGGACACAGTGCAGATCATTTACTCTGATTTTTCCAGAACAGCCTGACTCTTTAATGGTATTCATTACTTTGCCATGCATCTTGTCAGTTTTCTTTCCCTGGTGGAATGAAAATCGAAGTAGTTATTCACTTTAAAGTACTTACTCATATATTAGTAATAGGCAAGAAATAAGCCTACTGTTGCCTTTGCATCCAGGAGAAACACTACATCTGTAAACAGTATCTGTATTGGAAAAATGGAGAGTCTGTATTGTCAGCAGACACTCAGAGATATCCACAGTGACATCCCAGAGATCTTAGTCCCGTTGGCTCAGGACATATAGTGCCTAGTTTTAACAAAATTATGGCAAAGTTTAAGGATACCAGGAAACTAGTGGGCATTGAGAGTGGGAGTGAGTCGGCCTAGTGGAGACCCTAAAAGATAAAAAACAAAATTCAATATAGTGACAGGTAAAATGGACAGAATTCACAGTTAGGTTGAATCCGGTTTCTGATAATACTATATGATTTAATTTTTAAAAAGAGAAAGCTTGCTTGCATTTCTCTTTCATGTTATCTGTGTGGGATGGGTGCTTATCACAGACTCTGTATGAGCTTCACCTGTCACACCTGGCCCCGCCCACTGCACCTCTGCACCTGTATTTAAAATAAAGTATATGGTATGTGTGAATGGCAACACAGTAGTGGGTGATCAAGGGTTTGGAGCCAGAAAGACTCGATTTTAAAAGTACCTCTCTGCATAACATCACCTTTGCCCCCCACAGGAGGCATTTTGGGTTACAAGTACTGGGGGAAGAGGTATGTTGCTAAAAATCCTACCATGCCTTCCCCCCACAATTATTGATCTATACTGCCAAAGATGAGAAATGTCCTTTTTAATACTGGTCACATCATTGGCCGTGGGCCAGAGAGATGGTTCAGTGGCAAAGGCACTTTCTGCCAAGCATGATGGCCTGAGTTCAAATCCTATCCTTCTACATAGTGGATGGACAGAACCAATTTCCCCAAGTTTTCTTCTGACTTCCATATATGCACCTAGGTATGTGTGGGCATATGTACATACAGACACACAAGATAAAAAAAATTAATGGAAGAAAAGTACTATACTGCCTTGAACTTAATGTCTCTGAATCTCATCTTCTCATGTGAAAAGGGGAGAAAGGCAGTAAGATGTCATTGCTGGTAAGGGCAAAGGCACTAAGTTTGCTGAAGTGAATTCAATCCCTACGACAACCATGTTGGAAAGAGAGAACCACTCCCACCTGTTGTCTCTAACCTCCACAAGCATGCAGTGATACACCACACACACACACACACACACACACACACACACGCTGGCATTCAGAACTTGATGCAAAGCTCGAGGGGGCCCGAAGGGTAGGGCATCTAAACCCCATTCCATAGATACCTCTGACCTCCAGCTGGAGGGTGCTGGACTCCCTTGACCATCCAGTTGGATGGGTCACTTGCACATACACAGCTCCTTCCCCAAGAGCGCATCAAAATCCTGTAGATTTATTGGCTCCAGTTTGCTTTCTGGATTAAGGTGAGTGTCAGAGACAGCAGTTACTGAGAGCCAAGACTATGATGGCTCTGATGGGCCAGCCATCTCCAGAGAGCACTGACACAGAGCCTAATCGACTTACTGGATGTAGTGAAGCAGCTAACGTCACTCTTCCTGGAACAGAAAGCCTGACTATGGCTTTCCAGAAACTCAGGATATTTAATAGCCCCACTCCCATCTCCAGACTGCTGCCAAAGCACACAGCTAATGTGCCTGAAACTCCTTCCTCAATGCCCCTTTAGCGCAAGTGCCAAAGGTTCTGTCTTTTTCTTTCATAAACATATTTCATTATTTTTTCTTATATCAAGAAAAATTGCATAATTAGAATGTAAAAAAAAAAAAACAACAAATCAAATCTGGATCTAAAGGCCAGACAAACAACTTTGTTTTCCTGGGCTTTCTCTTTGTTTTCCATGTCTTATTTACAGATAATAAAAGGATGAGTTGTAACTAAAAATAACAGGCATTTATTGCACATCTCTTCTCTCCCACGTGCTGGCTGGCTACCTTATTCCCATTTTACAGTAGAGAAAGTGAGTCCCAGAGAGGTCACAGGCTTGTCCAGGGCCACAGAGTGATATGAGAAGGTGGCAGGACAGATTTAAACTGGGGCTCTCAGGGTCTGAAGGCTGACACGGAGCTGCTCTGCCACGGTGCTGACAGGGAAAGAGGAGTTGTAGGAGACTGGTGCTATCTGTGCCTATGATTTTGTGATTTTTAGCAACATTGTACAGGCAAAGAGTGCTTGGGGAGAGGAGCAGAGACCATGGAATATAATTAGCCAGAATCTTATGCCTAGTGGCTCGCATAGCTTCAGGCACTAAGTCGTTCCTCATTGCCAGGACAATGCTTATTTTGATGACTGTGTATCTACCTCCTCTATATTTGATTAGTTGATTTCTCTTCCCTTCCTTCCTTCCTTCCTTCCTTCCTTTCTTCCTTCCTTTCTTTCTTTCTTTCTTTCTTTCTTTCTTTCTTTCTTTCTTTCTTTCTTCTTTCCTTCCCTTCCTCCCTCTCTCCCATCCCCCTCTTTTAGAGGGTTTTTCCATGTAGCCCAGGTTTACCTCAAACCTGAGATCCTACCTCAGCCTCCTGAGTACCAAGATTACAGGCCTACTCCACTGTTGACATTTGCTAAATTTCTTTCCTATCATGGACCCACTACAGAGGTTGACACACAAAGTTCTCAATGATAATTTCCTTACAGGACAGGTGAGTGAGCTGGACTTGGTGTTGGGCACCTGTACTCAGCTCTGTATTGGGCTGACACAAATGGAATGTGAGTTAGAGCATGGCCTGGAGAACATAGCAAGATCAAAAAAAAAAAAAAAAAAAAAGGAAAGGGGGGGGCAGGAGAGGCATCTTCTGGATTACTCAGCTATAATCTATGATAGTCAGTTTTTAGAAAAGTGTCTGAGCCAACATTGTCACGAACTGCTCACCGGACATGTCATCTCTCCTCAACCGACCATGAGAACCAATAATCAGGACATATACTGCAGGGAGTGTGTTCAAATCCCATGGCTGATAGCACAACACTGGGCACCGGAGAGGTGCTCAGGCGATAGTTAGTTACTTTAGAAGAAACTAAACCGAAGTGGAAACTAAAGGGTTCTTTGGAAAGTCGGTTGGATGGTGTTTTGCTGGGGCAAACATATGAAGGAATGTTTAGCTGAAGTGGACACAGGTGAAAGGACATTCTGCTAAAGCAAGCACGTGAAAGGATGCATGATGAAGGATTCTTCTCTAATGACACACATGTATCTATCTGTCTTTCTTACATTAAGTACTTGAGCTCCATTTGTTGGGACTCCAGAGAGAGAAACATGCCAAAAAATCTTCTGGTGGTGTGCTGCAGTTTCTTGCTGCTTCTGCAGACTCAGGCTGATTTGGCGGAGTGATGTCAGCTGAGACAGATGCATGTGCTGAGGCAAGGCCTATAGGGAACACATGATGTTTGGAGGGAGTACAAAAGGAACTCAAGGTACTGTGACAGAGGCTGAGCTAGGCTTGCTTATAGAGCTAGCTGTGCAACGCTTGTTAGTCTTGAGTTTTTGCTGATCTTCGCTCCCTCAAGCGAGGCACAGGGGAGAGCGGCTCTGAATGTCCCTGCTGGTCCGAATTCCTCCTGCCTGACTGTTCCTGCTAGGTTGTGCCATTATTACTGATTCATGTTGGCTATACCGGCTCTACCAAATTGGACTGCTGCCATACCTGTGAAGAGTTTGTGAGTGGATCACGCTGCTGCTACTGACTCCTGTGAACTGAACTGTTGATTTTAAGCAGCACAGATGGGGAGTTGTTCCAAAGAACAATTTCAAAGCAGGTCCGCTTCCCCCATGTCCTTTCCTTTCTACTACGTATGGTGGGTGGTGTACTAAAAGGGAGGTTAAAGCGTTTATGAACCATCATTAAAAATAAGGTTTGAAAAAATAAAGTTACGCTAAACTCCCTGCAGCTTTGCACATTTTTCACTGGCAAAGGGTGAGAGACATTTGGGAGATGTAGAATGGTACTTCCTCAGAAGCAAAAAACCCAAGTCCTTCTCTACAAAGTTGTCTTGTTTTTGCTGATTATACTCTTAGGGAATATCCAAGAACTCCTGCTTCCCCAAATTCTAGAACTGATCCATTTTATATACTCTTCAGAGTATACAAAACACAAATAGTTTGCATATCCAGGAAACTGGGGGTAGATTTTAATTTTGTACAGGAATTTGCTGGGTTTTTGTTCTTTTGGTCCTTCTTTCTGTTTTCTTCTTGCATGCATAGAACAGAGTGTTCAGCTTTTTAGCCCATACACATTTAAGCTCAAGAGATGCTGTCTCAGCAAGATCATGTCAGAGATCCTGTCTCTGGCTGCCATGTCAACATTTCCCAGGGGATTTAGTGAAAGAACTTGTGATGACTATTCTTGGTTATCAACCTGACTATATCTGAAATGAACTACAATCCAGAAAGGGAGGGCACACTGAAATGGAAACTTGAGGGTTCTTCATAAAGTTGTCTGGATGGTGTTTTCCTGGAGCAAACATGTAAAGGAACATTTCACTGAGGCTGACACAGGAGAGAGAATGTTCTGCTAAAGCAAGCACGTGAGAGGACACATGATGATGGACTCTTTGCTAACAGCATGCATATATTGGAATGCCTTACATTGCACAGTTGAGCTGCATTTGTCAGGACTCCATAGAGAGAATCCAAATCTTCTGGTGGTGTGCTGCAGCTTGTTGCTGCTACCATGAACTCGGGCTGAGGCAAGGCATGTGGGCAACACATGATGTTCGGAGGGTATAAATAGGACTCCACAGAATGACGGAGACAGAGCTTGGCTTGCTGGTACAGTGAGCTGTGCACTGCTTGTGGGTTTCTCATCTGTGCTGATCTTTACTGTTCTTCACTTCCCTGAGAGAGGCACAGCCAAGAACTTCTCCTGCTGTTCCCTTTGGTCCCTCCTGATGACTTGAGCAGAGGCTGAAGCGTGGCTGTCTCTGCTAGGTCATGTCACCGCTATTGCTAACCCAACTCTATCGAACTGGACTGCTGGTGTATCCATGAGGTGTTTGCAAGTGGATCGAGCTGCTGCTGCTGCCTGCTCACCTGGGAACTGAACTGCAGATTTCCAGACAACACAGACGGGAGTTGCTCCAAAGAACCTTTCTAAACAGGTCCACTCCCCTAACTCTTATCCTTCCCTTTCCACTACCTCTGATGGAAGGTGGGTTACAAGGCAGGTGAAAGCTTTTAAGAACCATCATTAAAAATAGGATTTGAAAAAAAATTAAAGTTATAACACACCTGTGAAAGATTTTCTACTTGGTTTGAAGTGGAGGAATCTACTTCTAGCCCAGACCTCTGAGCCAGGAAAACATGCACATTTAGTCCAGATATTGAGGTGGGAAGACACAAACTACCTTTAATCCAGATCTTGAGGCCAGAAGACACACCATTAATCTGGGCTCTACCTCCTGCTAGAAACCATATAATAAGGCCAACAGAGAGGAAGGTTCTGTTCTTTGCTTGCCTACCCTCGTCTTTCTAGCATATCCATTATGTCACTGGATTTAGGACTTGTCTTCTGAACTATCAATTTGAAGCCTGTCATGGAGTCAGCCTAGCCGTCTCAATTCTTAGCTGCCTTACTCATCCTTTGTCCTATGTCTTCTCTGACCACAGAGTTGCAACAGGACATGGCAACTGGCTTCCCTCAGAGGAAATGGGGGGATAGTGGAGAGGGGGGGAGGAGAGCGCCCCCCCGAACACTGTCCAAGAAGGAATCCAAAACTGTTCTGTAACCCAGTCTTGGAAATGATAGCCTGAAGCTCTCATGATGTTCTGTTCTTTACAGGAGAAACAGTAGGTTCATCCCATTCTCAAGAAGAAAGGACAATACATATATATATATATACTATAATATATATATTATATAAAATAAAACACCAGAAGAGGGCATTATATCCCATTACAGATGGCTGTGAGCCACCATGTGGTTGCTGGGAATTGAACTCAGAACCTCTGGAAGGGCAGGTGGTGCTCTTAACCACTGAGCCATCTCTCCAGCCCCTACTTTCTTTTATTTAATCAGTCGTGGTTTCTAGTTTATTTTCTCCTCTTTTTTTTTTTTTTTTTGTATTTTATTTGGTAGGCTGTGCACTTGTCTGTAATGTTTTACAATAATGCTTAACATTTTGTCAGGATTTTTATCTTGCTCTCAACTCACCCAGCAAAGGTGAAGAGGAGTTATACTTTCTTCCCCACCTACATCTTGTTGTTCTCAAAAAGCATCTGAACTCTAAGCTTGATATTTTGAATATAGTGGGTTAAATAAAGTATACTATTAATTTTAACTGTTTCATTTGGTCTTTTAAATGTGGATTCTAGAGAAAAGTTTTCAATCGCAATTTATAATTTCATTACATTTTTACACTCACATGTGGGGCTCACAGATGGGGTTTGCCCTTTGTGCCTGTTGAACATCACAGCTATGGGTTACCATGGCTTGATTTTCAACACGATATCTTCATTTTCTTTGGAATAATTTCTTAGTTCTTGAATCAAACACCCTTCCATTTATTTTTGGCTGTGGAAACTTCAACTTTTAAGTAATTGTTTGTGTAGAGTCAGGGCTGGGGACATACATAGCTTGGTCTTTAGAATGCAGGCACCAGGCTCTGCATTCAAACTCCAGTGCTGCCAAAATGAGTAGTCAGCAGAGGTAAGCTTTCTAAGCCCCTTCATGGCTGAAGACAGCTTTATGACTTTCCTCCTGGTTTATATTTGGCTGCGCAGCCACTGTTTCATTTTCTCTGATAATCCATTGCGGGTAGTTCTGATCAACACAGATAATCTTTTTGTTCTTTCCTCACTGTAAGCTTCCAGACTTGCTCTTTTTTTCTTGCAGTCCAGACTTCTCAGGACCCTGCACTGAAGACTGTTTATGTTTTTTCATTAATTCTGTTTGGTACTTAGGGGCCTTCCTTATGAAAGCTTCCTGAACTAGAGACATCCTTTCTTTCTTTCTTTCTTTCTTTCTTCCTTTCTTTCTCTTGGGGGAGGCAGGATACTGCTAATTCTCAAATTTTGCAATTACTTATGCAAATATAACTCAGTTTAAGAGAACGTCCTGTTCCTTAACTTTATAGGACATTTAAGATGTCATACTGGATTGCTGGACTCCTTAGGGCAAGGCCACAGCAGATGTGTACACCAGGCCGATTATAGGCCTTACACAGGAACAGTTAGCCAAACAATTCCACTCTTTACATCATCAAAATAGTAATAGCTTGAGACAGCATTGCAGCTCAGTCTCCCCTACACAGACCTTCAGTCGAACTCACTCGTCTATCCCACTGCTGACTGAACTTGTTCTGGGCTGTGTTGTCTCTTAGTTTTCATCTTTCTTGTGAAATTCTGGAAGTGAGAAAGAAAGACAAGTTAGATACCTTCCAGGCTGCCACTTTAAATGCTTGCTTATTTATTATTTTTTATTTTGGGGACACAGTAGGCTTTATTGGAGGGTCTGGGCAAGGGGGAATTAGCATAAGGGAAGCCTTCACAGGTGTGGAGCTGACTCCACATCCAGGAGACGAGGAGTGGAGATGCTGTTCACTCCTAATCACCAAGGTTGAGTCACTTCTCGGCCACCAAATTCATGAGCATCACACTTGGCAAAGCTCCCTTCCTCTGACATGAATATCTGAGGAATCAGGACATGGTTCTGAGAGATACTTCAGTTATAAGTTCCTTGTGCCACAGGATGGTGTGGATAGAGCTGGGAACCTGACCATCCTAGCCCTGAGTTTTAAAAATGCAATTCACATACCTGTCCAAAGCCTAGACAGAGCATCTCAAGAACAGACACGTGAGTATCGATTGGACAGGGCTTTCTCCAAGGTCCTTTATAGCAGAACTTCTTAAAATTTTCTACTCTAAATCCCAAGCCAAAGTCACTGGAGGATCATTTTATTTTTAATGAAACTCAAGTTAGCAACTCAAAGGATAATTTTTAAAAATCAAACATTCTCATCTAATCCAATCCAAAGATGAACTACTTTGAAAGCCACATGACTGGAATGTTGTCTATAACTAAACCACCATGCTTCTGTAAGAGCAGGAAGTCTGAATGGACAGTAAAAACTCTATTGGTTACAATGCTACATAATCTGGATCTGAGCTGAGCTGTTGCAGAGAAGTGTGTTGTTATCACTTGGCGTGAAGCGAGCTCAGCGTGCATATTGTATATTCAGAGCCAAGACTGCACGAAAGTCAGTAGTGCCAGAAACACCTCAGATTCACTAAGCATTTAATTTCGAATTAATCTCTGGTTTCTGCACATTGAGAAACCTTTTATTGTTGCCAATTTTTTTCCAGCTCCCACATTCAGTTACATGACCCCACATGGGTTTCCACACTACAGGTTTAAGAAGCTGTTCTGCAAAAAGACAAATGCCACATGTTCTCTCTCTTACGTGAATTATAGCTTCCAGGTTTTGAGTTTGTGTATTTGACTTGAAATGTCTGTAGAGATCTGGAAGCTGGGAAGAGATTACGGAGCAGAGGGAGGAGGAAGAGGCCCTAAGAGTAATGGAGAGGGTAGACCACACGTGATGTGAGAGTTGTGGTGGTGTGACTGAGAAATGCCCCCCATGGGCTCATGTACTGAATACTTGGTACCCAATTGTTGGTACTGTTTGGGAAGCTATGGGACCTTTGGGAGGCGGTACCTTTCTGAAGGAAGCGCATCACTGGGGGAGGGCTTTAAGTGCGTATAGCCCTGCCCCTCTTCCTGTTCTCATGTTCTGCTTCCTGAGTGTGGATGGAAATGTGATCAGCCGTCTCCCAGCTTCCACAACCATGTGACGCTTTCCCGTCTATGACGGTCTCTATTCTTCTGGAACAGGAAGCCATCACAAAACTCCCCCATCAGGTTGCTTTAGGTTGTGGTACTTTATCACAATAACATAAAAAACCAAGAATGCTAAAAGTAGACGAAGAGAAAACTGCAGAGGGGAAGGTTTGAATAAAGATGAAGAGAGGAGGAGGATTAACTAAAACTATGAATATATGGAGAAAACATGGAAATTTAATTTTAAAACTAATTTAAAATATAATGAAAAATAAGAGAGTTTGAAGACAGGTGCGCTGTGTGGGTACACCATCCTGATCCTAGAAGCCATGGAGTCAGTTTCCTGTACTATCTATATGTATTATTATTATTAGCTACTTTTCTGCTGCTGTGATAAAACACCATGACCCAAAGTGGCTTATGGAGAGAATATTTGATTTTCATTTATGATTCCTGGGAAGAGCATGCATGATGACGGGGAGGTGAGGCAGGTGTGGGTCAGCGGGATATATCATCCTCAAACACAAAGACAAAGGAGAGAGGACAGGAGACAGGTGAGACTATAACTTCTCCAAGCCTGAGCCCAGGGATGTGCTTCCTCTAGCAAGGGCACAACTCTAAGGGCCCATAACATCCCCCAAACAGCACAGCAACTAGACAACAAGTGTTTAAATACCTGCACCTATGGGAGATATTTCTCATTCAAATCACCGTAATTATTGCAAACAGAAGAAAAATTTATTTTTCTGCAGAAGGAGAATGTTAATTAAAATAACTACTTTATAAAATTGAATTTATCTATCTACCAATTACTTACAACTTACAAACACAATGAACAAGCTTTAAGATCATAAACATACTAGAGGTGATAATTTAGACATTTATGCAGTAGACTATACATTTTAATGCTGAAATGGAAACTCTTTCCTATATACCCAACATCATATAGTTGACATGTATTTAGTCATAATGGATTTTAAAATGTGTTTAGAGCCATTCTTTTTCAAACAAAAGAAAAGACCTTTCTAAGATTATATCTTTCACCATTAGATTCTAAATTCTCAAAGAAATAAAAATCTCTGTAGTCACAGGGAGTGTCCCTAACTTAGATTGAAAGGTTAGAGACCACAACAGACTCTGGGTTATACTGTAGTAAGGAACATGCCCAAGACACAAAACTGAAAAGTTGAAACCAACTTCTCTTTGAAAAAGCTCCCCAACCCAGGGGTAAGTCTGGATTCAGCCAGGATTCTGATGGGCAGGTAATGGAATCTAAGCGAAGCAGTTTGTGGAAGTCAGAATGGTTAAGAGAAATCACGAAGCACTCTGGGACCCATATATTTGGTGAAGCTTTATTCTGTGTATATCTGTGAAAATGTTGGGTTCTATTTGGTTGGTTGGTTGGTTGGTTGGTTGGTTGGTTGGTTGGTTGGTGTTTTTTGGTTTCTGTTGTTAGTTTGGTTGGTCAGTTGGCTTTGTGGCTTTCTTGTTTGGTTTGATTTTGTTTTGTACACAACCTCCTGAGTATAGCTGTTCAATACATGAGCTGTAAGAGATGCTTTTTCTTGGAGTATTATTTTTACTTGCCAGACGAGCAATGGATATTTGTCAGGATATAGTGTAGATAAAGAGAACTCTATTCTGAGAAGACTAATCAAATTCTTCTTTGCCAAACACCTATCTGAAGTGATAGAGGTTGACTGCATACAATTCGTTAGCCAAAATAACTAACAGAAACAGTGAAATGGAGTTCACTTCCATCCAATCAATATTAACAATGTAAGACAATCGCAACTCAGTGTTTTTCTTTGTTTTGCTTTTCTCTGGAAGGGTCTAGCTAGCATACCCATGTTGCTTAGATAAATATTTACCAAATTTGCTCTCATTGTTTTTACATAAATTAATAAACATTTAAAACTTTATCTAAGTTTTATAATCCAGTGTGATGAACACATTTAACCTTCATAAATAGAAGTTCTTTGGGGTCCTCAATAATTTTTAGAATGTAAGTAAATCTTATGACCAAAAATTTAAGGACACACAGTTTAACTGAAATGTATGTGGTTCTGAATTTATAGTAAATAGTAGGTAACTTTAGCCATCATTGGGACTTTTTACTTGATTGCATAGCACTAAATTCAGTTAAGATAGTCTTGGAACATCAGTTGTGATGATGGATTTCATGTTCCAGCTTGAGGGGGCCACAGTTCTCAGATATCTGGTCAAGTATTATTTTAGACACATCTACGAGAGTATCAGGGGGTGGTCATTATTTGCTTGTTCATTTTGGTTGGTCAGTAGGGTGTTTGGAGCTGTTTGGTTTGGGTGGGTTTGCTCTTTAGACACAGGGCCTGACCATATAACCTTGACTGGATTAGAAGTTGCAATCTGCGACTTCCCTAGTACTGAGATTTCAAGCATGTATACCACACTGAACTTATGAATGATACTTCTGTAGATGAGGTCAACATATATATTGGCAGACTTTGAATAAAGCTCATCACCATCAGTTATGTCAATAACCTTCCTGCAATCAGCTAAAGGCCCCCCTATTAAAAACTGAACCCCCAAAACAAGAAGGAACTTTTAGAGGCAGCCTTTAAACAGAAACTTCAACATTAACTCTACCTGATCTTAGCGTAAGGCCTACCTTAGAGATTTGCATTTTCTCAACTTCTACAATTCTGTGAGCAAATTCTTTAAAATCAAGCCTTCTCTCTCTCTCTCTCTCTCTCTCTCTCTCTCTCTCTCTCTAGAATATATCTCTCTATATAGATAAATCTATCTATACATATGTAGATAGATATAGATATATAGATACATAGATACATAGATATATAGATATGCAGTTGTTCTGTTTCTCTAAAGACTTGTCTAACATTAGGTTTATCAGTAAGGCATATATATATATATACATATATATTACATATATACATCTTTGTGTAACAATTAAGAAGCCATGAATTTGAGAATAGTCTGGAGAAGCTGGGGGAATTGGAGGCAGAGAGGGGGAGGGTAGAAATGATGTAAGTGGGATATTTATGTATAAAATTCTCAGAAACAATTTAATTAAAAATATATAAGGAATTCATAATAGCAGCCAATAAATTCTTGATTAAATCAAGAGATTAAAATCAAGACTCTATTTATCAAGATTCTATTTATAATGTTAACTAATTACATAAAATATCTTGAAATATATCAGTGACCATAGAAATAGTTTACGCGTAATAGTTCTTTACCTAATGCTCATGCTTACAACACCTGAAAAAGTACAAAATAGTTTCTCTTCTAAACCTCTCTCCTTGACACTCACACTCCCATGCCAAGGACTTCTTCATCCCCCCACAGCTTGAACCTTCACTTTCTCAGTTTCTTTAATTTGAGAACTATCTCTAAGTAAGGTGCTAATGACTTCACACTTCCCAAAACAAATGAAATGTTAAATGACAACCTGGAGGAAAGCAGGCCTTTAGGCCCAAAGTAATTACTCTCTAACAGTGGGAGGAGAGGTCCCCAGCACCTGAGTAGGGGTTAGGGGAGAGAAGATAGCATCATTTTCTGAAGCCTTCCAAATAGGCTCAAAAAGTTGACAACCTACCTGCGCCATCTCTGTAAAGTGTACTCTTCCTGAACTTACATGGGTATAGTCACCCTAGCATGGCTTCTGACAGGAGACACTGCACGGGCAATGGTTATGCAAGACATAGTGAAAAGTTGAGCTGGATCCATTATGCAGAAGAGCTAGTGGCTGCCATCCTACACCAGCTCATGGAGTGGGACATCACACAGATACTCTCATGAACTGCACACATGTCTAAATAACCTTAACGTTTTTTATTTTTCTGTATGCTTAGGTGTTTTGCCTGCATGTATGCCTATACACCATGTGTCTGCAATACTTGTGAAGGCCAGGAAAGGGTTTAGGATATACAGGATCTGAAGTTGTGGGCCACCATGTAAGTGTTGGGGATTGAATTTGGCTCCCCTAGGGAAGCATCTGCTGCTTTTAACTGTGGAGCCATCTCTCGAGCTCACCCGCATGTCCAGATAATTTTTCTGGATCAAGAAACTTAAAATCACTCATGATACAAAGGAAAATAACTTTTGTTTCTTTTCGATTCCAAATACAATATCCATTGTACTTATGTATTTAATATTTGGAGAAGTGGAAGCCATGAAATGTAGTTATTGAAAGTCAAGTCTACTTAGCCATGCGTGGTAGCACACACCTGTAATCTCTGCTTTTAAAAGGCTGAGGTAAGAGGATTCTGAGTTGGAAGCTAGCTTAGACCACATAGTGCAATCCTATAGGAAAAATTAACAAATCACAAATTGTGTAAGTTTCACTGCCAAATATTTGACTATGCTGCCATAACACAGTAAGAAGGATTTAAAATTTTCAACCGTATAAAAATGTAGTTTGTATTACTGTAAGAGAAATAAAGAGACCATGAGACTATGGCAATTGTTGTTTTATTTCCCCTGCTTGCCCATTTAAATTTGGTCCCAACCCTGATTTGGGTTGCAATTGCTTACTGTACCTTGAATACTGATGGTGACAATTGTGGGTCCAGCTAGCTAAGAACTCGAGGACAGAGGGACATTCCTGAGAATCCCTTCATTGGCTGTCAATCATTCTACTGATTGAGCCTAGAACCTAGACTAAAGACAGCCTCGGAGCCTTCCCCTACCTGACAAGGGACTGCCCTCTGGAACTTCATTTTTGCAAACATTCAGCAAGGGAATAGAACAACAGCCAAACAGCAACTGCACGATACACAATATCTACACTGTTACCATATTTTTTATGTTTCGTGCCTCTGTGTGGTGTCTGGGTGTGTATAGAAGGAATCTCTTATGTCTGTTTGGAAGCTTCACCAGTCAAACAAAGCTGATTGGCCTTTAGCTGAGGCAGGAAATAAAAGGTGAGAATTCTGGCAGGAGAAAAGGATGCTGGGATAGTGAGAACCGCTAAAGATTCACTCTGATGGAGATAGGCATGCTGAAAGCTGAGTAGAGTGACCAGCATGTGACAGAATTTAAATTAGAATAAACAGGATATTAAGTGATGAACCAGTTGGGGAACATGCAAAGCTCTGGCCTAGGCTTTTGTTAATATATTTAAGTCTCAGAGTTGTTATTTCAGGAAACATGAAGACTGGGTAGAGAAAAATACCCTTTAACGGGTGTGTACTTGTTTTTGGTAAGCTTTTGGATGCGAGTGTATGTAGAAGCCAGAGGTCAGCATTGGATGTCTCTCGGTCACTCTCCACCTTGTCCGTGTCTCTCACTGAATGTAAAGCTTACTAATTCACTTAGAGGAGCCGGCCAGCAGTTCCTGGGATCTCATGTCTCAGCCTCCCTGGTGCTGGGATTACAGGCACACACTGCTGTACCTAGCACGAGTGCCGGAGATTAAACACATATCATTTTTACTTACACAGCAAACACTTCAGTATTTTTATTGTGTATATAAATTTTCGTGTATATAAACTCGAAAGCAAATGCAAGTGAGAACTTTTAAATAAATGGAGAGTTGGAAAACAAACAAACAAAATTCCAGTATGAAAGACAACAAACACATTGAAGGAAAGAGAAAAAATCATTTTCCACAAGCGAACCCACAGATTCGGATTATTCTAACCTACAACATGTTGGGGGAAATGCAAAACAAGCAAGAAACTTGTAAAATTGTTTCAACAGTGCAATGCAGCCAAAATTAAAGTTGAAAAGAAACAGGAACACATGCCTAACCTAAAGAAAACTAAACAAAAATAAAACTCTGAACAAAGAAAAAGGCTACATTAAAACAAAGCAAACTTGGGCTGGAGAGATGGCTCAGTGGTTAAGAGCACTGACTGCACTTCCAGAGGTCCTGAGTTCAAATCCCAGCAACCACATGGTGGCTCACAACCATCTGTAATGAGATCTGATGCCCTCTTCTGGTGTGTCTGAAGACAGCTACGGTGTATTCATATATAATAAATAAATCTTTAAAAAAAAAAAAAAAACAAAGCAAACTTACCACACCCTGGGCGTGCACTCTCCTAGAGATACCTGTACACCCTAGCCAAGAAAAGGATTCACCCTGACGCTCACCAAATGATGAATGGAGATATTTGTGTGTATATGTATATATGTGTATGTATATATGTATATATATATATATATATACATATATATATACATATACATATATACATACACATATATACATATACACACACATATATACATACACATATACATATATGAAATTTTGAAATTTGCAGATAAATGGGTGGAACTGAAAAAAACTACAGCCTAGAAAGACAAACATATGTTTTCTCTAATATTCAGATGTCAGCTCCAACTCTAGAGTTATATGTGTTTAAGCTGGAATATCAGGAAGCTAGCAAGGATTTAGTGGAGGGGGGTTTATCTTAAAGGGAGGAGGACAGTAGCACATAGGTAGAATGTGGAAAAGAGTGTATATTCAGAGTAGAAAGGTTCAAGGAATTAGAGAAAGATGAGGGTTTGGGAGCAGCAGGGAAGGAACGAGAGCATGATGGTTTGCTTACGCTTGGCCCAGGGAGTGGCACTATTAGAAGGTGTGGCTTTGTTGGAGTAGGTGTGTCACTGTGGGTGTGGTCTTTAAGACTCTCATCCTAGCTGCCTGGAAGCCAGTATTCTGCTAGCAGCCTTCAGATCAAGATGTAGAACTCTCAGCTTCACCTGTACCATACCTGCCTGGATGCTGCCATGTTCCTGCCTTGATGATAACGGACTGAATCTCTGAACCTGTAAGCCATCCCCAATTAAATGTTGTCTTTATGAGTTGCCTTGGTCCTGGTGTCTGTTCAGAGCAGTAAAACTCTAACTAAGACAGAGAGGGTTGATGAAGACGAAGGGGTGTGCATAAATAACTCAGAAACCTGTTGTGCTATTTTAAGAAAAGTTTGAATGAAGATACTCTACAGTATGTGACAGTGTCAGTCTTAGGAGCATCGGGGGTCACTAAACCAGAACTCCAATGTCAGGTGTGGGGCACTTCTACGTTGTTGGTCATGGGGGTCCACAGGGTCCACTTCTGGTGTCAGTATGGGTGACAGAGTGGCTGCCATTCTGTCTTGTGCAGTCATTGGCTGTGGAGCTAGGCTGGGTTTGATTCCTTTGACACTTAGTTAGTCACACTGAGGACCATGAGTCTGCTGACTGCTCGTCAGTGTGGCTTCCTTCTTCTCATGCCCTACCCTCTGAAACTCACCTATGGCCCCAGTATCACTAGCCTTGCATGTAGGCATCTGGGGTCGAGGTAGAGGTATGTGCTGCTTGCTTCTTCCTTTCACCAGCTCAGCAACTTTTCTTACTCGGTTCACACCCACCTGCCTAGAGATGGTGCCTCCCATGGTCTAGACCAGGACCTCCTGCACCTATTGAAACTACCCCACTAACATGCCTGCAGACAAGTCTATGGGAAGTAATTTTTCAGCTGAGTTCTCCTCTTCTGATGTGACCCTAGTCTGTGTCACAACTTTGTGACAAAAGCTAACCAGTACAACATTTAAAAAAAAAACAGCAAAAAAACACCCATTAATGTGTTTATAAAATAATACCTGCTGATCAGGACTAAATAATGAAATTATAGATGATGAACCAAAAGCTTTTCTTTTGTTCTTAACTTTTTAAAAATTTATTTATGTAGTGTGTATGTGCGTGTGTGTTTACACTTACATATGTATATGAGCATGTATGTGGAGGTTAGAGCACAACTGGGGAGTTGGTTTTCAATCTTCCATTTTGTGAGTTCCAGAGGTCAAATTCAAAGTTCAGGCTTGGCAGCAAGCATCTTTACCTGCTGAGGATCTCATCAGCTCCCCGAAGGGCTTTTTTCCATTTACTTATTTTCATTCTATGCATATTGGTGTTTTGCCTGCACTTATGTCTGTGTGAGATGTCAGATCTCCTGGTACTGGAGTATTCAGACAGTTATGAGCTGCCATGTGGGTGCTGGGAATAATGAAACTGGGTCCTTTAGGAGAGCAGCCAGTGCTCTTTTAACCACAGAGCCAACTCCCCAGCCCCGTATATGTATTTTTTAAAGAAGATGATTCAGGAAAAGAATCTATTAACACCGACTTCTATAGGACACACTACAATGACATCTAATACTCTGTATGCTAACTTTAGAAAACAAGATAAAAGAAGGAAAGAAAGAAAATCTAATTTCACTGGATACCAAAGAATGCAAATTTAAGAAGGGGAGAATGTCCAGGCTCTTGGAGTAGACAGAGATTCTGATTAAAAGGACACGCCAAGCATTGATGATAACGGAACACAGATACACTAAAGTCTATTAAAATGTGTGCATTTTGTTCACCCAAAGGCACTGCCAAAGAAGGTGCTTGTCTTAGTTTGCCTTCTGCTACTGTGATTCAAACATAGTGTATTTTGACCACACTATGGTCAAAAACAACTTGGGGACAGAGGGTTCATTTTAGCTTATAGTTCATAGTCCATCTGGTAAGGAAGTCAGGGCATAAACATGGAGGCAGGATGTTTTGAAACAGATGCCACAGAGGACCTGCTCACAAGCTTGTCCTGCATGCCTTACTTAGCCCATGTGCCCATGGCTGGCACTTTCCTCTCACCATCTATGGGCTGGGCCCAGCCATTAATCAGGAAAATGCACCATAGATTTGCCTACAAGTAATCTGATGGAAAGAGTTTTCTCAGTTAAACTTCCTCTTCCCAGATAAGTCTAGTTTGTGCCAAGCTGAGAAAAACAAAACAAAACAAAAATTAAGCAAATTGAAAAACCAGAACAATTGGGACCGTTGACTAATTGTCACATCAGCATTGACACATCAACAGACCATTATTATACCTTAACTTTCCTTTCTTGTTTATTCCCAAGATCTCATAACAATGTCAATACCGTAATACAAAGCATCAATAATTTTAAAGCTCTCATAGTCATAAAAAAAAATCACTTTAAAGTTCAGTCTCTTTAAAACATCCAAAGTCTCGGGGGCTGGAGAAATGGCTCAGTGGTTAAGAGCACAGTCTGCTCTTCCAGAGGTCCTGAGTTCAATTCCCAGCAACCACATGGTGGCTCACAACCATCTGTAATGAGATCTGGTGCCCTCTCCTGGTGTGTCTGAAGACATCGACAATGTACTCACATACATAAAATAAATAAATCTTTAAAAAAAAAAATCCAAAGTTTCTTTCAAAGTGTAAAGTCTCTTTAAAATATGTAAAACCTCTCTAAAATATTCACAGAAAGAGTCCATGCTAATGTTTTGTTTGTTTGCTTGTTTGTTTGTTTTTTTGAGACAGGGTTTCTCAGTATATCATTAGCTGTTCTGGAACTTGCTCCATAGACCAGGTTGGCCTCAAACTCAGAGATCTGCCTACCTCTCTCTGCCTCTGAGTGCTGGGATTAAAGTTGTGCATGCACTACCACTGCCAGCTCCCACTCTAAAATCTTAGTCTCTCCAAGATTCCAAACACTCTTAGTCGTAGGCTCCTGCAAAATCAAAAATAAGTTACAAACTCCTTAATTCAAAAAGTAAAGGGCAGGGCACAGTTAAAATAGGAGAAGCAAAACCAAAGTCCAGCAGTGTAGAGCCCAGTGTCCTTTCTGAGACTCAGCATCTTCTGGACCCCAAAGGACCTGTGCAGCTCCTCTTCTCCGGCTCTGCCACCTACAGAACACAGAGCTTGTCTCCTAGGCTTAGGCCATCTCTGACCCACACTTGTAGCTGACTATAAGACGCCATAGTATCTCCAAAGGCTGGGGGCTCTTCAGCAAGTGGGCTATACCCTTACCCATAGCCTGTCCCGCTATTCTTCAGCTCCAGCTCTGATAAAGTCTTTGCTTCCCTCTGAAACTTCACAAGTGAGGCCTCCATTGTCTGCATCTCAACACTTGTCTTCCAAGCTCCCACAGAACAGCCCACTGAGCTCTGAGCACTCAACAGCTTTTCTGACCCAAAGCTCAAATGTCAGCACAATCCTTCCCAAAACACACCACCAGGTGTGTCGTAGCAGTAATCACCTGGTTCCAATTTCTTAGTTTGCCTTTTATTGTTGTGATAGGCACCATGACTAAATAAGGATTCATTTAGCTTACTGTTCATAGTACATCTTGAAGACAAGTCAGGGCAGTGATTCAAGGCAGGAACCTGGAGGCGGGAATTGAAGCAGAATCCATGAAGGGCTTGCTACTCATAGCTTCCTCAGAGTGCTTTCTTATAGCCCACAGGCCCATTTGCCTAGGGGTGGCACTGCCTACTCCTGTGGATTGGGTCTTCCCACATCAATCCTTAATCAAGAATATTCACCACAGACTTGCCTACAGGCAATCTGATGGAAGCATTTCTCAACTGACGTTTCTCTTCCCAGACAACTCTAGCTTGGGTCTGGTTGACAAAAAAAAAAAAAAGGAGGAGGAGGAGGAGGAAGAGGAGGAGGAGGAGGAGGAGGA